>NC_041380.1:119276879-119519100 GCF_002162155.2 Triticum dicoccoides
CCCCGTAACGCTCACTTTTCATCCCAGAGGCAGCATCAATTGGCTTCAGTTAGCAGCAGTAGCGAAGGAATCGCTCGATCGGGTTCAGTTAACAGCCATTGATCGATCGCTCAGATTCAGTAACGCGTAGCCTGCAGTGCAATCACTCGGGTTCAGTTAGAGCCCAACGCCTCGCTCGGGTTCAGTTAGAGCCAACGCCTCGCACACACGCGCGTACGTGTACGAGAGAAATGTGCATCGCTCGGCCCCCGACCTCCCACCGTAACCGGGAACTCCCCGAAATTTTCCTCCCCCTCGCTTCTACCACGGTTTTTTCCGTCATGGACGGCCCAAAGAATGTCATACAGCTGCGTCTCCGGCTCGCCCAGGACGAAAAGCCCATTTTTTGTCATGATTTTTTGTCATAGAAGTAGGATCCCACCACATCTATGATGATACCGGGTTTTGTCACAATTATCGTCATAGAAGTGTCATATGTATGACAGAAAAAAAATTCGTTCGGCCCAAAATGTCACGGATGTGTCTTTTTTTTGTAGTGACCCCTGTGATCGACTACGTCATCGACGACACTTCTTCTTTTTCAGCAGAGCTTCCAGGCAAGCAAACCCCCCTTGAGCATTCCGATATCGCCCATTTCTTTCCCTCTCATGCTTGCATTAGAACTGCTACTGCTTTATGTATGATCCTACTCTGATGCATGGTCTGTTTTTATTACCTGCTTATTGTTACCTTACCTGCTTATCCTAAACTGCTTAGTATAGGTTGGTTAGTGATCCATCAGTGACCCCCACCTTGTCCCAGTTGCCCCGCTTTATGTTCGATGACTCGATCAACATGATCGATGTCCAGGCCCCGACACCGCACATCACCCCTCCCTAGTTGTACGACTCTGCAGAGTTACCATCGAGTGCCGGGGGTGGAACCTCTTACATCACTCCTGATGAGATCTCTGTGGTGTAGCTATACGGTCGAGGTCATCGAGGGTGATTTCCTCCTTAACCACTTCCATTACGGCTCCGTCGTGCAACCCCTCAAGTGTGAACCTCGAGGGTGGATCCTCTTACGTTCACCTTGATGATAACATCGAGTGGAATTCACCGGGGGTGATTCCTCGGGTTTTCCCTTTGGTGTTAGACACACAGTTACTATGGTTACTATGACTTTACACTGAACCATGTTACTAAAGATGGGTCGGCCCTGAGGGGTACCCGCGCGAGCTTAATAGCGAGTGATGTGGAGTCGGGTTGACCTGGAAGGTGCCCGCGAGATACTTACAAAGCGTGGTCGGGCATTCTTAGCCCTTGCCACAAGTACTCGAGACGGGGTGATGGGGTCACATCTTTCGTGAGTCTCTACTCGTGACTGCACTGCCAACGCACTAACGGTTTGGATATTTGATCTGAGGGGCCTCTGGCCTGATAGCACTAACCATCACGTGGGCATTGTATGGGCGTTCTGCATCGTATACATCAACCGAAGCTTAATAGACATCAGCGACTGAGCGGCGCGCGCCGGGTTGGACTGGTAAGCTCCTGCCTTTTGAAGGAGGTACCTAGGTCTGCTCACTGGCCGCCCACGCAACGTGGAGGAGCTCTCGGGGGGATGGCCCAAGACCCTGGGGGCATAGGTTTAGTCCGGCGTGCTTGACCTCTCTATTAAGCCTAGGTCAGGTTGCGGCGTATTGTTTGGCCGAGGCCGGGCATGACCCAGGAAAGTGTGTCCGATTGGAGTTAATTGAGCATGGTGGGTAAGTTGGTGCACCCCTGCATGGAAGAAAACATCTATCGATAGCCTGTCCTACGGTAACAGACACTTGGAGTTGTATCCCAATCGATACAACTAGAATTGGATACTTGTGATGAGAAATGGACTGTGAATGAGAAATGGATAGTATGGCTCTGGGATTGCTTTCTCGCAGGGAGTCGAGAAAGGATCTCTGGCCAAGGTTGATAACACTACTACTACTTTACCTTATCTTGGTCTGTACTCTTCTATATGCTTGAAGATGCTTGAAGATGCTAGTCTTTGATAGGCTAGGCTTTCCCCTTCTTTCTGGCATTCTGCAGTTTAGTCCACAGATACAGCCCATTTCCTTTGATACAGATGCATACTTAGTTTAGATCTAATGTAAGTCTTGCGAGTACTTTGGATGAATACTCACGGCTGCTTTGCTACCTCTTTTCCCCCATACCCGTTTGTTGCGACCAGATGACGGATCCCAGGAGCCATACGACACCACTGATGACTACTGCTACCCCGAGGGTGCCTACTACTACGTGACGGCCGCTGACGACTTGGAGTAGTTAGGAGGCTCCCAGACAGGAGGCCTTGCCTTTTCGATCAATGTTGCTTTTGTGCTAGCCTTCTTAAGGCAAACTTGTTTAACTTATGTCTGTACTCAGATATTGTTGCTTCCGCTGACTCTTGTGTATTCGAGCCCTCGAGGCCCCTCGCTTGTAATATAAAGCTTGTATTATTTTAATTTGTGTCTAGAGTTGTGTTGTGATATCTTCCCGTGAGTCCTTGATCTTGATCGTACACATTTGCGTGTATGATTTGTGTACGATTGAATCGAGGGTGTCACACGCCACAAGGAGGGTCTTTCCCTCCTTGGATGGCACCCCAATGAGGATCTTTCCCTCCTTGGTGTAAGCCCCTCCCTCCTCCTCTAACCTATATATACTTGAGGCATTTGCCCTTTCGTGAACACAAGTTTTGGAGCCTCCTCTTGTTCATTTAGTTCTAGTTGATCCAATTAGAGCTAGACCTAGTTTCTATAATCCTCATAATTAGAAGCCCATTGTGGTTCTAATATCCTTCCTCTAATTCTAAAGTAACGATTAGCTCTAGACGGCGAAGCGCTGCCGGATCGTGAAGACCGTATGCTTGCAACCAAGTAGAGAGGTCGTGCTTCCGATCTTTCATTCGAGGGCGGTTCACGGGATCGTCATCAGCGGTTTGAGGGACTCCATGTAATATCTACACTGACTCATCTATTTCATCTGCACTCCAGAGTCGGTAACGATCGTGATCCAAACCATTTAAGCATCTTCATATTGTTCCTGGGTGATTGTAGGGTGATTTTTTTTGTTTTCTACTATGTTTCCCAATAGTGGCATCATGGGTGGTTCTATGAGTAGATGCAGGTTTTGATCTAGATAACATATGGATGTGAGGGCTTGGTTCTTCGTATGCTTCCCTCGAGTATTACTTCGATTCATTCATTGACATCATGATGTAGCTTTGTTGAAAAATCCCCACTAGTGATATGAAAGTGACTACATTGGAGACTCTCCATATGAAAAACATGGTGCTACTTTGAAGCACAAGTGCGGAAAAGATAGTAACATTGCCCCTTCTCTCTTTTTCTCTCTTTTTTTGGTGGGCTTTTTTGGCCCCTTTTTTATTTTATTCCCTCACTTGGGACAATGCTCTAATAAGGAATAATGATGATCATCAAACTTCTATTTACTTACAACTCAAAATTACAACTCGATACTAAAAAAATATGACTCTATACGAATGCCTCTGGCAGTGTACTGATACGTCTCCAACGTATCTATAATTTTTGATTGCTCCATGCTATGTTATCTAATGTTTTGGGAAATATTGGGCTTTATTATCCACTTTTATATTATTTTTGAGACTAACCTATTAACCGGAGGCCCAGCCTAGAATTGTTTTTTTCCTATTTCAGTGTTTCGGAGAAAAGGAATATCAAACGGAGTCGAAACGGAATGAAATCAACTTGAGAAGTTATTTTTGGATGGAAAGCTACCGGATGGACTTGGACCCCACGTCAGGAGCCAAGGGAGGTGCTCCCGAGGGTGGGGGAGCCCTCCCCTAGGGCGCGCCCCCTGCCTCGTGGGGCCCCCGAAGCTCCACCGACGTAGTTCCTGCAACCATATATACTCGCGTACCCTAAAACTTCCAAAACATACAATAGATCGGGAGTTCCGCCGCCAGAAGCCTCCGTAGCCACCGAAAGCCAATCAAGACCTGTTCCGGCACCCTGCCGGAGGGGGCAATCCCTCTCCGGTGGCCATCTTCATCATCCCGGTGCTCTCCATGATGAGGAGGGAGTAGTTCTCCCTCGGGGCTGAGGGTATGTACCAGTAGCTATGTGTTTGATCTCTCTCTCTCTCTCGTGTTCTTGAGGTGATACGATCTTGATGTATCGCGAGCTTTGCTATTATATTTGGATCCTATGATGTTTTCTCCCCCCTCTATTCTCTTGTAATGGATTGAGTTTCCCCTTTGAAGTTATCTTATCGGATTGAGTCTTTAAAGATTTGAGAACACTTGATGTATGTCTTGTCGTGCGTATCTGTGGTGACAATGGGATACCACGTGATTCACTTGATGTATGTTTTGGTGATCAACTTGCGGGTTCCACCCATGAACCTATGCATAGGGGTTGGCACATGTTTTCGTCGTGATTCTCCGGTAGGAACTTTGGGGCACTCTTTGAGGTTCTATGTGTTGGTTGAATAGATGAATTTGAGATTGTGTGATGCATATCGTATAATCATACCCACGGATACTTGAGGTGACATTGGAGTATCTAGGTGACATTAGGGTTTTGGTTGATTTGTGTCTTAAGGTGTTATTCTAGTACGAACTCTAGGGATGTTTGTGACACCTATAGGAATAGCCCAATGGATTGATTGGAAAGAATAACTTTGAGGTGGTTTCGTACCCTACCATAATCTCTTCGTCTGTTCTCCGCTATTAGTGACTTTGGAGTGACTCTTTGTTGCATGTTGAGGGATAGTTATATGATCCAATTATGTTATTATTGTTAAGAGGACTTGCACTAGTGAAAGTATGAACCCTAGGCCTTGTTTCAACGCATTGCAATACCGTTTACGCTCACTTTTATCATTAGTTACCTTGCGGTTTTTATATTTTCAGATTACAAATACCCATATCTACTATCCATATACCACTTGTATCACCATCTCTTCGCCGAACTAGTGCACCTATACAATTTACCATTGTATTGGGTGTGTTGGGGACACAAGAGACTCTTTGTTCTTTGGTTGCAGGGTTGCTTGAGAGAGACCATCTTCATCATACGCCTCCTACGGATGGATAAACCTTAGGTCATCCACTTGAGGGAAATTTGCTACTGTCCTACAAACCTCTGCACTTGGAGGCCCAACAACGTCTACGAGAAGAAGGTTGTGTAGTAGACATCAAGCTCTTTTCTGGCGCCGTTGCCGGGGAGGTTAGCGCTTGAAGGTATATCTTTAGATCTTGCAATCGAGTCTTTTAGTTTCTTGTTTTATCACTAGTTTAGTTTATAAAAGAAAACTATAAAAAATGGAATTGAGGATACCTCATATGCTTCATCTTTTTAATATCTATCATGAAAATAAGGATTCCGATAATTGTGCCCAAGTGTTAGAAGAAGAATGTATTAGAATGTTTGGCACTAAATATTTGAATGATGAGCATGATTGCAATGTTGTTAGTATGAATTCCTTGAATATCTATGATGCTAATGATATGCAAAGCCACAAGCTTGGGGAAGCTATGTTTGATGAAGATGATATTTTTTGTCCCCCAAGTTTTGATGAGCAAGTTTACTATGATGAAAGCATGGCTCGTATATATAATGATTATTGTGATGACACGTATGCTTTAAAGAATAATGATAACCATGAAACTTGTCATCTTGATCTTAAATTTCAATCACATGATAGTTATTTTGTTGAGTTTGCTCCCACTAGTATTAATGAGAAGAACCTTGCTTATGTGGAGAGTAGTAAATTTTCTATGCTTGTAGATCATGAAAATAATTCTTTAGGTTCTGGTTATATTGTTGAATTCATTCATGATGCTACTGAAAATTATTATGAGGGAGGAATATATGCTTGTAGGAATTGCAATAATATCAAGTTTCCTCTCTATGTGCTTAAAGTTTTGAAGTTATGCTTGTTTTACCTCCCTATGCTAGTTGATTATTGTTCCCACAAGTTGTTTGCTCACAAAATCCATATGCATAGGAAGTGGGTTAGGCTTAAATGTGCTAGTCATATGCGTCATGATGCTCTCTTTATGTTACCATTCTTATCCTTTATGTGAGCATCATTGAAATCATCATGCCTAGCTAGGGGCGTTAAACGATAGCGCTTGTTGGGAGGCGACCCAACTTTATTCTTATTCCTTGATTTTTCTTTCTGTTTAGTAACAAATAATTCATCTAGCCTGTGTTTAGATGTGATTTTATGCTTTTAATTAGTGTTTGTGCCAAGTAGAACCTTTGGGAAGACTTTGGGAAAGTCTTGTTGATCATGCTGTAAAAAACAGAAACTTTAGCGCTCGCGAGAATTGCTGCCATTTTTATTTGGAGAGTGATATTTAGTTAATTATTTTTGAAGATGATTAATAGATAAATTCCTAAGGTCCATCAATTTATTTGAGAATTTTATGAGTTCCATAAGTATACGTTTGATCCAGATTACTACAGACTGTTCTGTTTTTGACAGATTCTGTTTTTCATGTGTTGTTTACTTGTGTTGATGAATCTATGGCTAGTAAAATAGTTTATAAACCATAGAGAAGTTGGAATACAGTAGATTTAACACCAATATAAATAAACAATGAGTTCATTACAGTACCTTGAAGTGGTGATTTATTTTCTTATACTAACGGAGCTTACGAGTTTTCTGTTAAATTTTGTGTTGTGAAGTTTTCAAGTTTTGGGTAAGGATTCAATGGACTATGGAATAAGGAGTGGCAAGAGCCTAAGCTTGGGGATTCCCAAGGCACCCCAAGGTAATATTCAAGGATATCCAAGAGCCAAAGCTTGGGATGCCCAGGAAGGCATCCCCTCTTTCGTCTTCGTTCATCGGTAACTTTACTGGGAGCTATATTTTTATTCACCACATGATATGTGTTTTGCTTGGAGCATCAATTTATTTTGTTAGGATTTGCTTGATGTTATTTACAACAATGGTTTTCATCTTTTATTTCAATAAAAGTGGCATTGATAGCCTTTACTATGCCTATTTTAGAAGTCCACATGTTGCTGTTTGAAAACAGAAAGTTTACCACTGTTGCAATAATTACCTACAAAATTCAGAATGTGATAAAATGTTGAAACATTTTGCATATTAAGCTCTGATAAATTTACTACAGTGGTAATTTTCTTTCATAATTTTTGGAGCTAGGGAAGTACGGATGTTGCTGCATTCTTTACAGACTGTCCTGTTTAGGCAGATTGCTGTTATGTCTGCATTGTTTGCATATGTTTGCTTCTTTAATGAATCTATTTGAGGATATGACTATTAAATATGCAGAGGCATTTAGTATGAAATGTTTAATAATAATTTTAGTGATTTGCTACAGCAGAGTATGATAAGGTTTTTGCAATGTGTTATACTAACTTATCTCACGAGTCCTTGTTGAGTTTTGTGTGGATGAAGCTTTTGAGATTTAGGAAGACCGTGATATGAGAGGAATTAAGGAGACACAAAAGCTCAAGTGTGGGGATGACCAAGGCATCCCAAGATAATATTTCAAGAAGTGTCAAGCATCTAAGCTTGGAGATGCCCCGGTTGGCATCCCACCTTTCTTCTTCAACAACTATCGGTTAGTTTCGGTTGATCCTAAGTTTTTGCTTCTTCACATGATGTTTGCCATTCTTAGAATGCCATTTTATTTTGTTTTGCTTTCTTTTTGAATAAAGTATCAAGATCTGAAATTATTAAATGTTAGAGAGTCTTCACATAGCTGCATAATTATTCGACTACTCATTGAGCTTCACTTATATCTTTTAGAGCATGGTGGTTGTTTTATTTTGAAGAAATAGATGAACTCTCATGCTTCACTTAGATTATTTTGAGAGTCTTAAATAGCATGGTAATTTTCTTAAAATCCTAATATGCTAGGTATTCAAGATTAGTAAAATTTTCTTATGAGTGTTTTGAATACTAAGAGAAGTTTGATGCTTGATGATTGTTTTGAGATATGGAGGTAATAATATCAAAGTCATGCTAATTGAGTAGTTCTGAATTTGAGAAATACTTGTGTTGAAGTTTGCAAGTCCCGTAGCATGCACGTATGGTAAACATTGTGTAACAAATTTGAAACATGAGGTGTTATTTGCTTGTCTTGCTTATGAGTGGCGGTCGGGGACGAGCGATGGTCTTTTCCTACCAATCTATCCCCCTAGGAGCATGCACGTAGTACCGAGGTTTTTGATGACTTGTAGATTTTTGCAATAAGTATGTGAGTTCTTTATGACTAATGTTGAGTCCATGGATTATACGCACTCTCACCCTTCCATCCTTGCTAGCCTCTTCGGTACCGAGCATTGCCCTTTCTCACATTGAGAGTTGGTGCAAACTTCGCCGGTGCATCCAAACCCCGTGATATGATACGCTCTTTCACACATAAACCTCCTTATATCTTCCTCAAAATAGGCACCATACCTACCTATTATGGCATTTCCATAGCCATTCCGAGATATATTGCCATGCAACTTTCCATCATTCCGTTCATCATGACACATTCATCATTGTCATATTGCTTAGCATGATCATGTAGTTGACATAGTATTTGTGGCAAAGCCACCGTTCATAATTCTTTCATACATGTCACTCTTGGTTCATTGCATATCCCGGTACACCGCCGGAGGCATTCATATAGAGCCATCTTTGTTCTAGTATCGAGTTGTAATCATTGAGTTGTAAATAAATAGAAGTGTGATGATCATCATTATTAGAGCATTGTCCCAAGTGAGGAATAAAAAAAAGAGAAATGCCATAAAAAAGAGAAGGCCCAAAAAAAGAGAAAGGCCATAAAAAAGAGAGAAAAGGCCCAAAAAGAGAGAAAAAGAGAGAAGGGACAATGTTACTATCCTTTTACCACACTTGTGCTTCAAAGTAGCACCATGATCTTCATAGTAGAGAGTCCCTCATGTTATCACTTTCATACACTAGTGGGAAATTTTCATTATAGAACTTGGCTTGTATATTCCAACAATGGGCCTCCTCAAGTGTCCTAGGTCTTCGTGAGCAAGCAAGTTGGATGCACACCCACTTAGTTTCTTTTGTTGAGCTTTCATACATTTATAGCTCTAGTGCATCCGTTGCATGGCAATCCCTACTCCTTGCATTAACATCAAACGATGGGCATCTCCATAGCCCATTGATTAGCCTCGTTGATGTGAGACTTTCTCCTTTTTTGTCTTCTCCACATAACCTCCTCATTATATTCTATTCCACCCATAGTGCTATGTCCATGGCTCGCGCTAATATATTGTGTGAAAGTTTATGAGTTTGAGATTACTAAAGTATGAAACAATTGCTTGGCTTGTCATCGGGGTTGTGCATGATGAGAGCATTTTTGTGTGATGAAAATGAAACATGACTAAACTATATGATTTTGTAGGGATGAACTTTCTTTCGCCATGTTATTTTGAGAAGACATAATTGCTTAGTTAGTATGCTTGAAGTATTATCATTTTTATGTCAATATGAACTTTTGCCTTGAATCTTTCGGATCTGAATATTCATGCCACAATTAAGAAGAATTACATTGAAATTATGCCAAGTAGCACTCCGCATAAAAATTCTGTTTTTATCATTTACCTACTCGAGGACGAGCAGGAATCAAGCTTGGGGATGCTTGATATGTCTCCAATGTATCTATAATTTTTGATTGCTCCATGCTATGTTATCTACTGTTTTGGGCAATATTGGGCTTTATTATCCACTTTTATATTATTTCTGGGACTAACCTATTAACCGGAGGCCCAACCCAGAATTGCTGTTTTTTGCCTATTTCAGTGTTTCGAAGAAAAGGAATATCAAACGTAGTCGAAACGGAACGAAATCAACTGGAGAAGTTATTTTTGGAAGGAAAGCTACCGGATGGACTTGGGACCCCACGTCAGGAGCCAAGGGAGGTCCTCAGGAGGGTGGGGGTGCCCCCCCTAGGGCGCGCCCCCTGCCTCGTGGGGCCCCCGAAGCTCCACCGACGTACTTCCTGCACCCATATATGCTCACGTACCCTAAAACTTCCAAAACATAAAATAGATCGGGAGTTCTGCCGTCATAAGCCTCCATAGCCACCAAAAGCCAATCTAGACCCGTCCCGGCACCCTGCCGGAGGGGGCAATCCCTCTCCGGTGGCCATCTTCATCATCCCGGTGCTCTCCATGATGAGGAGGGAGTAGTTCTCCCTCGGGGCTGAGGGTATGTACTAGTAGCTATGTGTTTGATCTCTCTCTCTCTTGTGTTATTGAGGTGATACGATCTTGATGTATCGCAAGCTTTGCTTTTATATTTGGATCCTATGATGTTTTCTCCCCCCTCTACTCTCTTGTAATGGATTGAGTTTCCCCTTTGAAGTTATCTTATCGGATTGAGTCTTTAAAGATTTGAGAACACTTGATGTATGTCTTGCCGTGCGTATCTGTGGTGACAATGGGATACCACGTGATTCACTTGATGTATGTTCTGGTGATCAACTTGCGGGTTCCGCCCATGAACTTATGCATAGGGGTTGGCACATGTTTTTGTCGTGATTCTCCGGTAGGAACTTTGGGGCACTCTTTGAGGTTCTATGTGTTGGTTGAATAGATGAATCTGAGATTGTGTGATGCATATCGTATAATCATACCCATGGATACTTGAGGTGGCATTGGAGTATCTAGGTGACATTAGGGTTTTGGTTGATTTGTGTCTTAAGGTGTTATTCTAGTACGAACTCTAGGGCTGTTTGTGACACCTATAGGAATAGCCCAATGGATTGATTGGAAAGAATAACTTTGAGGTGGTTTCGTACCCTACCATAATCTCTTCGTTTGTTCTCCGCTATTGATGACTTTGGAGTGACTCTTTGTTACATGTTGCGGGATAGTTATATGATCCAATTATGTTATTATTGTTGAGAGGACTTGCACTAGTGAAAGTATGAACCCTAGGCCTTGTTTCAACGCATTGCAATACCGTTCATGCTCACTTTTATCATTAGTTACCTTGCGGTTTTTATATTTTCAGATTACAAATACCCATATCTGCTATCCATATACCACTTGTATCACCATCTCTTCACCGAACTAGTGCACCTATACAATTTACCATTGTATTAGGTGTGTTGGGGACACAAGAGACTCTTTGTTATTTGGTTGCAGGGTTGCTTGAGAGAGACCATCTTTATCCTATGCCTCCTACGGATTGATAAACCTTAGGTCATCCACTTGAGGAAAATTTGCTACCGCCCTACAAACCTCTGCACTTGGAGGCCCAACAACGTCTACAAGAAGAAGGTTGTGTAGTAGACATCATGTACCAAGATGTGCAATGATCTAGCATAACATGTATAAAAAATGATGAACAGTGGTTGAGCGACAAATACTATGTTAGCTATATGATCATGAAAAGCAATATGACAATGATGATGTGTGTCATCATAACGGAATAGTGGAAGTTGCATGGCAATATATCTCGGAATGGCTATGGAAATGCCATGATAGGTAGGTATGGTGACTATTTTGAGGAAGATATAAGGAGGTTAATGTGTGATAGAGCGTATCATATCACAGGGTTTGGATGCACCGGCGAAGTTTGCACCACGGTACCAGAGAGGCTAGCAAATGGCGGATAGGTGAGAGTGTGTATAATCCATGGACTCACATTAGTCATAAAGAACTCACATACTTATTGTGAAAGTTTATTAGCCCTCTAAGCAAAGTACTACTACGCATGCCCCTAGGGGGAGGTTAGTAGGAGTTAACCATCACGTGCCCCCAACCTTCACACAAAGGAAGACACTCAATAATAAATCTTGCTCCAACTTCTTAGCATAAGGGAGACTATATGTGCATGCTTTGATAACCCACAAGTATAGGGGATCACAACAGTTTTTGAGGGTAGAGCATTCAACCCAAATTTATTGATTCGACACAAGGGGAGCCAAAGAATATTCTCAAGTATTAACAGTTGAGTTGTCAATTCAACCGCACCTGAAAGACTTAATATCTGCAGCAAAGTATTTAGTAGCAAAGTAATATGATAGTAGCGGTAACGGTAGCAAAAGTAACAGTATTGGTTTTGTAGTGATTGTAACAGTGGCAACGGAAAAGTAACTAAGAAAAGATCAATATATGAAAAGCTCGTAGGCATTGGATCAGTGGTGGATAATTATGTCGGATGCGATTCCTCATGCAACAGTTATAACATAGGGTGACACAGAACTAGCTCCAGTTCATCAATGTAATGTAGGCATGTATTCCGAATATAGTCATACGTGCTTATGGAAAAGAACTTGCATGACATCTTTTGTCCTACCCTCCCGTGGCAGCGGGGTCCTATGGGAAACTAAGGGATATTAAAGCCTCCTTTTAATAGAGTACCAGAATAAAGCATTAACACTTAGTGAATACATGAACTCCTCAAACTATAGTCATCACCGGGAGTGGTCCCAATGATTGTCACTTCGGGGTTACCGGATCATAAGACATAGTAGGTGACTATTGACTTGCAAAATAGGATCAAGAACTCACATATATTCATGGAAACATAATAGGTTCAGATCTGAAATCATGGCACTCGAGCCCTAGTGACAAGCATTAGCATAGCAAAGTCATAGAAACATCAATCTCAGAACATAATGGAAACTAGGGATCAAACCCTAACAAAACTAACTCGATTACATGATAAATCTCATCCAACCCATCACCGTCCAGCAAGCCTACGATGGAATTACTCATGCACAGCGGTGAGCATCATGAAATTGGTGGTGGAGGAAGGTTGATGATGATGATGGCGACGGATTCCCCTCTCCGGAGCCCCGAACAGACTCCAGATCAGCCCACCCGAGAGAGATTAGGGCTTGGCGGCGGCTCCATATCGTAAAACGCGATGAATCCTTCTCTCTGATTTTTTTCTCCCCGAATGTGAATATATAGAGTTGGAGTTGAGGTCGGTGGAGCATCAGGGGGCCCACGAGGCAGGGGACGCGCCCTAGGGGGGTGGGCACGCCCCCCACCCTCGTGGACAGGGTGTGGGCCCCCTGACGTTGATTCTTTCGCCAATATTTTTTATATATTCCAAAAATATTCTCCGTGAGGTTTCAGGTCATTCCGAGAACTTTTATTTCTGCACAAAAATAACACCATGGCAATTCTGCTGTAAACAACGTCAGTCCGGGTTAGTTCCATTCAAATCATGCAATTTAGAGTCCAAAATAAGGTCAAAAGTGTTTGGAAAAGTACATACGATGGAGACGTATCAACTCCTCCAAGCTTAAACCTTTGCTTGTCCTCAAGCAATTCAGTTGAAAAAATGAAAGTGATAAAGAAAAACATTTACAAACTCTGTTTGATCTTGTTGTTGTAAATATGTAGAGTCAGCATTCAAGTTTTCAGCAAAGATTATGAACTAACCATATTCACAATAACATTTAGGTCTCATGTTTACTCATATCAATGGCATAATCAACTAGCGAGCAATAATAGTAAATCTCGGATGACAACACTTTCTCAAAACAATCATAATATGATATAACAAGATGGTATCTCGCTAGCCCTTTCTGAAACCGCAAAACATAAATGCAGAGCACCTTTGAAGATCAAGGACTGACTAAACATTGTAATTCATGGTAAAAGAGATCCAGTCACAGTCATACTCAATATAAACTAATAGTAATGCATGCAAATGATAGCGGTGCTCTCCAACTGGTGCCTTTTAATAAGAGGATGATGACTCAACATAAAAGTAAATAGATAGACCCTTCGCAGAGGGAAGCAGGGATTTGTAGAGGTGCTAGAGCTCAATTTTTGAAATAGAGATAAATAATATTTTGAGTGGTATACTTTCATTGTCAACATAACAACCGAGAGATCTTGATATCTTCCATGCTACACACATTATAGGCAGTTCCCAAACAGAATGGTAAAGTTTATACTCCCCCTACCACCAACAAACACCAATCCATGGCTTGTCCGAAACAACGGGTGCCTCCAACTAACAACAATCCCGGGGGAGTTTTGTTTGTAATTATTTTAATTTAAGCATGGGACTGGGCATCCTGGTTACCAGCCATTTTCTCATGAGTGAGGAGCGGAGTCCACTCCTCTTGAGAATAACCCGCCTAGCATGGAAGATATAGACAACCCTAATTGATACATGAGCTATTCGAGCATACAAAATGGAATTTCATTTGAAGGTTTAGAGTTTGGCACATACAAATTTACTTGGAATGGCAGGTAGATGCCGCATATAGGAAGGTATGGTGGACTCATATGGAATAACTTTTGGGGTTTATGGAAGTGGATGCACAAGCAGTATTCGCGCTTAGTACAAGGGAAGGCTAGAAAGAGACTGGGAAGGCGACCAGCTAGAGAGCGACAACAGTCATGAACAAGCATTAAAATTAATCAACACTGAGTGCAAGCATGAGTAGGATATAATTCACCATGAACATAAATATCGTGGAGGCTATGTTGATTTTGTTTCAACTACATGCATGAACATGTGCCAAGTCAAGCCACTTGAATCGTTCAAAGGAGGTACCACCCTATCATACCACATCATAACCATTTTAATAGCATGTTGGCATGCAAGGTAAACCATTATAAACTCCTAGCTAATTAAGAATGGCATGAGCAACTATAATCTCTAATTGTCATTGCAAACATGTTTCATTCATAATAGGCTGAATCGGGAACGATGAACTAATCATATTTACAAAAACAAGATAGGTAGAGTTCATACCAGCTTCTCTCATCTCAGTCAGTCCATCATATATCGTCATTATTGCCTTTCGCTTGCACGACCGAATGGTGTGGATAATAATAATAGTGCACGTGAATTGGACTAAGCTGGAATCTGCAAGCATTTAATACACAGGAGAAGACAAGGTAATATGAGCTCTTGGTTATATCAACAATAATGCATACGAGAGCCACTCAACATTTTCATCATGGTGTTCTCCTCTCGACCCCCAAAGAAAAGAAAAGAAACAAAACTATTTACATGGGAAAGCTCCCAACAAGCAAAAGAAGAACGAGAAATATTTTTGGGTTTTATTTTTAATTATTACTACTACAGGCATGGAAAGTAAACTAGCTAAAAGCTACAACTAATTTTGTTTTTGTTTTTTCTTAAGGTTTTTCAAACACACCAGAAGAATGCTGGAAAAGAAAATAAACTAGCATGGATAGTATAATGAAAAAGTATGAGCACCGACAACTGGCATGAGTGTGTGAACATGAATGTAATGTCGGTGAGGAATACGTACTTCCCCAAGCTTAGGCTTTTGGCCTAAGTTGGTCTATGCCCATGGATCAAATTGGTCCCGTCCAGTATACTGAGGAGGGTCCTCGGGGTGCCACTGGTTGGCGATCTCCTCCGGATCCCACTGATAAACCGATCGTCGATAAGGATCAAGGGGTGGCTCCGGCTCGGGCTCTGGGGATCGTGTTCGCTCCCAATATGCATAAATGTCATCGGGCAGGATGATGTATGAGCCTGAATAAATGTTAAACAAAGAAGGTGCAGGCAGGGTAATAATCTGACAAGTCTTTTCACTGAATACCAGGTTATAAATGAGTCTCTTCTCCTTATCATCGCGAATAAAATCATGTGCTACCATACTTTTATAATCTAAGAAAATAGGGGGCAGCACCTTTTCTTCTTTCTCATAGTGTCTAATAGGTATCTCAAAATGTTTAGCAAGACGCGAAGCAAAGATACCTCCAAAAATGGGGCCCTTTGAATGGTCAGACTCAACCATTTAGCAACCATAGCATCTAAACTGAAAGTTCTGTCACGGAATAAAGCATGGCGCAAAATGGCGAGGTCAGGAGCACTGAGGCCCCCACTGTTCACGCGGCCAATTAAACATCTACTAGTGAGTATTGCATAGTAACGTAGAACAAGAAAATGTATGCTAGTAGTTCTTGCATCTGACACTTTTCTCGTTTCCCCTACAACAATCATATCAATAAATCCTGCCACATCCCTAGGATGTGGTTCCTCGACGCTGCCCTCAAAGGGCAACTTGCAAACCGCACAAAAATCATAAAGTGACATCTCCTTATACTCATCATACAAATAAAAATCCACCGAAGGTGGCGACCTCCTAGCATGGAAATGAAAATTTTGCACAAAAATATTAGTGAGTAGGAGATACTATTCGAGCTGGTCATGGAGGAAGTCGGTGAGGCCTGCATTCTCAGCCAAATAATAAAAGTCTTCATAAATCCCGGCTGCTCTCAAGAACTCATCACAAGGCCATTCGCACGGCCGAACCTCCGTAGTGCGAGGGAGATTATATTTGGGCTTCTTATTCTCTTCACTTTGCTTATCCTTCGAGCTTCGGCTCGAAGAGCCCCCCAACAATCTCTTCATCATTTCCTCTCAATGGGGATATGCACGTCCCCAACAATAATAATATCATATTTCTTCTTGACAGTAGGAAGAGGGAATTCAAAACCTCCAATAGTAATTGTTGAAGTTTTTCCAATAGAATTAATACTGTGGACTTGAGGTTGTTTCCTCGGAAAGTGTACCGTATGCTCATTACCATTAACATGAAAAGTGACATTGCCTTTGTTGCAATCAATAACAGCCCCTGCAGTATTCAAAAAGGGTCTACCAAGAATAATAGACATACTATCATCCTCGGTAATATCAAGAATAACAAAGTCCGTTAAAATAGTAATGTTTGCAACCACAACAGGCACATCCTCACAAATACCGACAGGTATAGCAGTTGATTTATCAGCCATTTGCAAAGATATTTTAGTAGGTGTCAACTTATTCAAATCAAGTCTACGATATAAAGAGAGAGGCATAACACTAACACCTGCTCCAAGATCACATAAATCAGTTTTAACATAGTTTCTTTTAATGGAGCATGGTATAGTTGGTACTCCTGGATCTCCAAGTTTCTTTGGTATTCCACCCTTAAAAGTCTAATTAGCAAGCATGGTGGAAATTTCATCTTCCGGTATCTTTCTTTTATTTGTAATAATATCTTTCATATACTTAGCATAGGGATTAATTTTAAGCATATCAGTCAAATGCATACGCAAAAAGATAGGTCTAATCATTTCAGCAAAGCGCTCAAAATCCTCATCATCCTTTTTCTTGGATGGATTAGGAGGAAAAGGCATGGGTTTCTGAACCCATGGTTCTCTTTCTTTACCGTGCTTCCTAACAACGAAGTCTCTCTTATCATTACGTTGATTCTTTGGTTGTGGGTTATCAAGATCAACAGCAGGTTCAATCTCTACATCATTGTCATTGCTAGGTTGAGCGTCAACATGAACATCATCATTAACATTATCACTAGGTTCATGTTCATTACTAGATTGTGTTTCAGCATCAGAAATAGAAATATCATTGGGATTCTCAGGTGTGTCAACAACAGGTTCACTAGAAGCATGCAAAGTCCTATCATTTTTCTTTTTCTTCTTCTGAGAATCTTACTCAATTCTCTTAGGGTGACCCTCAGGATACAAAGGTTCCTGAGTCATTTTACCCCCTCTAGTCACAACTCTAGCAACATTATCATTTTTCTTATTATTTAATTCATTGAGCAAATCATTTTGAGCTTTAAGTACTTGTTCTACTTGAGTGGTAACCATAGAAGCATGTTTACTAATAAGTTTAAGTTCACCTTTAACTCTAGACATATAATCACTCAAGTGTTCAAGCATATCAGCATTATGTTTCAATTGTTTACCAACATAAGTATTGAAGTTTTCTTTCTTAACAATAAAATTATCAAACTCATCCAAGCATTGGCTAGCAGACTTATTATGAGGAATATCACCTTCATCAAATCTATATAGAGAATTTACCTTTACTACCTGTGTTGGGTTATCAAGACCATGTATTTCTTCAATAGGTGGTAAATTCTTAACATCTTCAGCTTTAATACCCTTTTCTTTCATAGATTTCTTTGCCTCATGCATATCTTCAGGACTGAGAAATAGAATACCCCTTTTCTTCGGAGTTGGCTTAGGAGTTGGTTCAGGAAGTGTCCAATCATTTTCATTACTCAACATATTATTCAATAGCAATTCAGCTTGATCAATGATACGTCTCCAACGTATCTATAATTTTTGATTGCTCCATGCTATATTATCTACTGTTTTGGACATTATTGGGCTTTATTATCCACTTTTATATTATTTTTGGGACTAACCTACTAACCGGAGGCCCAACCCAGAATTGCTGTTTTTTTTGCCTATTTTAGGGTTTCGAAGAAAAGGAATATCAAACGGAGCCAAAACCCTAATTCCACTGTCGCAACTTTCTGTATCCACGAGATCCCATCTTAGGGCCTATTCCGGAGCTCCGCCGGAGGGGGCATCGATCACGGAGGGCTTCTACATCATCACCATAGCCCCTCCGATGAAGTGTGAGTAGTTCACCTCAGACCTACGGGTCCACAGCTATTAGCTAGATGGCTTCTTCTCTCTTTTTGGATCTCAATACAATGTTCTCCCCCTCTCTTGTGGAGATCTATTCGATGTAATCTTCTTTTTTGCGGTGTGTTTGTTGAGACCGATGAATTGTGGGTTTATGATCAAGTCTATCTATGAAAAATATTTGAATCTTCTGTGAATTCTTTTATGTATGACTGGTTATCTTTGCAAGTCTCTTCGAATTATCAGTTTGGTTTGGCCTACTAGATTGATCTTTCTTGCAATGGGAGAAGTGCTTAGCTTTGGATTCAATCTTGTGGTGTCCTTTCCCAGTGACAGTAGGGGCGGCAAGGCACGTATTGTATTATTGCCATCGAGGATAACAAGATGGGGTTTCATCATATTGCATGAGTTTATCCCTCTACATCATGTCATCTTGCTTAAGGCGTTACTCTGTTTTCATTAACTTAATACTCTAGATGCATGCTGGATAGCGGTCGATGAGTGGAGTAATAGTATTAGATGCGGGCAGGAGTCGGTCTACTTGTCTCGGACGTGATGCCTATATACATGATCATACCTAGATATTCTCATAACTATGCTCAATTCTGTCAATTGCTCAACAGTAATTCGTTCACCCACCATAGAATACTTATGCTCTTGAGAGAAGCCACTAGTGAAACCTATGCCCCCCGGGTCTATCTTCATCATATTAATCTTCCAATACTTAGTTATTTCCTTTTCTTTTCTTTTACTTTCATCTTTATCATAAAAATACTAAAAATATTATCTCATCATATCTATCAGATCTCACTCTCGTAAGTGGTCGTGTAGGGATTGACAACCCCTTATCGCGTTGGTTGCGAGGATTTATTTGTTTTGTGCAGGTACGAGTGACTCGCGCGTAGCCTCCTACTGGATTGATACCTTGGTTCTCAAAAACTGAGGGAAATACTTACGCTACTTTGCTGCATCATCCCTTCCTCTTCGAGGAAAACCAACGCAGTGCTCAAGAGGTAGCAAGAAGGATTTCTGGCGCCGTTGCTAGGGAGTCTACGCAAAAGTCAATATACCAAGTACCCATCACAATCCCTATCTCCCGCATTACATTATTTGCCATTTGCCTCTCGTTTTCCTATCCCCCACTTCACCCTTGTCATTTTATTCACCCTCTCTCTCTCTATCCTCCCTCTCTTTCTCTATTTGGCTCTTTTTCGTCTGCTTGTCGTTATGGCTAGTCCCTTATCTTCCCCGTTGTCCCCCGAGAATAAAATTCTAAATTTTAAGCAAAGGGAGGGAGAAAAACTAAAAGATGCTTGGTATAGAATTTGCAATGCTCAAAATAAATCTACCAGGAAGCAATCTACTTCCGTTCTTCTTTGCAATTTTTATGTAGGTGTAACTCCTTGGCACAGATATATCCTTGATACTATCCGGAGGGAACTTCTTGGGTAGTCATACTTTTGATTCTTATAATGCTATGATAGATTTGTTTGGCTCACCCCCTCTTTTGGTTAATGGAACTGTTTTAACTTTGGAGCATGTAATGCGGAGGCTCGAAATTATTGAAAATAAGGTTGCTACCGTAGAGTGAATTGAAAATTTGGATAAAAAGATCCACAACCGAATCTCTCAATATGGATCTAAAGTAGGAGTCACTTTGAAAAATATTAAAGAGAAGGAACCCATAGTTAATGAGAAATTAAATCACGATTCCACTAGGATCGTTTAACTTGAGGATATTATTACCAACTTGGGAACCACTTTTTCTTCCGTAAAGAATACTCCAAGTCCTCCCACTAAAATTGCCAAGCTTATGTATGTTCCTAAAAATAAGGGTGAATCCTCTAGTAAGGAAACTGTGGATCTCAAATCTATAAGTATTCATCCCAATCTTTTTGCTATCATTAAGGAACCATTTGTTACAAATGAATTTTTCGATCTTGTGCCTAAAAGTTTGATAATAAATAAAAAAAATTCCTAAAGATGGTAGATGCCTCATTGAATAATTGCCTACCAAAGATGGCAATACCTAGATCTATGCTTGCTTGTTATGCCTAGCTAGGGGCATTAAACGATAGCGCTTGTTGGGAGGCAACCCAATTTTATTTTTATTCCTTGCTTTTTGCTCCTGTTTAGTAATACATAATTTATTTAGCCTCTATTTAGGTTGTGTTTTTTGTGTTTAATTAATGTTTGTGCCAAGTAGAACCGTTGGGAAGACTTGGGGAAAGTCTTGTTAATCTTGCTGTAAAAAAACAGAAACTTTAGCGCTCACGAGAACTGTTGCCTTTTTTATTTGGAAGTGATATTTAGTTAATTCTTTTTGCAGATGATTAATAGATAAATTCCTCACGTCAAGAAATATATTTTAGAATTTTTGGGGTTCCAGATCTTGCGCTAGCTACAGATTACTACAGACTATTCTGTTTTTGACAGATTCTGTTTTTCGTGTGTTGTTTGCTTATTTTGATGAATCTATGGCTAGTAAAATAGTTTATAAACTATAGAGAAGTTGGAATAAAGTAGGTTTAACACCAATATAAATAAAGAATGAGTTCATTACAGTACCTTGAAGTGGTCTTTTGTTTTCTTTCACTAACGGAGCTCACAAGATTTTCTACTTTAAGTTTTGTGTTGTGAAGTTTTTAAGTTTTGGGTAAAGATTCGATGGATTATGGAACAAGGAGTGGCAAGAGCCTAAGATTGGGGATTCCCATGGCACCCCCAAGATAATCTAAGGACACCTAAAAGCCAAAGCTTGGGGATGCCCCGGAAGGCATCCCCTCTTTTCGTCTACTTCTATCGGTAACTTTACTTGGAGCTATATTTTTATTCACCACATGATATGTGTTTTGCTTGGAGTGTCTTGTATTATTTGAGTCTTTATTTGCTAGTTTACCACAATCATCCTTGCTGTACACACCTTTTGAGAGAGTCATACATGATTTGGAATTTGTTAGAATACTCTATGTGCTTCGCTTATATCTTTTGAGTTATATAGTTTTGCTCTAGTACTTCACTTATATCTTTTAGAGCACGGTGGTGGATTTGTTTTATAGAAACTATTGATCTCTCATGCTTCAATTAGATTATTTTGAGAGTCTTAAATAGCATGGTAATTTGCTTAAAATCCTAATATGCTAGGTGTTCAAGATTAGTAAAAAAATTCCTAGGAGTGTTTTGACTACTAAGAGATGTTTGATGCTTGATGATTGTTTTGAGATGTGGAGGTAATAATATCCAAGTCATGCTAGTTGAGTAGTTATGAATTTGAGAAGTGCTTGTGTTGGAGTTTGCAAGTCCCGTAGCATGCACGTATGGTAAACGTTGTGTAACAAATTTGAAACATGAGGTATTTTTTGATTGTCTTCCTTATGAGTGGCGGTCTGGGACGAGCGATGGTCTTTTCCTACCAATCTATCCCCCTAGGAGCATGCGCGTAGTGCCGAGGTTTTTGATGACTTGTAGATTTTTGCAATAATTATGTGAGTTCTTTATAACTAATGTTGAGTCCATGGATTACACGCACTCTCACCCTTCCATCATTGCTAGCCTCTTCGGTACCGTGCATTGCCCTTTCTCACATTGAGAGTTGGTGCAAACTTCGCCGGTGCATCCAAAGCCCGTGATATGATACACTCTTTCACACATAAACCTCCTTATATCTTCCTCAAAACAGCCACCATACCTACCTATTATGGCATTTCCATAGTCATTCCGAGATATATTGCCATGCAACTTTCCACCATTTCGTTTATCATGACACATTCATCATTGTCATATTGCTTAGCATGATCATGTAGTTGACATAGTATTTGTGGCAAAGCCACCATCCATAATTCTTTCATACATGTCACTCTTGGTTCATTGCATATCCCAGTACACCGCCGGAGGCATTCATATAGAGTCATCTTTTGTTCTAGCATCGAGTTGTAATCATTGAGTTGTAAATAAATAGAAGTGTGATGATCATCATTTTCTAGAGCATTGTCCCAAGTGAGGAAATAAAAAAAGAGAAAGGCAATATAAAAAAAGGGGGAAAAGGCCTAAATAAAAAAATGAGAGAAAAAGAGAGAAGGGACAATGTTACTATCCTTTGCCACACTTATGCTTCAAATTAGCACCATGATCTTCATGATAGAGAGTCTCTTGTTTTGTCACTTTCATATACTAGTGGGAAATTTTCATTATAGAACTTGGCTTGTATATTCCAACAATGGGCCTCCTCAAGTGCCCTAGGTCTTCGTGAGCAAGCAAGTTGGATGCACACCCACTTAGTTTCTTTTGTTGAGCTTTCATACATTTATAGCTCTAGTGCATCCGTTGCATGGCAATCCCTACTCCTTGCATTAACATCAATCGATGGGCATCTCCATAGCCCATTGATTAGCCTCGTTGATGTGAGACTTTCTCTTTTTTTTGTCTTCTCCACATAACCCCCATCATCATACTCTATTCCACCCATAGTGCTATGTCCATGGCTCGCGCTCATATATTGCGTGAAAGTTTATAGGTATGAGATTGCTAAGGTATGAAACAATTGCTTGGCTTGTCATCGGGGCTGTGCATGATGAGAGCATTCTTGTGTGACCAAAATGGAGCATGACTAAACTATATGATTTTGTGGGGATGAACTTTCTTTGGCCATGTTATTTTGAGAAGACATAATTGCTTAGTTAGTATGCTTGAAGTATTATTATTTTTATGTCAATATGAACTTTTGTCCTGAATCTTTCGGATCTGAATATTCATACCACAATTAAGAAGAACTACATTAAAATTATGCCAAATAGCACTCCGCATCAAAAATTCTGTTTTTATCATTTACCTACTCGAGGACGAGCAGGAATTAAGCTTGGGGATGTTTGATACGTCTCCAACGTATCTATAATTTTTTATTGCTCCATGCTATATTATCTACTGTTTTGGACTTTATTGGGCTTTATTATCCACTTTTATATTATTTTTGGGACTAACCTACTAACCGGAGGCCCGACCCAGAATTGTTGTTTTTGCCTATTTTAGGGTTTCGAAGAAAAGGAATATCAAACGGAGCTAAAACCCCAATTCCATCGCCGCAACTTTCTGTATCCACGAGATCCCATCTTAGGGCCTGTTCGTGAGCTCCGCCGGAGGGGGCATCGATCATGGAGGTCTTCTACATCATCACCATAGACCCTCCGATGAAGTGTGAGTAGTTCACCTCAGACCTACGGGTCCATAGTTATTAGCTAGACGGCTTCTTCTCTCTTTTTGGATCTCAATACAATGTTCTCCCCCTCTCTTGTGGAGACCTATTCGATGTAATCTTATTTTTTGCGGTGAGTTTGTTGAGACCGATGCATTGTGGGTTTATGATCAAGTCTATCTATGAACAATATTTGAATCTTCTCTGAATTCTTTTATCTATGATTGGTTATCTTTGCAAGTCTCTTTGAATTATCAGTTTGGTTTGGCCTATTAGATTGATCTTTCTTGCAATGGGAGAAGTGCTTAGCTTTGGGTTCAATCTTGCGGTGTCCTTTCCCAGTGAGAGTAGGGGCAGCAAGGCACATATTGTATTGTTGCCATCAAGGATAACAAGATGGGGTTTTCATCATATTGCATGAGTTTATACATCTACATCATGTCATCTTGCTTAAGGCGTTACTCTGTTTTCATTAACTTAATACTCTAGATGCATGCTGGATAGCGGTCGATGAGTGGAGTAATAGTAGTAGATGCAGGCAGGAGTCGGTCTACTTGTCTCGGACGTGATGCCTATATACATGATAATACCTAGATATTCTCATAACTATGCTCAATTCTGTCAATTGCTCAACAGTAATTCGTTCACCCGCCATAGAATACATATGCTCTTGAGAGAAGCCACTAGTGAAACCTATGGCCCCCGGGTCTATCTTCATCATATTAATCTTCCAATACTTAGTTATTTCCTTTGTTTTTATTTTACTTTGCATCTTTATCATAAAAATACCAAAAATAGTATCTTATCATATCTATCAGAGTTCACTCTCGTAAGTGGCCGTGTAGGGATTGACAACCCCTTATCGCGTTGGTTGTGAGGATTTATTTGTTTTGTGCAGGTACGAGGGACTCGCGCGTAGCCTCCTACTGGATGATACCTTGGTTCTCAAAAACTGAGGGAAATACTTACGCTATTTTGCTGCATCATTCCTTCCTCTTCGGGAAAAACCAACGCAGTGCTGAAGAGGTCGCAATCAACAGTTCTTTCCCTGAAAACACAACCAGCACAACTATCCAGGTGTTCTCTGGAAGCATCGGTTAGTCCATTATAAAAGATATCAAGTATTTCATTTTTCTTGAGAGGATGATCAGGCGAAGCATCAAGTAATCGAAGAAGCCTCCCCAAAGCTTGTGGGAGACTCTCTTCTTCAATTTGCACAAAATTATATATTTCCCTTAAGGCACCTTGTTTCTCATGAGCAGGGAAATATTTAGCAGAGAAGTAATAAATCATATCCTGGGGACTACGCACACAACCAGGATCAAGAGAATTAAACCAGTTTTTAGCATCACCCTTTAATGAGAATGGAAACAACTTAAGGATAAAGTAATAGCGAGTTTTCTCATCATTAGTGAACAGGGTGGCTATATCATTTAATTTAGTAAGATGTGCCACAACAGTTTCAGATTCATAGCCATAAAAAGGATCAAATTCAACCAAAGTAATTAACTCAGGATCGACAGAGAAATCATAATCCTTATCAGAAATACAGATAGGTGAAGTAGCAAAAGTAGGGTCATGTTTGATTCTAGCATGCAAAGACTTTTCTTTCAGCTTAGCTAATAGTTTCTTAAGATCATATCTATCATTGCAAGCTAAAAAGTCTCTAGTAGTTTCATCATCCATAACATAACCCTCAGGCACAGCAGGCAATTCATATCTAGGGGGAGAATCTTCATCATCACTTTCATCAATATTATCAGTTTCAATAATTTCATTCTCTCTAGCCCTAGCAAGTTGTTCATCAAGAAATTCACCTAATGGCACAGTATTATCAAGCATAGAAGTAGTCTCATCATAAGCATCATGCAAAGTAGAAGTGGCATCATCATTTACATGCGACATATCAGAACAAATAGCAGGAGTAGGTGTCGCAAGTTTACTCATAACAGAAGGTGAATCAAGTGCAGAGCTAGATGGCAGTTCCTTACCTACCCTCATAGTTGAGGGATAAATCTTGGTTCTTTTATCTTTCAAGTTCTTCATAGTGATCAAAAGATATAAATCCCAAGTGACTCAAAGAATAGGGCTATGCTCCCCGGCAACGGCGCCAGAAAATAGTCTTGATAACCCAGAAGTATAGGGGATTGCAACAATTTTCGAGGGTAGAGTATTCAACCCAAATTTATTGATTCGACACAAGGGGAGCCAAAGAATATTCTCAAGTATTAACAGTTGAGTTGTCAATTCAACCGCACCTGAAAGACTTAATATCTGCAGCAAAGTATTTAGTAGCAAAGTAATATGATAGTAGCGGTAACGGTAGCAAAAGTAACAGTATTGGTTTTGTAGTGATTGTAACAGACTAACAGTGGCAACGGAAAAGTAACTAAGCAAAATCAATATATGAAAAGCTCGTAGGCATTGGATCAGCGATGGATAATTATGTCGGATGCGATTCCTCATGCAACAGTTATAACATAGGGTGACACAGAACTAGCTCCAGTTGATCAATGTAATGTAGGCATGTATTCCGAATATAGTCATACATGCTTATGGAAAAGAACTTGCATGACATCTTTTGTCCTACCCTCCCGTGGCAACGGGGTCCTATTGGAAACTAAGGGATATTAAGGCCTCCTTTTAATAGAGTACCGGAACAAAGCATTAACACTTAGTGAATACATGAACTCCTCAAACTATAGTCATCACCGGGAGTGGTCCCGATTATTGTCACTTCGGGGTTACTGGATCATAACACATAGTAGCTGACTATTGACTTGCAAAATAGGATCAGAACTCACATATATTCATGGAAACATAATAGGTTCAAATCTGAAATCATGGCACTCGGGCCCTAGTGACAAGCATTAAGCATAGCAAAGTCATAGCAACATCAATCTCAGAACATAATGGATACTAGGGATCAAACCCTAACAAAACTAACTCGATTACATGATAAATCTCATCCAACCCATCACCGTCCAGCAAGCCTACGATGGAATTACTCACGCACGGCGGTGAGCATCATGAAATTGGTGATGGAGAAAGGTTGATGATGACGATGGCGACGGATTCCCCTCTCCGAAGCCCCGAACGGACTCCAGATCAGCCCTCCCGAGAGAGATTAGGGCTTGGCGGCGGCTCCGTATCGTAAAATGCGATGAATCCTTCTCTCTGATTTTTTCTCCCCGAACGTGAATATATAGAGTTGGAGTTGAGGTCGGTGGAGCATCATGGGGCTCATGAGGCAGGGGGCGCGCACCCACCCTCGTGGACAGGATGTGGGTCCCCTGACGTTGATTCTTTCGCCAATATTTTTTATATATTCCAAAAATATTCTCCGTGAAGTTTCAGGTCATTATGAGAACTTTTATTTTTGCACAAAAATAACATCATGGCAATTCTGCTGAAAATAGTGTCAGTCCGGGTTAGTTCCATTCAAATCATGCAAATTAGAGTCCAAAACAAGGTCAAAAGTGTTTGGAAAAGTAGATACGATGGAGGCGTATCAGGAATCACAAGCCTTAACACCAATATTGCCTTACTAAACCACAATCATTCACTAGTACCTCCCACATATTACCATTTTTATATCACAAAACTATTGCAAGGAATCAAACTTATCATATTCAGTTATCTACATGAAAGTTGTTATTATACCACTCTTGAATACCTATCATATTAGGACCATTTTCATAACCCGTGCATATTGCTATTTTTCATAAAAATCTCAAAATGATATAAGTGAAGCATGAGAGTGCAACTATTTCTTTAATATATAATCACCGCTGTGCTCTACAAGATATAAGTGAAATACTATAGCAACTGCCTAGCTCAAAATATATAAGTGAAGCACATAAAGTATTCTAACAAATCACGAATAATGTGTGTCCCTCTCAAAAAGGTGTGTCTAGCAAAGATGATTGTGGAAAACTAGAAATCAAACAAAGCAAAGACTCATATAATACATGACGCTCCAAGCAAAATTCATATCATGTGATGAATAAAAATATAGCTCCAAGTAATTTACCGATGGTTGGTAGAAGAAAGAGGGGATGGCATCCGGGGCATCCCCAAGCTTAGAGTCTTGGATGTCATTGAATATTACCTTGGTGTGCCTTGGTCATCCCCAAGCTTAGGGTCTTGCCACTCCTTATTCCTTCATCCATCGCGATCACACTCATAACTTGAAAATTTCAGCACACAAAACTCAACAGAAAACATGTGAGATTTGTTAGTATAACAAGCAAATCATAAAGTTTAGGTGATGTTGTAAACTCATTCATATTTTATTATTGCATAATACCTACTTTATTCTAAATTCACCATGACTTGTACCTGCCGATACAATACATAGATTCATTAAAACAAGCAAACAATGCAACGAAAATGGAATCTGTCAAAAATAGAACAGTCTGTAATGATCTAGACAATGACCATACTTCTGTAACTGCAAAAATTCTAAAAAAAAATAGGACAACATGGGAATTTTTTATATAAATCATGTGTAAAAAATCAGAATTTTAGCACATTCCATGAATCTAAACAATTCTTCTACTGGGCGCAAAAGTTCTGTTTTTCACAGAATCAAATCAACTATCAACCAAATCATCCCAAAGGCTTTACTTGGCACAAACACTAATTTAAACACAAAAACACAACCATAACATTAGCATAATTGTGTGCACACACAAAAACATAAAATAAACAATAAAATAAAGATAAATATTAGGATTCCTCCCAACAAACGCTGATGTTTTATGCCCCTAGCTAGGCGTAATGCGTAGTTTCAAGTGTTGTCATCCTTAGTTTTAATGGCCCTCGCAACTCCTATTTAACTCTCTTTGCCATTATCAATAATATGAACTAGATGATCAAGCTTGGTGCTAAGGATTTTTATTTCTTTCAAAACACAAAGAGCAATCTTTTGTTCTAAAGCATCAAATCTCCTATTTTGTGACACCACATTACTATTTATTTTAGAAGCAAGATTAAATATCCCTGGGAAGTTGGAATCCATACTAGTTTTAGTTTATTTTATTAGCTCGGTTTGACGATAGCTTACTAGAATGGCAGGCTCAATAGTTTCTACTTTCAGTTGTCCAAATACGCTTTTCATCATTTCATAGGTGTCAAAGGCATTATTCCCAAGGAAATCATTTTCAAACATAAAATCCAAGACATGTCTATGAACAAGAGGTAGACCAACATAAAAACTTCTAAGGAGCAATTTAGACTTTTAGGCTTAGCTCTCATTTGTATTTCTGATAATCTATCCCAAGCTTCTTTTAAAGATTCATCACTAGAATGCTTGAAATTTAAAATTCCTCAACCTTCTCCTAGGTAAGGAGGGGAAGGCACATCAGGAGAAGAGCTCGCCATAATAGTAAAGCAAGCAAACAAGAAAAAAGGGAAAATGAAAATAGTTTTTTGTTTGTGTGAAAACGTTTTATAAGTGGGTGAGATGAAAACGAGAGGGAATGGAAAATGAAAGTAAATGCAAGTAGATGAGAGTTTATGCTATGGTACTTCATAGGTTTTGGTGATGTCTCCCCAGCAACGACGCTAGAAGTTCTTTCTGCTACTTGTGAGCTGTGTTGAGATTTCCTCGAAGAGGAGACGATGATGCAGTATAGTAGATATAAGTATTTCTCTCAGTTAAGAACCAAGGTTATCAATCATGTAGGAGAACCACACGAAACCTTGTGAACAACACCTACACACAAAAGAACAAATACTTGCACCCAACGTGATTAAGGGGGTTGTCAATCCCTGCGGCGATTAATTGCAAGGATCAAGTCTGATAATGGTAGATAGATAAACAAAAACATAAATAAAAGAATGTTAAATAAATTGCAACAAGGTATCTTTGGTTTTAATATATGGTAAAGGTAGACTCGGGGCCATAGTTTTCAGTAGAGGCTTCTCTCTTGAACAGAAAGCATACGTTGGGTAAACAAATTACTGTTGGGCAATTGATAGAAAAGCGCACAGTTATGACGATATTCAAGGAAATGATCATGTATATAGGCGTCACATCCGAGACAAATAGACCGACTCCTGCCTGCATCTACTACTATTACTCCACACATTGACCTCTATCTAGCATGCATCTAGAGTATTAAGTTCATAAAGAACAGAGTAACGTCTTAAGCAAGATGACATGATGTAGACAAAGTGAATCAAACCAATATGAATAAACCCTGTCGTTTTCCCTTAATGGCAACAATACAAATATGTGTCTTGTCCCTTTCTGACACTGGGATATGGATTATCGCAAGACTGAACCCATCACAAAGCACCTCTCCCATTGCAAGATAAATTAATCTAGTTGGCCAAACCAAACCGATAGATCGGAGAGAAATACAGAGCTATAATAATCATGTATATAAAAATTCAGGAAAGACTCAAATACTATTCATGAATAATCTGATCATAAACCCACAATTCGTCGGATTCCAACAAAAACACCGCAAAAGAAGATTACATCGAATAGATCTCCAAGAACATCGAGGAGAATATTGTATTGAAGATCAAATAGAGAGAAGAAGCCATCTGGCTACTAGCTATGGACCTGTAGGTCTGTGGTAAACTACTCACACATCATCGGAAGGGCAGCAAGGCTGATGTAGAAGCCCTCTGTGGTTAATTCCCCCTCCGGTAGAGTACCGGAATAGGCCTCCAGATGGGATCGCGGAAGTACAGAAACTTGCGGCGTGGAAAAAGTATTTTGGGTGATCTCTGATGTATTAGGAATATTTAGGAATTTATAGAGGTAGAATTAGGTCAAGAGGTGCCACGAGGGGCCCACAAGCTTGTCAGGTGTGCGCCCCGAGATTGTCGCTTCCTCGTGACTCCCCAGGTCTTCTCCTGAACCTTCTAGGGTCCCTTCTAGTCCAGAAAAAATCATCAAAAAAATTATAGTGTTTGGACTCCGTTTGTTACTGGTTTTCTGAAAAGCCAAAAACAAGAAAAAAATTGGCGATGGGAACTAGGTTAATAGGTTAGTCCCAAAAACTATATATAATTGCATATAAAACATCCAAGATTGATACTATAATAGCATGGAACAATAAAAAATTATAGATACGTTGGAGACGTATCAACTTGCTATCTCTCAATCCCTCCAATGATTCTTGCTCCTTCTTGGAGGAAACTAGAGAGGAGATCTAGATCTAATCTTCCACCAATCACTTTCTCCTCTAAGTGAGGGGGACCCTTTGGATCTATATTTTGGAGTTATTTGGGTTCTTCCTCTCATATTCGTCTATAACATTAGTTGTTGTGATGGGATTTGGGAGAGAAGGACTTGCACACTCCGTGTGCCCTTACCATTGCATTTGGTGCATAGGTTTGAGTTCTCCACGGTGATACGTGGAAGTGAAGTTTGAGTAGCTTATTACTCTTGGGTGCTTGGTACTCTAGAGCTTGTTCCTCTTGGGTGCTTCGAGGCCCTAGAGGGTTGGTGGTGTCGCGGATCTCTCAATCATTGTGGTCTAAAGCTCCGAGTAAGCGTCGAGGTCTCCAATTAAGTTTTGGAGATTACCCCAAGCAATTTGTATGGGTTTCGATGACCGCTCCCAAGTGTTGCCATTTGTATAGGTTCGGCGACCGCCCTCAAGGGCCCCTTAGTGGAATCATGGCATCTTGCATTATGCGAGGGAGTGAGGAGATTACGGTGGCCCTTGTGGCATTTTGGGGAGCATTGCTCGTCGACACCGCTCCAAAAGGAGATTAGCATCCGCAAGGGTATGAACTTCGGGATACATCATCGTCTCCGCGTGCCTTGGTTATCTCTTATCTGAGCCCTTTACTTGTGCACTTTACTTTTTCATAGCCTTTGTGTTTCATGTTATATATCTTGCTATCACTTGGTTGTTTATCTTGCTTAGCATAAGTTGTTGGTGCACATAGGTGAGCCTAGTTGATTTAGGTTTTGTGCTTGACAAATTAAACGCTAGTTTTATTCCGCATTTGTTCAAGCCTAAATCATAATGTTTTAAAGTGCTTATTCACCCCGCTCTAGGCGACATCCACGATCTTTCACTGTTGTTAAGGTTGCTAACACCGTGCAAGCGATGCCACTGGATGTGCAGTCGGTGTGTTCGGTGCATGATGGGCTTCTTATAAGCAGGTGGATTCGACAGATCAAAGGGTCATTCTCACTAGCCATGATTATCTGGTTTTGTTCGTTGTGGTCAAGGGTTCAGAGACATGAAAGTTTTTGATTTGACGGGCCAGACTCCTTTAGGTGGATTTGGACATCTCAGGTATCTATTCGACAAGCTCGGCCTAGCATGCTTTCTTCCTAGGGTTGACAAGAATTCATGATGCGGAGGAAGTGTGGGCTCTTGTGCCCCATTGCAACTTAAGTTCTTTGCTTGGTTGATGGTGAATAATCGATGTTGGACCATGGAGCGGCTTCTCAAGAGGGGTTTGTCTCACCAGCCTTGCTACCCGTGTTGCCTTCAAGAGTCTGACACCATCTCTCACCTGCTTATCCAATGCTCGGTCGGCTTGGTTCGACGTGCTGCAGGTCAGGGGTCGGGACACTCTCACGCCTTCTCCTCTAAATGAGTTGCTGGAATGGTGGATGGAGGCTAGTCATGTCATCCCTTGGGCCGACAGGAAGGTTCATAACACCCTCGTCACTCTGACCATGCACTCCCTATGGAAGAAGCGAAAACCGGCGAGTCTTTGATAACATATCAGTGTCGGCTAGTGTGATAACGGTGAACATGTACTATGAGTGGAGGTTGTGGTTGCTCGCATGGCGTCTCAGGCGTGTTAGGTGTAGGTGAGTAGTTGTCTAGATTTTCTGTAGGTGAATTTGGTGGTTGTTAGTTAGGCATGTGCTTCAGCCGCCGTCGCGTCTCTGCACCATTCTTAATGGTATGATTGCAATTCTCTTGTGCGTTCCAGAAAAGGAAGAGGAACGGAACCTAAGGCAAACATGCATACTGGGGCAAAAAAATTGCGGTCCTGAGCTCCCTTACCAATAATAGACACGAGGGACTAACACAAGAACACGATGAACGGCGCACGATCAATCTCCTTCCTCGCTAGCATGTCATCGACCTTCTCTTAACATGTACCATATGTGATCATCGCAAGGTCGAGTCATGTTGCTCCTCTTCACCGCCGAGCAGACGCGACAGATGAAGAGGCGCTCGGGAGGGTCTTGTCATTCATGAAATTTGCTCTGGCAAAGACGTGCCGCCTCTGCGGCATTCTTTTCGACCACTTGGATGAGCATTCTCAGCGACAATGGTCGTGTCCTTCGTTGTTGCACGCATCAATCTCTAGGTGAGCCAGCAAACTTCCATCGATCTCTACGTTGTCCAATAGGAGAGGATGTTGGGGGGAGGTTGTTCCAGATGAGGACCCCATTGAGCCTTATGGTAACCCACACCCAGTGCCACAACAAGCAAACTTCCATCCTAACCAGCACAATCATTTTATTGCCCCCCCCTTCAACACCATGAGCATGATGACTTGCACCACATCCCGGACTTAAACTTGGAAAACCCAAATCTAGAACTGATGTTAGCTCGGCCTGGCAAGATGCAGGATGATTTTGAGGCTGAACGGGAGGATTTGCCAGGTTGGGGGCATTGGGCTATGCCACAAGCCCCTCGCCCTGACATGGAGATGCGCCCTGGAGAATTTATGCAACTTGATGATTTAATGGAATCAATACCAGAAGATCGTAACCCGGTACTCATGGAGAACATGCCAGTTGAAGATGCCAACAGTAACATTACATTGTCTCTGGCCCCCTCACACAACTCTGCACCTTTAGCTGAATCTGCCAATGGGCCACCTGCTCAGCCTGTGTTACAAGTACTTGACCTGAATGATATCAATGGGCCCCCTTTGCCAGTACAACCACTGGATGTGAATGCTTTGGAGCCCCTATTGGAACAAGCAAAAATGATGTCTCAACCTAATCTGATTCTGACACCTGATTTCAACCTAGAGGCCATTATGAAACATTCAGCTGTTGATCCCATGCAACTAGAAGCACTCACTCCTATCAGACAGAACTCTGCTTCACCCACTATCATCAAGAAATGTCCAGATAGGGAGAAACACGTTACAATGGATGTCACCACCAAAAATATCATCCTGGTTCCTCAGGCTACACCCAACCCTCCTGCACCCACCAAAGAGTTGAATACTACTGCAATCTCAGGTGAGCACAGTGACTTAGACCTTGTGGCCCCACCTGGCTTCCTAGTGCCTTGTTATCTCCATAATTCAGAAGTTAATCAAGTGAACTCTACTCCTGTTATTACTGACCAAGTGTCTGTTCTACAACCAGAAGCAGCTGCTGACACTCCTCAAGAAGAAACATATGTTATCTTGCTTGGTCAAGAAGGGGCTGACATATGGCAAAAGCACTTTGCTCCATCTAAAGATAGTAAAGAAGTAATTCAAGTCCCCATTGAATGGGTAAATTTTCTTTCTGTAGCCCTATTGACACCAAACAAATTTGATTGGGCAAAGCAGTTTATCACCTCTAATGTTTGGACATATATTGTACAAGGAACTAAGTCCAAAATGTTCAAACCTTTTGCTATACCTGATTCCTGCCCATTGGAATACATTTCACCATGCAAGGCTGAGCACCCTGTTTATCACCTCTAATGTTTGGACCTATATTGTACAAGGAACTGTGTCCAAAATGTTCAAACCTTTTGCTATACCTGATTCCTGCCCATTGGAATACATTTCACCATGTGAGGCTGAGCACCCTGCTATGCACCAGGAGAACCACTCTTCCACTCCATTTGGAAGCATAATGGGAGCTAAGGAGGGACAGTCTGCTTCATCAACCTCTGCAATTCATGGCAGCAGGAAGAGGAAAGGAAAAACCCCTCTTGTAGAAACTGAGGTAAGAAGAAGCTGTAGACTAAAAGCTTTACAAAAAGGCTATAAGAAGAGAGTTTGTGTGGATAAGCATTGTCTATCATGTCATGCTCTGCCTTCACTCATTCTTGGAATAGTTATTAAAAATCTAACTCCCCTTTTTGCAAGGTGAACATCCAAGAGAAAAGGGGAATGCAGCAAAAAGATAAAGGAAAGAAACTGAAAGGAGCTTCTACTGTTTCTGCTCCCACAGCCAGTAGGCAGGCTAAAAGCAACACCAAGAGCACTTAGAGCACCAGGAACATTCTGTAGTCAGTTTCTTTTGTGATGTTATGGTCTGTAACCAGCTATGTTTAGAACCCCAGTGCCACTTTATGTAAGGATGTATAAGATGTGGACATCTTATATTTGGTGCCTGCCACTTTTATATATTGTTGAATTACCTGGCTCTAATGCATGGATGCTGCAAATTATCGAAGTAGTACGTATGTTATTTCGTTTGCATGTTTTTGCATGGATTTAATAATCTAGTATGAGATATTCGGATGCAACAAAAGAAATTTAAGACGTGCCCGGACGCATCCATGGACGTTTTAAGAGCCATATTTGATATATCCGGCTGTAGATGCTCTAATGTCATCGACATCAAGACCCCATTCCCGAGACCCGAGACGCTTCATACGAGCATGCATGAAGGCAAGCTCCGCCCGCTTGTCATGGAAGCTTTCTTTCTAGTTCTTCCTCCCCTGGCGCCTCTATCGTGGCTTGACGATACGTGTGTCGCGCGGTCAGCCCGATATCTCAACAAGTTCGCTCTCGAGTTTTTCAGCTTTAGAAACAATTATGTTTGCACGTACGTACAGTTGTACACACCTAGTAAATCATATGCATGATTTGCATAGCTCAATCAACGAACGATCGATTAGGCCATAATTGAATGTGTAGAAATTGTATATACACGTACGCGCCACCGTGCGTGCGCTGTACTACGCGTGTGATCGCAGGCCAATCGATCGAGTCGGTTGCAAGATATTGCAGCTCGATCAGGTCAATGCATTAGCCCAGCTCGATCGGTAGCGGGATTAGGTGCAACCGTACGTGATGCACCTAGATTACATGCATTGCACGGGCAGACTAATCATGCGCTTCCATCAGGGTTGGATACCTACGTACGTATGCACACGTACGCCCACTTGATCCTTGTTTTTTCTTCTTTTTTGTCGCTTCAAGGGAGGTTTACGGACTGTTTTTTGGGGTTCCGCTGGAGAACAATTGTTCAAGACAAGTACACAACGCCGACTTTCATACCTTGGAGTATTTTGCCAGCTATTGGAACCCGCACGCATGTGATCGATCGCTCCCTGTTGACATCCACTTGTCGTGACATACGTGGCAGCGTGTATTGCTCATGGCTTCCGTCTTCCAGACTCAAATGCACTGTTTTCCAGACTTGATCCTTGGTGTTAGGGATGTACTATCATTGATTCATTTGATCCTACAGCATCTGATACGCTCATTTGCCACCTGAATGAGGACTTTATTTGTCAGTTTGAAATATAATATTCTCTCTGTCCTATAATATAAGATGTAAATACAACCGATATATTGAAATATATGTTATGTGATTTATTAGCTTGTAGGAAATGGAGATTACTGTAAAAAAAGCTTGTAGGAAATGGAGAGATTACACATTAAAAATATATTACTCCGTCCCATAATGTAAGACGTTTTTTGACATCAATATAGAGGACACACCAACATCTTTGATACTAGGCTGATATTACTGAATATAGTAGTATATTTTACAAATATATTCAAGATTTAGAGTTAATCTACTTCAGGTTGCGAAAGGTAAATTTTCAAATGCAAAAAAAAATCTGAAACAAATTATAAGCGTGTGTGCGTCCTTTGTGTACTTGCAAAAAACCATGGAAAATTATGAGATTTGCACCCCTCTTAACCCTTTTAGAGAACAAAAGTTCATGTTTTCTTCTCTTGAAGGCAATATTGTTTGTTGATGATAATTTACCATCACATAGAAGAACACATATTTTAAAACATTTTCACGCATTTACGTTATCTTAGGAGTACCTGCTCTCAAAGTCATTGCTCCTCTCTCCTCCATTTGCACACTTGTGGTAGCTTCTCCCTTTCCTGCAAAGTTGAGATTTTACTCAATTTTCATTTTACCTTAACCTAACACATTGATGTTGTATGTTGTGATTTTATGACACAAATTCGCCAGGGGATACCGGGATAGGGTGCTCCTGTGATTACGAAAAAGGGGAAATATGAAGTGGCGCGGTATATGAGGGAAACTAAGCCCAAAACCAAAAAAGATAATAAATATATAAATAGACGACATGAAAGCTGACCTAATTAGACCTCACTACCAATTCTTTGGAGACGCCTCGAAGAAGAAAACCAACACTCATGGGTGCCGTCAACCCATCATCACTGACTTCGACCCCGTCGAAGGAGCAAACTTTCATAGAAATGCACACGACCGCCCAATCAAACCTTAGGAAAGGCACAAATAACCTCCACGACAACCTCATATCCGAATGGTTCTAGTCCAACAAAGAAGAAGCACTCCTTGATGATGCATATGAGGACGAGAATTACGCCAACAAGTGCCATCGTCGCCTTGCCACTATACGAGCCTATTGTGGCGCGTCGAAAGAAGGACATGTTTTTGTTTTGAGTTGAAAGAAGGACATACTACATAGTATGTGGTTGAGTTATTAGGCCAGTTAGTCGCCATGTCATCCTGACCCGTGGGCCAATCCATCACGTTAACAAAGATAATAAGGTGATAAAATATTGAAGGTTTTTTTCAAATAGGTAAATTTTGGCACATCACACAGACTTGAGGTAAACAACTGAATAAGCTCTTTTTGGAGGGAAAAAAGTTCAAATAGCAACTAACTATTAATAATGTCACCTGTAAAAGAAAACTATGAAGGACTTGTACAATGCAAGACGCTTAGGGGAGGTGTTTAGAGAAACAAAATGGTCTTTCTTAAACACATGTGCTTATTTGTTAGAGGGTAGACGCTTAATTACGCGTCTTTTCTGTAGAGACACTAATGCTTTTCAAAGAATGTTGCTATACACACACAAAGTTGTGGCCGATGCATGGACGATTGTACGTGGCAGTGCCAACAGTGCGTAAGAAGTAAATTTTTTCTTTTTACTGATGCTTAGAGCTGTTGTTCCCATGTTGTGCGGCAAGTGTTGTCCATAAAGCAATTTCGCTTCAGAAAAAACTGAGATATTTTTTAAGCATCTACAGCACTGTACGCAAGGCCTAAATAATGTCTAAAATGACCTCTACGATGTGACACGGAAGTTGTGCACAAGATTCCAATAAGCGGCTCGAGGACCGATGATAATCGGCAGTAGGCCAGCAGCCAATGAACTGCTTTGACAGAAGGAGCGTACTTGTTTAACTAATTTCACAGAGGCCGTCTCACGGGATGAAAGTGGGAATGGGAGAAAGCAAGAAGAATACTGTGCTGCACAGTGACATTTCAGCGCCAAATCCGGCGGGATCGGGTCGCAGTTCATATAACAAGTACTTACTGTACTACAAAGTCGATCACCACATCGATCACAGTCGCAGGATCATCGCAAGATCGAGATACACTCTGCTTTGCGCGCACCAGCTGCGCAGCTGGTTGATTGTGCCGTTAGTTTTCTTAATTAAGCTAGCTACTTCCCTAAAAGAAAGTTATGCTACTACGACCGTCCTGGCCTGGTCTGTACCACTACGTGCAGTAACTAGAGTACTAGATAGTATCTTGAGTCATTAGTTTACCGAGCGATCCGCTCTGCTTTTCTGCGTGATCTTCCTCGTGATAGCGCTGCACCCGGATCAAGAGATGATCGACTTATTGATACAGTCTTCACTCCTAACTATCCGGCATATCATAGGATTTATCTCGCACGTGCGCTTAATTAGGGGCATGGGGCTGACGATTATGCCTCTAATGGCAAGGAGTGCGACTGATGGATACATACAGGGCTATTTGGTTTTAGGCCTAACAATGTCACTCTTTGCCATACAATATTGTTAAACTTGTCTAAGGTTAGTTTTTCAAAATGAGAGTCACAAGCAAGCCTAAGGCAATCTTGCCACACTTTTTGTGTGTGTATCATGTGAGGTCCTGGTGTGACTTGCTTAAAGTGTGGCTTGAACCAAACATTCATCTAAGTTGGTCAAACTTGTCTAACCTTAGGTGTGGTAATCTTTGGCAATCTTAGGGGTTGTTTGGTTATAGGCCTAGCCATGTCATACTTTGCCATACGATATTGCCACACTTGACTAAGATTAGAAGTTCTTCAAAATGAGAGCCACAAGTTGGTAAGTCTAAGGGAATCTTGCCACACTTTTTGAGAGTATGTGATGTGGGACCCTAGTGTGACTTGCCTAAGGTGTGGCTTGAACCAAACACCCACCTAAGCTAGTCAAACTTGCCTAACCTTAGATGTGGCAACCTTAGGCAAACTTAGTCTTAAACCAAACAACCCCTTAGTCGCAAATCAAACAACCCCGTATACATACGGAGTATCATGTAGCCTCCCCTCGTATCGCTCCAGGGCTCCCTCAATCGCTCCCTCCAGGGCGATCAGGGGGCCAACCCCGGCGCCCCGGCCGCCACCCCTTTCCCCTCTCCTTCACCTCGTCATCCCCAGAGACGTGCGCCGTCGGTGATGGGGACGGCGAGGATCTAGGCTGCTGCCCCGCGGTCTGGAGGGACCGTAGGCGCGAGATCGCCCTTCGGTCTTCGTCTTTCCCGGCGGTTCAGCGCTGCTCCGGCGGCTTCGTAGGGAGGGCGGATCAAGAAGGAATGTGGCCACGGTTGACTGGTCGGCGATGCCTCCGGTCAGATCTGATCTGGCTGGTGCCGCTGGCGGTGGTGGCTATCTCCTTCGTCGGAGGTGATCGGCATGAGGTTGAATGGTCAGATCTCGAGTCCTCCATCTAGTTCCGGCTACGAGTCGGGAAGACATAGTTGTCGTTGAAAACCGACGCGATGGCGGCGTTCCGCGTCGTTATCTTGATGAAGGCATCATCGTGTGACTACTGTCGACCCACTTGTGCTGCTCCCGGGAAAACCCTAGGATTTGGTCTTTCGATGGCGGTACTGCGGTATCGTTTTCTCTCTTGTGAGCATCATTTGTGGAGCAGAGCTGGAAGACAGAGGCAAAAGGTGGAGCGGCTTCGTCTTTCACGGAGATTTCGGTGGAGATGTCAAGTCATGCCTGGCCGACAGGTGCTACGCTGTGTCATGCCTGGTCGGCAGGTGCTTAGCACGACGCATCATTCAGAATCTTCACGTCGTTGGGCGCCGTAGTGGTGTGACGGATGAACGGACTGGCAAGAATGATGCAGATCTCTCTTCTGAAGATGGGTCAGCGCTTCGATGATGATGGAGGTGCCTAAAACATGTGCATGTGGTGTATGTTTTAGGTCTGCTGCACCGACTGTGGTTTCGATATGTTATGTGGATGGATTGGCGACCGCACCGGTTTTAGATATGAAAAGTGAAAGCACTCCACATTATCAAATTTTGTAGATGTGAGTGGTGGTTTCGAATGGCCTGATGTATGTCCTTGCTAGACTTATGTTAAATAATAAATAAAAATGACCGTATGCATCGATTGATGCAGAGCCGGGGTCTTAACCTCCTTTTTAGAAAAACGTGGCTGACGGGAATGCATGGTTCGAGTTTTTGTTACTAATTCAACTGCACGTCAGATATTTGGAAGAGCCACGCGAATGGGACGGACAATGATGCTCCACCAACAGCCTGACGGAACTGGACGAGAAATATGTACACTTGATTTATTATACGGCTGAAATCCACGTACGGAGTGCGTACATGTCTGCGCGGTGTGCCACGAACGCACGCTACATACGGTACTCGGTTGCTTCGGCCACAAGTGCACGCGCAGGCCGGGAGATTGCCGATACTGTACGCGACGCACTCGTGCGTGCGTGCCGGCTGTTGGTTGCGAGCCACTACGGCTAGGGGCTGTACAAGTTGCTCTCCTTCGTACGGTACGGTCCGGCTCGGCGGTCAAAGCCAGTCGTACGCACGTGTAGCCGGGGCCCGGGGGCAGCTCGGTACAGTGCACGCTTCGTCGGCCTCGAGCCCCGGTCGGTCTCGGTCGAGACCCTCTTTGCGTGGGGCTGGGGCCCGCCCACGTGCAGCTGCGTTGCGTCCATCCGTGATCGGCGCTGGCACGTGGTGCCCGATGTGGAGATTCGCCCGTCCCTCGGTGGTGCTGGTGCGCGCCACGGTGCCTCAGCTACAGACAGGACAAAATAGGTTCGGTAGCAAAGTGATGTTTCTATGGTCCTACAGTCCTGACTTTTCCTTTTCTTTTTGCGGGACTGCAGTCCTGACTTTGAAAACGAAGCACATTTAAATGTTTTCAAAAGTTCTGATTTTTTGTGTGTGAATGTTCACAGGAGATGTTTCTGCAACATGTAGTAATTTTAGATCCAAATTTGAAACACACACTAGGGCATCTCCAATGATGACCCACACACCGGACACCGCACCCGTTCACCGATAGGGGGACCGGTTCACGGACACGGATACAAATGCAGGAGGTGACAATCAAATCTAGCCGCATACATTTCAAACCGAGTTTTAACTAATCGGACGAATTACATGCAAAGTAGATGATTTTCATACAAATTGAAGAAAACCAAGTAAAATTCATGCAAAAGGGCATCTCCAACGGCGACCTGTGAAAATCCTCCCGCATCCGTCCACAGACATGGAGGACCAGTCCGTGGACACGGATGCAGGAGGGCACCATCCCACGCTAGCCGCATACAGTTCAAACTCTTTTTCAGCAAACCGAAAAAGATTCATGCAAACATGGTCGGATTTCATACAAACACGGCAGACTTAATTACATTTCGAACATTTAGAACAAAAAAAAGAGTCCCACCAAAACCTATCCTATGGCGGCGGTTCCCGGCGTCCAAGCCTGCGTCGTCCTCCTTCCGCCGTCTTCATGAGCACCGGCGAAAGACCGATGAAGTGAATGTGCGGTGTCCAGCGAGGAAGAATAAAACACGGGAGACGGACCGGTCCACATTGGGACACCAGGCCCCGCCACCTCCCATGGCATACGCATCCTCAGAGGAGTCCACACCTTGTTTGTCCCTGGTGGACGTAAGGTCCACGAGGGAAATGGTGGCACCGACGCTGTCGTCGTCCTACCGGGCCGACCAATGGTTCGTAGGCGGCACGTATGAGGCGCAGCTGGCGCTGTTCTCCTCCGCGATCGCCTGCAGCTGCGCCTTCGTAGCTGCCGTTGCCTGGCGAACGACAACTTGAGAGCGGACGCATCGTAGATGGCACGCTACTCCGCGACGAAATTTGTGTTCACCGCGACCATGGCCGCCACGGCCTCCTTGCTTGCGCGCTCACCGTAGATTTGACTCTACGCCAGCCGGTGCTTCTCTAAGAAGAACAAGTTGTGCCGTTGTTCCTCCTACGCCTGCTGGAACCACGAGAAAGGCGCCGGCGTAGGCTGCACCTCCACCATGCCGACGTTGAAGTGCGCCTATGCCTGCTCCATGGTGAAGCCAGCATGCAGAGGAGGCGTGGGGGCCGGGGCGGAGTCGTCGGAGCCTGTCTCCATCGTGGTGTCGTCGTCGTCGTCGGAGACCTCGGGCGAGGTCGACAAGCCGGCCTTGATACGTCTCCAACGTATCTATAATTTATGAAGTATTAATGCTGTTATTTTATCATTCTTGGATGTTTTACAATCATTTTAAAGCAACTCTATATCATTTTTAGGACTAACCTATTGACCCAGTGCCAGTTGTAGTTTTTTGCTTGTTTTTCACATCGCAGGAAATCAATATCAAACGGAGTCCAAACACCGCGAAACTTTTTGTGGATTTTTTATGGACCAGAAGACATCCATTGGGCCAGAGCAGCACCTGGGGAGTGACCCGAGGGGGGCACAACCCACCAGGGCGCGCCTGGGGGCCCAGGCGCGCCCAGGTGGGCTGTGCCCACCTCGGTGGCCTCCCGCACCCCCTCTTTACCCTATAAATTCAAAAATATTCCGAAAACCCTCGGGGTTAACCTAGATCAGAACTTTCGCCGTCGCAAGGCTCTGTAGCCACCAAAAACCAATCGGGAGCCCGTTCCGGCACCCTGCCGGAGGGGGAATCATCACTGGTGGCCATCTTCATCATCCCAGCGGCCACCACGATGAGGAGGGAGTAGTCCACCCTCAGGGCTGAGGGTTTGTACCAGTGGCTATGTGTTTAATCTCTCTCTCTCTCTCTCATGATCTTGAGATGTCATGATCTTGATATATCGTGGGCTTTGTTAACATAGATGGATCATATGATGTTTCTCCCCTCTATACTCTTGTTGTGATGAATTGAGTCTTTACCCTTTGAAGTTTTGTCTTGTCGGATTGAATGTTCAGATCTGAGAACACATGATGTATATCTTGCGATATGAATACTTGAGGTGACAATGGGGTATCATATTGATTCACTTGATGTATGTTATGGCACTCAACTTGCGGATTCCCGATGTGACATTGAGGTAATCTATGCATAGGGGTTGATGCACGTTTTTACTATCTTTTCTCCGATAGAAACTTTAGGGTCTTCTTATAGTTCATTGTATGGATTGAATATTATGATCATGAAGTTGTTTGATGCATATCGTAGAATTAACTCACGGATACTCGTGGTGATATTGGAGTATCTAGGTGACATTAGAGTTGGTTGATGTGTGTCGACATATGGTGTTATTTTTAGTACGAACTCTTGATTAGATTGATCGGAAAGAATAGCTTTGAGGTGGTTTCGTACCCTACAAACAATTTCTATTTTTTGTTCTCCTCTAATAGGAACTCGGGAGTGATTCTTTATTGCACTATGAGGGATAATCATATGATCCAACTATGTTAGCATTGTTGAGAGATTGCACTAGCGAAAGTACGGACCTAGGCCTCATTTTCAAGCATTGCAATACCATTTTTGTGCTCGTTTACTATTTGCTACCTTCCTGTTTTTATTTATTCAGATTATAAAAATATATTTCTACCATCCATATTACACTTTTATCATCATATCTTCGCCGAACTAGTGCACCTATACAATTTGCCATTGTATTGGGTGTGTTGGGGACACAATAGATTTCTTGTATTTGGTTGTAGGGTCGTTTGAGAGAGACCATCTTCATCCTACACCTCTCATGGATTGATAAACCTTGGGTCATCCACTTGAGGGAAAATTGCTACTGTCCTACAAAACTCTGCGCTTGGAGGCCCAACACGTGTCTACAAGAATAAAGTTGCATAGTAGACATCAGACCTCGATCCGCCTGGCACGAAGACTATGCTAGACGGCAGCAAGGGCTGCGACAACGTGCTTCATCTCCGGCGACATACTGTCCCACAGTGCTTTCCCGCTGGCGGTCATGGCGGATGCAGTGCAAGGGAGGAGGATGTGGAGTGGCTTGTGTTGTGATGTGGAGTTAGCTGGGCGTGTTTGCCTTTACATAGCGAATTCTGGCATCCGGGTGTGTCAATGGGCGGCGCCGAAGTAGGTTTCTTGGTTAGCGAGCATGCTTAATGGCGGCATACGGACGGACAACAACATTGAATGGGCGTGGTAGATATCCGTCTCGTCAGTCCAGTCATGCACCTCCAGCATTGAACAGGCGTGGACACTGGAGACACGTCCTGGGCAGCGCACTCGGCCGACACGGCTTCAATGGCGGAGGCAATGAGAGGTCGCATCCGCCATGAGCCGTCTTCAACGTTGAGTGGCGCACTCTATAGAGGCATGAATGCGGGTAGCTGGCGCCGGGCGGGAACACGCGGGGGTGAGGGAGGAGAGGTTTTGGTGGGCTAGGACGGTTAGAAGCGGGCCTTTGATCGATCCGGACTCCGGCAAACCTCCCTCATGTTTTTCTCTGGTTTGCAGGAGAAATCAGGTCCGGACCGCCCCACGGACCTATACAAGACCGTGTCGGATGGCTTGCGGTTCGTGATGAAGCTATGCACCTAGGGTAGGGTCATAGGCCTGACCTGGATGCCCTCCCCAAGGTCATCGCCCTAAAGCCAGAAGCATTCGAACGGTACCATCATCCACTCGACCAGAGGCATTCCACTCGGAAGAATCAATGAAACTCGACCGTCACAGAAACCACTCGACGTACAGAAGACCTAAAGCCACTCTAGCAACAATGGTCGGGCGTTTACTCATAGACTTAATTATCATTTATATCACTTAATTGCTAGCGTTACCAGTAACGTTGCACTCTTAATGTACATTGAATCCTGTGTAACGGAGGAGAGCTGGGGTCCGGGCGCACTCTATATTAGCCACTCCCCTCCTCTGGGAGATGGTACCCTTCGAATGCTTCTGGCTTTAGGGCGATGACCTTGGGGAGGGCATCCAGGTCAGGCCTATGACCCTACCCTAGGTACACAGCTTCATCATTAGCCCCCGAATGGTTCGGGGCTTGAGCAGAGAAGGAGTTGAGAATTCCTCCGATTCAATTTTCGTGCTTCGGGAGCGTCTTATTTGCGACCAAGCGAACAATTATGATGATCCCAACTTCTTCTCAGTTACCTTGATCCATTCTTGGTTCTGCCGAGTGAACTTTTGCTGCAATGCTCTGAGTGCTAATATGGAAAAGATCTTCCGCCTGACAGGTTGCCTTGCTACGTGCGGATATCGTGGGATTTTGTATTTGGGGAAGCACGCGAGACAGAGGAGTCCGCAGTAATCGGATGGGATCAGGCGAGGCCGCCTCGATCACCGCACCACCTTTTTCGCCACATACCTCGCGCACGACTGTTGCGGGATTTGATTAGATCATCCGACCCCATAGGTCAGCCACTCGGAAGCGGCCCCATATAAGGTGCCAGATTGGATTTTATCCACAACGCTTCCCCATTCTCCTCCTTTCTCCTCTGCTTTCTCAGCCATCTCCATCTTCGCTCTCAGAGCCGCTGCTCCGTTCGAGCTTCGCCTGCGACCATGGGGAAGGAGAAGACGTGGCCCTGGAGCGCGCAAAGAAGGCGACGATGAAGGCGAAGGGGAAGAGGTGTTGGAAATATGCCCTAGAGGCAATAATAAAATGGTTATTATTATATTTCCTTCTTCATGATAATTGTCTATTGTTCATGCTATAATTGTGATATCTGGAAATCGTAATACACATGTGAATATATAGACCACAACATGTCCCTAGTGAGCCTCTAGTTGACTAGCTCGTTGATCAACAGATAGTCATAGTTTCCTGACTATGGACATTAGATGTCATTGGTAACAGGATCACATCATTAGAAGAATGATGTGATGGACAAGACCCAATCTTAAGCATAGCACAAGATCGTGTAGTTCGTCTGCTAGAGCTTTTCTAATGTCAAGTATCTTTTCCTTAGACCATGAGATTATGCAACTCCTGGATACTATAGGAATACTTTGGGTGTGCCAAATGTCACAACGTAACTGGGTGACTATAAAGGTGCACTACGGGTATCTCCGAAAGTGTCTGTTAGGTTGGCACGAATCGAGACTGGGATTTGTCACTCCGCATGACGGAGAGGTATCTCTGGGCCCACTCGGTAAAACATCATCGTAATGAGCTCAATGTGACTAAGGATTGGTCACGGGATGATGTGTTACGGAACGAGTAAAGTGACTTGCCGGTAACGAGATTGAACGAGGTATTGGAATACCGACGATCGAATCTCGGGCAAGTAACGTACCGATTGACAAAGGGAATTGAATACAGGATTGATTGAATCCTCGACATCGTGGTTCATCCGATGAGATCATCATGGAATATGTGGGAGCCAACATGGGTATCCAGATCCCGCTGTTGGTTATTGGCCGGAGAGTTGTCTTGGTCATGTCTGCATGGTTCCCGAACCCGTAGGGTCTACACACTTAAGGTTCGGTGACGCTAGGGTTGTAGAGGTATTAGTATGCGATAACCCGAAAGTTGTTCGGAGTCCCGGATGAGATCCTGGACGTCACGAGGAGTTCCGGAATGGTCCGAAGGTAAAGATTTATATATAGGAAGACCAGTTTCGGCCACCGGGAAAGTTTCGGGGGTCACCGGTATTGTACCGGGACCACCGAAAGGGTCCTAGGGGTCCACCGGGTGGGGCCATCTATCCCGGAGGGCCCCATGGGCTGAAGTGGGAAGGGAACCAGCCCCTGGTGGGCTGGTGAGCCCCCCTTGGGCCTCCTCCTGCGCCTAGGGTTAGAAACCCTAGGGGGTGGGGGGCGCCTCCACCTGCCTTGGGGGCCAAGCCACCCCCTTGGCAGCCGCCCCCCATCTAGATGGGATCTAGAGGGGCCGGCGCCCCCTGGCCCCTATATATAGTGGAGGGGAGGGAGGGCAGCCGCACCCAAGTCCCTGGCGCCTCCCTCTCCCCCCGTGACACCTCTCCCTCTCGTTGGTGCTTGGCGAAGCCCTGCCGAGATCTCGCTGCTTCCACCACCATGCCGTCATGCTGCTGGATCTCCATCAACCTCTCCTCTCCCCTTGCTGGATCAAGAAGGAGGAGACGTCTCTCCCAACCGTACGTGTGTTGAACGCGGAGGTGCCGTCTGTTCGGCGCTCGGTCATCGGTGATTTGGATCACGATGAGTACGACTCCTTCAACCCCGTTCTCTTGAACGCTTCCGCTCGCAATCTACAAGGGTATGTAGATGCACTCCCCTCTCACTTGTTGCTATATGACTCCATAGATTGATCTTGGTGATGCATAGAAAATTTTAAAATTCTGTTACGTTCCCCAACAGTGGCATCATGAGCTAGGTCTATGCGTAGTTTCTATGCATGAGTAGAACAAAAGTTGTTGTGGGCGTTGATTTTGTCGATTTACTTGCCGTTACTAGTCTTATCTTGATCCAGCGGCATCGTGGGATGAAGCGGCCCAGACCAACCTTACACGTATGCTTATGTGAGACTGGTTCCACCGACTGACATGCACTAGTTGCATAAGGTGGCTAGCGGGTGTCTGTCTGTCCCACTTTAGTCGGATCGGATTCGATGAAAAGGGTCCTTATGAAGGGTAAATAGAAATTGGCATATCACGTTGTGGTTTTGGCATAGGTAAGAAACGTTCTTGCTAGAAACCTATAGCGGCCACGTAAAAACTTGCAACAACAATTAGAGGACGTCTAACTTGTTTTTGCAGTATATGCCGTGTGATGTGATATGGCCAAAAGGATGTGATGAATGATATTTGTGATGTATGAGATTAATCATGTTCTTGTAATAGGAATCACGACTTGCATGTCGATGAGTATGACAACCGACAGGAGCCATAGGAGTTGTCTTAATTTATTCATGACCCGCATGTCAACATAAACGTCATGTAATTACTTTACTTTATCGCTAACCGTTAGCCATAGTAGTAGAAGTAATAGTTGACGAGACAACTTCATGAAGACACGATGATGGAGATCATGGTGTCATGCCGGTGACGATGATGATCATGGCGCCCCGAAGATGGAGAACAAAAGGAGCAAAATGATATTGGCCATGTCATGTCACTATTTGATTGCATGTGATGTTTATCATGTTTTACATCTTATTTGCTTAGAACGACGGTAGCATAAATAAGATGATCCCTCGCAATAATTTCAAGAAAGTGTTCCCCCTAAGTGTGCACCACTGCTAAGGTCCATTGTTCTGAAGCACCACGTGATGATCGGGTGTGATAGGTTCTAACGTTCGCATACAACGGGTGTAAGCTAGATTTACACACGCAATACACTTAGGTTGACTTGACGAGCCTAGCATGTACAGACATGGCCTCGGAACACGGAAGACCGAAAGGTCGAACATGAGTCGTATAGAAGATACGATCAACATGAAAATGTTCACCGATGATGACTAGTCCGTCTCACGTGATGATCGGACACGGCCTAGTTGACTCGGATCATGTATCACTTAGATGACTAGAGGGATGTCTATCTGAGTGGGAGTTCATTAATAATTTGATTAGATGAACTTAATTATCATGAACATAGTCTAAAATCTTTGCAATATGTCTTGTAGATCAAATGGCCCACGCTAATGTTGCCCTCAACTTCAACGCGTTCCTAGAGAAAACCAAGCTGAAAGACGATGGCAGCAACAACACGGACTGGGTCCGTAACCTGAGGATTATCCTCATAGCTGCCAGGAAAGCATATGTCCTTGATGCACCGCTAGGTGAAGCACCTGTTTTCCCTGCAGAACAAGACGTTATGAACGCTTGGCAGACACGTAGTGATGATTACTCCCTGGTTCAGTGCGACATGCTTTACAGCTTAGAACCGGGGCTCCAAAAGCGTTTTGAGCAACACGGAGCATATGAGATGTTCCAAGAGCTGAAAATGGTTTTCCAAGATCACGCCCGGGTCGAGAGATATGAAGTCTCCGACAAGTTCTACAGTTGTTAGATGGAGGAGAACAGTTCTGTCAGCGAGCACATACTCAAAATGTCTGGGCTGCATAACTGCCTATCTCATCTAGGAGTTAATCTCCCGGATGATGCGGTCGTTGACAGAATCCTTCAGTCGCTCCCACCTAGCTACAAGAGCTTTGTGATGAACTTCAATATGCAGGGGATGGAAAAGACCATTCCCGAGGTATATTCAATGCTGAAATCAGCGGAGGTGGAAATCAAAAAGGAACATCAAGTGTTGATGGTGAATAAAACCACTAAGTTCAAGAAAGGCAAGGGTAAAAAGAACTTCAAGAAGGATGGCAAGGGAGTTGCCGCGCCCGGTAAGCAAGCTGCCGGGAAGAAGTCAAAGAATGGACCCAAGCCTGAGACTGAGTGCTTTTATTGCAAGGGAAACGGTCACTGGAAGCGGAACTGCCCCAAGTACTTAGCGGAAAAGAAGGCCGGCAATACCAAAGGTATATGTGATATACATGTTATTGATGTGTACCTTACCAGCGCTCGTAGTAGCTCCTGGGTATTTGATACCGGTGCAGTTGCTCATATTTGTAACTCAAAACAGGAACTGCGGAATAAACGGAGACTGGCGAAGGACGAGGTGACGATGCGCGTCGTGAATGGTTCCAAGGTCGATGTGATCGCCGTCGGCACGCTACCTCTGCATTTACCTACGAGATTAGTTTTAAACCTCAATTATTGTTATTTAGTACCAGCTTTGAGCATGAACATTGTATCTGGATCTCGTTTAATGCGAGATGGCTACTCATTTAAATCTGAGAATAATGGTTGTTCTATTTATATGAGAGACATGTTTTATGGTCATGCCCCGCTGGTCAATGGTTTATTCTTATTTAATCTCGAACGTGATGTTACACACATTCATAGTGTGAATGCCAAAAGATGTAAGGTTGATAATGATAGTCCCACATACTTGTGGCACTGCCGCCTTGGTCACATTGGTGTCAAACGCATGAAGAAACTCCATGCAGATGGACTTTTGGAGTCTCTTGATTATGAATCATTTGACACATGCGAACCATGCCTCATGGGTAAAATGACCAAGACTCCGTTCTCCGGAACAATGGAGCGAGCAACAAACTTATTGGAAATCATACATACTGATGTGTGCGGTCCAATGAGTGTTGAGGCTCGCGGTGGCTATCGTTATGTCCTCACCCTCACTGATGACTTAAGTAGATATGGGTATGTCTACTTAATGAAACACAAGTCTGAGACCTTTGAAAAGTTCAAGGATTTTCAGAGTGAGGTTGAGAATCAACGTGACAGGAAAATCAAGTTCTTACGATCAGATCGTGGGGGAGAATATTTGAGTCACGAATTTGGCACGCACTTAAGGAAATGTGGAATAGTTTCACAACTCACGCCGCCTAGAACACCACATCATAATGGTGTGTCCAAACGTCGTAATCGCATCCTATTGGATATGGTACGATCTATGATGTCTCTTACCGATCTACCGCTATCATTTTGGGGTTATGCTATAGAGACTGCCGCATTCACTTTAAATAGGGCTCCGTCGAAATCCGTTGAGACGACACCGTATGAATTGTGGTTTGGCAAGAAACCTAAGCTGTCGTTTCTGAAAGTTTGGGGATGTGATGCTTATGTCAAGAAACTTCAGCCTGAAAAGCTCGAACCCAAATCGGAAAAATGCATCTTCATAGGATACCCTAAAGAAACTATTGGGTATACCTTCTATCTTAGATCCGAAGGCAAGACCTTTGTTGCCAAGAATGGATCCTTTCTAGAGAAAGAGTTTCTCTTGAAAGAAGTAAGTGGGAGGAAAGTAGAACTTGATGAAGTATTGCCTCTTGAACCAGAGAGTGGCGCAGCTCAAGAAATTGTTCCTGAGGTGTCTGCACCGACTAGGAAGGAAGTTAATGATGATGATCATGAAACTTCAGATCAAGTTGCTACTGAACTTCGAAGGTCCACAAGGACGCGTTCCACACCAGAGTGGTACGGCAACCCTGTCCTGGAAATCATTTTGTTAGACAGTGATGAACCTTCGAACTATGAAGAAGCGATGGCGGGCCCAGATTCCGACAAATGGCTGGAAGCCATGAAATCCGAGATAGGATCCATGTATGAAAACGAAGTATGGACTTTGACTGACTTGCCAGATGATCGGCGAGCCATAGAAAATAAATGGATCTTTAAGAAGAAGACGGACGCGGATGGTAATGTGACCATCTATAAGGCTCGGCTTGTCGCTAAGGGTTATCGATAAGTTCAAGGGGTTGACTACGATGAGACTTTCTCACCCGTAGCGAAGCTGAAGTCCGTCCGAATCATGTTAGCAATTGCCGCATTCTATGATTATGAGATATGGCAAATGGACGTCAAAATGGCTTTCCTTAATGGTTTCCTTAAGGAAGAATTGTATATGATGCAGCCGGAAGGTTTTGTCGATCCTAAGAATGCTGACAAGGTGTGCAAGCTCCAACGCTCAATCTATGGGCTGGTGCAAGCATCTCGGAGTTGGAACATTCGTTTTGATGAGATGATCAAAGCGTTTGGATTTATGCAGACTTATGGAGAAGCCTGCGTTTACAAGAAAGTGAGTGGGAGCTCTGTAGCATTTCTCATATTGTATGTGGATGACATACTATTGATGGGAAATGATATAGAATTCTTGGAAAGCATAAAGGCCTACTTGAACAAGCGTTTTTCAATGAAGGACCTTGGAGAAGTTGCTTATATATTAGGCATCAAGATCTATAGAGATAGATCGAGACGCCTCATTGGTCTTTCACAAAGTACGTACCTTGACAAGATATTGAAGAAGTTCAATATGGATCAGGCCAAGAAGGGGTTATTGCCTGTCTTGCAAGGTATGAGATTGAGCACGGCTCAATGACCGACCACGGCAGAAGATAGAGAAAAGATGAGTGTCGTCCCCTATGCCTCGGCCATAGGGTCTATCATGTATGCCATGCCGTGTACCAGACCTGATGTAAACCTTGTCGTAAGCTTGGTAGGAAGGTACCAAAGTAATCCCGGCATGGAACACTAGACAGCGGTCAAGAATATCCTGAAGTACCTAAAAAGGACTAAGGATATGTTTCTCGTCTATGGAGGTGACGAAGAGCTCATCGTAAAGGGTTACGTCGATGCTAGCTTCGACACAGATCTGGATGACTCTAAGTCACAAACCGGATACATGTATATTTTGAATGGTGGGGCAGTCAGCTGGTGCAGTTGCAAGCAAAGCGTTGTGGCGGGATCTACATGTGAAGCGGAGTACATGGCAGCCTCGGAGGTAGCACAAGAAGCAATCTGGGTGAAGGAGTTCATTACCGACCTAGGAGTTATTCCCAATGCGTCGGGCCCGATGACTCTCTTCTGTGACAACACTGGAGCTATTGCCCTTGCCAAGGAGCCCAGGTTTCATAGGAAGACCAGGCATATCAAGCGTCGGTTCAACTCCATTCGTGAAAATGTTCAAAATGGAGACATAGATATTTGTAAAGTGCATATGGACCTGAATGTCGCAGATCCGTTGACTAAGCCTCTTCCTCGAGCAAAACATGATCAACACCAGAACTCTATGGGTGTTCGATTCATCACAATGTAACTAGATTATTGACTCTAGTGCAAGTGGGACACTGTTGGAAATATGCCCTAGAGGCAATAATAAAATGGTTATTATTATATTTCCTTGCTCATGATAATTGTCTATTGTTCATGCTATAATTGTGTTATCCGGAAATCGTAATACATGTGTGAATATATAGACCACAACATGTCCCCAGTGAGCCTCTAGTTGACTAGCTCATTGATCAACAGATAGTCATGGTTTCCTGACTATGGACATTAGATGTCATTGATAACGGGATCACATCATTAGAAGAATGATGTGATGGACAAGACCCAATCTTAAGCATAGCACAAGATCGTGTAGTTCGTTTGCTAGAGCTTTTCTAATGTCAAGTATCTTTTCCTTAGACCATGAGATTGTGAAACTCCCGGATACTATAGGAATACTTTGGGTGTGCCAAACATCACAACGTAACTGGGTGACTATAAAGGTGCACTATGGGTATCTCCGAAAGTGTCTGTTGGGTTGGCATGAATCGAGACTGGGATTTGTCACTCCGCATGACGGAGAGGTATCTCTAGGCCCACTCGGTAAAACATCATCGTAATGAGCTCAATGTGACTAAGGGTTGGTCACGAGATGATGTGTTACGGAACGAGTAAAGTGACTTGCCGGCAACAAGATTGAACGAGGTATTGGAATACCGACGATCGAATCTCGGGCAAGTAACGTACCCATTGACAAAGGGAATTGAATACGGGATTGATTGAATCCTCGACATCATGGTTCATCCGATGAGATCATTGTGGAATATGTGGGAGCCAACATGGGTATCCAGATCCCGCTGTTGGTTATTGGTCGGAGAGTTGTCTCGATCATGTCTGCATGGTTCCCGAACCCGTAGGGTCTACACACTTAAGGTTCGGTGACGCTAGGGTTGTAGAGATATTAGTATGCGGTAACCCGAAAGTTGTTCGGAGTCCCGGATGAGATCCCGGACGTCACGAGGAGTTCCGGAATGGTCCCGAGGTAAAGATTTATATATAGGAAGACCAGTTTCGACCACCGGGAAAGTTTTGGGGGTCACCGGTATTGTACCGGGACCACCGGAAGGGTCCCGGGGGTCCATCGGGTGGGGCCATATATCCCGGAGGGCCCCATGGGCTGAAGTGGGAAGGGAACCAGCCCTTGGTGGGCTGGTGAGCCCCCCTTGGGCCTCCTCCTGCGCCTAGGGTTAGAAACCCTAGGGGTGGGGGCGCCTCCACCTGGCTTGGGGGCAAGCCACCCCCTTGGCAGCCGCCCCCCATCTAGATGGGATCTAGAGGGGCCGGTGCCCCTGGCCCCTATATATAGTGGAGGGGAGGGAGGGCAGCCGCACCCAAGTCCCTGGCGCCTCCCTCTCCCCCCGTGACACCTCTCCCTCTCGTTGGTGCTTCGCCAAGCCCTGCCGAGATCCCGCTGCTTCCACCACCACGCCATCGTGCTGCTGGATCTCCATCAACCTCTCCTCTCCCCTTGCTGGATCAAGAAGGAGGAGACGTCTCTCCCAACCGTACGTGTGTTGAACACGGAGGTGCCATCCGTTCGGCGCTCGGTCATCGGTGATTTGGATCACGACGAGTACGACTCCTTCAACCCCGTTCTCTTGAACGCTTCTGCTCGTGATCTACAAGGGTATGTAGATGCACTCCCCTCTCACTCGTTGCTAGATGACTCCATTGATTGATCTTGGTGATGCATAGAAAATTTTAAAATTCTGCTATGTTCCCCAACAAGAGGTCCAACCGGGGCAGATCCTTGTCGAGATCCGGCCTGCCGTGCGGCTGGATCTAGGGCGACTGGATCCGGTCGATGATCAGCCAAGACGACATCGATGATCTGGTCGAGGGGGGCTGATTCCCCATGAATCGGCGCGGCTCTTGGAAGGAGAGACCGAACCGCATCCGCGAGATGGTGAGTGCGTCCTCCTCGCAACTCATGTTGACCGTGGATTTCTCTGCCTCCCCATCCTTTTTTCCGGGGATTCTTGAACTTCTTTGGAGCACAACTTCACCATTTCAATCCCAACTCCATCGAATATCTTGCCGCCTACGTGTCCATGTGCGAGAACTTCTTAGGTTGTAGGCCAAACTGGGGTCTTTTCAAGCACATTTCCACTTGCCATTCTCAGTCGGTCAAGAAGGCCAATCCGAGTGACGAGAGAACGTGTGTGATTCAGATGTGCGGGGTCTTGGGATTCAGATGAGAAGTAAAAGCACTTTCCCAGCCATGATCCTTCCCGAGTCGGTTCGAGGTTGGCAGTCGACCTGGTTTTATTGCAAAGACCAGCCGACTCCAGGTCAGTCGACCGGGCTCCCTGCTTTTTCCATTGCTCAGGTCGAGAAGCCCTCTGCATTGAAAGTGATCCCAGAGGAGAGAGCGCAGGTGAAGGTGTTGGTCGATCGGGTGGTCCAACTCGTCCGGGACGGTGTGACCGGTATGGATCTGCTGGAGGTATTCCTCAAATGGCGCATCCAGCTGCTCCAAGCTCGTGATCTTCCAATGTGGATGTACTCGGGCATTGAGGATTCCACTCGGATCCACCCGGAGGAGGTCGACGAGGACACGGTGGAGAAGTGGCTGAGAGGCATCACAGGCAACAAGGATAACCCCAGGGGGTCCAGGAGGGTCGCTCCATTCGACCATTCGCGCCAGCCAGACCAGGTCTGACTCTGGATTGCCGAGTACTTTTTTGATTAATCATGTAACCACCCATTGACGACTGACTTTTTTGCTTTGCTTGTTATCTTTCAGGATCTTACTGAGATGTATTCAATGCCCAACGGAGGGCAGGAGCAGGACTCGGAGGATGAGGCGAGCGGAGGCGATAGCGGCGAGTGGCACTCGGACGAGGAGGAGGGTGAGGAGAGCGGGGACCCAAGTGACGAAGAAGAGGTCGACTCGCCTCCTCGTAGAGAAAAAAAGTCCAAGCACGCTCACGACCCGGAAAGCCTCCATGACACGGTGGCCGCACCGACTCGGCAATCTTCGAAGCGTCTCCGGACCTTCTCTCCAGTGCTGACTGAGAGGACACCGAAGCAATCTAAAGTTGCACCTCCTCCGGCGCCGAAACCACCGAAGGCTGCATCATCCAAACCTCTGAAGGCTTTGCCCAAGATCAAAATGGTCATTCCTACTATCTCTAGGTAATAATCCGACCTGATTCTTTGGTTGACTCGGTGTAACAAACGTGACCGACTGAATATTGAAATTTGCAGAGCTGCTACCTCTGGGACTTCCACCCGCCAGTATGAAGACGAGGATATGGAAGATGCAGTCACCTCCAACCCAGGTACAACTCTCGTGATCTTGTTCTTGATTACATGGTCGATTAAATTCTGGCGACTCATCTAGGGTTGACTGATTTCTTTGCAGCCCCTCCCAATGTCATTGAACTTCTAGATGATGACGAGGACGTGCCGCCGAGGCCTAGGAAGAAGAAGGCAACAGCTGGCAAGACATCCCAGTCGGAACCGGCGGCGGAGCCGGTAGTTCAACAGCTTGAAGATGCGAGTAAGGTTTCTGTAACCTTTACTGACCCAGTGTCAAGTGCGCGCCCTGCATCGTCGACTGCCCCAGTGCTTGCTTCAACCATCCAACTTCATGCCTCGGATCTCCAAGCCACTGCGTCTGGACCGTCCGTCCCCTTCTTTGCCACTCATCATGTTCCAGAAAGCCAGTCAGACGCCGCTGAGGAGGCCATTCGTCAGGCTGGCATAATGATGGAGCGGGTGAAGGGGGTGCACGAAAGCAGTCAGGCTGCTTATGACGCCAGCGCGGCTCTTTGAGCCAATGTCCAGGTAAGTTGACTTCCGGCTGAACTTGTTCTATTAGGATATGCTACCCGAATATTTTCCTTCACGCAATCTCTCATTGTCTTGCACTTCAAGACTGTACACCCACTGGGTATTTTGTCATCTTTATTATTTTCACTCTTCCACTCGGCTTGGTTGAGTGGGATCTGAACTAGTGGGGGCACGCTAAGTGCACCCACTGGGTGTAGTCCCCGAGACCGCAGACGACTGCTGGCAGTCGGTTGGGGTCTGAGCACTACTTTCTCCGTTTTTTCCTTTTCTTCCACTCGGTATGGGCGGACCAAGCCGAGTGGCATCCGAACCGGTGGGGGCACGCTAAGTGCACCCACTAGGTGTAGTCCCCGAGACCACGATCGACTGCTGGCATTCGGTTGGGGTCTGAGTACTTCTTCTTCTTTTTTTACTCGGTCTGGGCGGACCAGCCGAGTGGAATCCGAACCAGTGGGGGCACGCTGAGTGCACCCACTGGGTGTAGTCCCCAATACCGCGGTCGACTGCTGGCAGTCGGTTGGGGTCTGAGTAGTGTTGAAGTTTTATTCACTCGGAAGTAAATAATCTTTGATCTTGTCGATTAATATGTATTTTACTCATTGTAGAAATCTTGTACGCTTATCTCCAAGTTCGCCAAATTTGAGGAAAAGCAGAGGCAACTCAACCTTGACCTGGAGCTGGCTCAGCAGAACTTAAAAAAGGCTCAAGATGAAGTCGCGGAGGCAACACCTTCACCTGCGCTCTCTCCTCTAGGATCACTTCCAATGCAGAGGGCTTCTCGACCCGAGCCATGGAAAAAGCAGGGAGCCTGGTTGACTGACCTGGAGTCGGCTGGTCTTTGCAATAAAACTAGGTCGACTGCCAACCTCGGACCGACTCGGGAAGGATCATGGCTGGGAAAGTGCTTTTACTTCTCATCTGAATCCCAAGACCCCGCACATCTGAATCATGCATGTTCTCTCGTCACTCGGATTGGCCTTCTTGACCGACTGAGAACGGCAAGTGAAAATGTGCTTGAAAAGACCCCAGTGTGGCCTACAACCTAAGAAGTTCTCGCACATGGACACGTAGGCGGCAAGATATACGATGGAGTTGGGATTGAAATGGTGAAGTTGTGCTCCAAAGAAGTTCAAGAATCCCCGGAAAAAAGGATGGGGAGGCAGAGAAAATCCACGGTCAACATGAGTTGCGAGGAGGACGCACTCACCAGCTCGCGGATGTGGTTCAGTCTCTCCTTCCGAGAGCCGCGCCGATTCATGGGGAATCAGCCCCCCCTCGACCAGATCATCGATGTCGTCTTGGCTGATCGCCGACCAGATCCAGTCGCCCTGGATCCAGCCGTGTGACAGGCCAAATCTCGACGAGGATCCGCCCCGGTTGGACCTCTTCCCCTTCGCCTTCGTCGCCGCCTTCTTTGCGCGCTCCAGGGCCACCGTCTTCTCCTTCCCCATGGTCGCAGGCGAAGCTCGAACGGAGCAGCGGCTCTGAGAGCGAAGATGGAGATGGCGGAGAAAGCAGAGGAGAAAGGAGGAGAATGGGGAAGCGCTGTGCACAAAATCCCATCTGGCACCTTATATGGGGCCGCTTCCGAGTGGCTGACCTGTGGGGCTGGACGATCCAATCAAATCCCGCAACAGTCGCGCGCAAGGTACGTGGCGAAAAAGGTGGCACGGTGATCGAGGCGGCCTCGCCTAATCCCATCCGATTACTGCGGACTCCTCTGTCTCGCGCGCTTCCCCAAATACAAAATCCCACAATATCCGCGCGCAGCAAGGCAACCTGTCAGGCGGAAGGTCTTTTCCATATCATTACTCAGAGCATTGCAGCAAAAGTTCACTTGGCAAAACCAAGAATGGACCAAGGCGACTGAGAAAAGTTGGGATCATCATAATTGTTCGCTTGGTCGCAAATAAGACTCTCCCGAAGCACGAAAATTGAATTGGAGGAATTCTCAACTCCTTCTCCGCTCAAGCCCCGAACTATTCGGGGGCTAATGATGAAGCTATGTACCTAGGGTAGGGTCAAGGCCTGACCTGGACGCCCTCCCCAAGGTCATCGCCCTAAAGCCAGAAGCATTCGAAGGGTACCATCATCCACTCGACCAGAGGCATTCCACTCGGAAGAATCAATGACACTCGACCGTCACAGAAACCACTCGACGTACAGAAGACCTAAAGCCACTCTACGCAACAACGGTCGGGCGTTTACTCATAGACTTAATTATCATTTGTATCACTTAATTGCTAGCGTTACTAGTAACGTTCCACTCTTAATGTACATTGAATCCTGTGTAACAGAGGAGAGCTGGGGGTCCGGGCGCACTCTATATTAGCCACTCCCCACCTCTGCGACAAGGGTTCGCATCCTTTGTAAACATACACATATACACAATCCAGTCGACCGCCTTAGGGCACCGAGACGTAGGGCTATTACTTCCTCCATGAAGGGCCTGAACTCGTAAAGTCATGTGTACAACTACTCCATAGCTAGGATCTAGCCTCCTCATACCTACCCCCATTCTACTGTCAGTCTTAGATCCACGACAGTTCGGACAACGCAGCTCGGACTGTTGCGGGAGGTTTGGGGGTGTGTTTTGGAACACTGACATGCAAATTTGCTCCGCCATCCGTCCACAGACAGGTGGGACCAGTCCACGGACACTGATGCTGGAGGCGGCCATCCAACGCTGCCCGCATACATTTCAATCCCTGTTTGAACTAACTGGAAAAATTTTGTGCAAACACGACAGATTTTGACAAAAATCAAACGACATTCATTACATTTCAAACATTTTTCATTACATTCCAAACATTTAGAACAAAAAAAAGCAGCCCGACCCTAAACCTATCCTACAATGGCGAGGTTCAAGACCTGTGAAGTGGAGGGTGCGGATTCTGGCGAGAATGAGTAGAACATGGGAGACGGACCGTCCCACATGGGACACAATGCTCTACCGCCTCCGTGCCCTACTCATCCTTGGATGAGTCTGCGACTTGTCTGTCGTCGGTGACGGTGGACATGAGGTCGATGATAGACGTGAACGTTCCCCTGTTGGCCCCGCAAGAACCAGGGTACCACGGGCCGGTGACCAGGGGATTGAATGCAACCCCCATAAGTATGACAACTTCCCAGGTTAATGCTATTGGAGAGGTTGACCTCCAAGGACTCAAGAAGCACTCACCCCGCGAGGCCCAGGAGGCTTCTCTACTGGGTCATATTAATCCTCACGGGAGTCATGAAGCCCTGGGACATCAGTCGTGGCCCATCCCCTATCATCTGCTACATGCTTCTACAATCATGAGGGGGTACGGCGGGAACCGCCACCGGGATATGGGCTCAAGCAGGGCATCCCTTGGCAGTGATCATCCATAGTAGCTACAGGACGGTCTCTTCCACTAAAAAAATACACTTCCGTGATGATACATGTTTGTCATGGTAGGTTGCTAGTTCTTGAGCTTGCGTTGGTTTTTCCCTTGAAGAGGAAAGGGTGATGCAGCAAAGTAGAGATAAGTATTTCCCTTAGTTTGAGAACCAAGGTATCAATCCAGTAGGATATAATGCACAAATCACCAATACCTGCACAAACAATCAAACAACTTGAACCCAACGCGATAAAGGGGTTGTCAATCCCTTCACGGTTACTTGCAAAGGTAAGATATGATAAAGATAGATAAACGATAAAGTAAATATTTTTGGTATTTTTGGTTTATAGATCGGAAAGTAAAAGATTGCAAAATAGTAGATCGGAACTTATATGATGGAAAATAGTAGATTGGAAACTTATATGATGGAAAATGGACCTGGGGGCCATAGGTTTCACTAGAGGCTTCTCTCAAGATAGCAAATAATACGGTGGGTGAACAAATTACTGCCGAGCAATTGATAGAAAAGCGCAAAGTTATGACGATATCTAAGGCAATGATTATGAATATAGGCATCAAGTCCATGTCAAGTAGACCGAAATGATTCTGCATCTACTACTATTACTCCACACATCGGCCGACTCCTGCCTGCATCTAGAGTATTAAGTTCATGAAGAATAGAGTAACACATTAAGTAAGATGACATGATGTAGAGGAATTAACTCAACCAATATGATGAAAACTCCATCTTTTTATCCTTGATGGCAACAATACAATACGTACCTTGCTGCTCCTATGGTCACTGGAAAAGGACACCACAAAATTGAACCCAAAGCTAAGCACTTCTCCCATTGCAAGAAAAACCAATCTAGTTGGCCAAACCAAACCGATAGTTCAAAGAGAATTACAAAGATATCAAATCATGCATAAAATAATTCAGAGAAGATTCAAATAATATTCCTAGGTAAACCGATCATAAATCGACAATTCATCGGATCTCGGCAAACAAACAGAAAAAGAGTATTACATCGGATAGATCTCCAAGAACATCGAGGATAACATGGTATTGAGAATCAAAGAGAGAGAATAAGCCATCTAGCTACTAGTTATGGACCTATAGGTCTGTGGTAAACTACTCATGCTTCATCGGAAGGGCAATAGAGTTGATGTAGAAGCCCTCCGTGATCGAATCCCCCTCCGGCAGGGTGCCGAAAAAGGTCCCTAGATGGGATCTCACGCGTACAGATAGTTGCGGCAATGGAAAAGTATTTTCATGAATGTCTCTGGTGGTTTGGGGATATTTGGGAATATATAGGCGAAAGAATTAGGTTAGGAGGGTCACGGGGGCCCACAAGGGTGGGGGCGCACCCTACCCCCTAGGCGCGCCCTCCGTCTATGTGGCTGCCTCGTGGCTCCTCTGACATGATCTCCAAGTCTCCTGGGTGTCTTCTGGTCCAAGAAAAATCATCACAAAGGTTTTGTTCCATTTGGTATTCCTTTTCTGCAAAACTCAAAAATAAGGAAAAAATAGGAACTGGCACTGGGCCCTAGGTTAATAGGTTAGTCCCAAAAATAATATAAAATAGCATATTAATGCATTTAAAACATCCAAAACAGATAATATAATAGCATGGAATAATAAAAAATTATAGATACGTTGGAGTGCATGTACATCCATGCCGATTTTATGACAAAATCAAGATAGTCATACCTGTGCTATCGTAGAAGTGTTCCATGACAATACCAAAATTATCATCACGGAAGTGTCCACTTCCATGACGATAAATGGCGCGTCATGGAAGTGCTTTCGTCAAGGGTAACCGACACGTGGCATCCACCATAACGGGTCGCCGTTAAGGTGTCGGGTTCTGGTTTGAATCCGATAACCCGTTAACAGCTCGGACCAATGAGGATTTTCCACGTGTAGAATTCTCAATGGCCATGGGAACCACGTGTCGGCTCACCGTTGGGACAGATGTCATCCAGTCATTGGATGGGAGGAGCCTATGATACGTCAACACGTGGCACGGCCCAATAGAGGCCCATTCCGGTGAAAAGGACGACCCATTTACAGCCCACTAACTCAAGGCCTGTTACGGCCTATCCGAATTAGGCCCAATAGCGTCATCTGGGCCGTCCAATATGATTCCAGCCCGTTATAACTTCCAGCCCATGCATGTCCTATGACGTCTTTCGGCCCATACGAGACCCTTTGTAACTCTGGGCCCATTAAAGGCCTAAGGTGAAACTGGCCCATAATGAACAGTGTATCGCTTTATACCCATTAACGACCCATTATTCCGTCGACTATTTCCAGCCCGTGTTACATGATACGTCTCCATCGTATCTACTTTTCCTAACGCTTTTCCTCTTGTTTTGGACTCTAATTTGCTGATTTGAATGAAACTAACCTGGACTGATGTTGTTTTCAGCAGAACTACCATGGTGTTGTTTTTGTGCAGAAATAAAAGTTCTCGGATTGGAACGAAACTTTGCAAGGATTTTTTTATATAAATAAAGAAAAATACTAGAGCCAAGAACCACCGGAGGGGGGCCCCTGGGTGAGCACAACCCACCAGGGCATGCCTAGATGGGTTATTCCCACCTGGTGGCCCCGCAGACCCTAGCTCTGATGCTATAAAATCCTATTTTCGGAGAAAAAATGAGGGAGGAAGAATTATCACGTTTCACGAGACAAAGCCGCCACCACCTCCTGTTCTTCATCGGGAGGCCAGATCTGGAGTCTGTTTGGGGCTCCAGAGAGGGGAATCTTCGGTCTTCGTCATCACCAACTCTCCTCCATCACCAATTCCATGATGCTCTCCACCGGGAGTGAGTAATTCCTTTGTAGGCTCGCTTGTCGGTTAGGAGTTGGATGAGATTCATCATGTAATCGAGTTACTTTTGTTAGGGCTTGATCCCTAGTATCCACTATGTTCTGAGATTGATGTTGTTATGACTTTTCTATGCTTAATGCTTCACACTTTGGGCCCGGGTGCCATGAATTCAGATCTGAACCATTTATGTTATCACCATTATATCTATGTTCTAGATCCGATCTTGCAAGTCGTAGTCACCTATTACGTGTTATGATCCGTAAACCTTGTAGTGACAATATGCGGGATACTTTCCAGTGATGACCGTAATTTGAGGAGTTCGTGTATTCACTATGTGTTAATGCTTTGTTCTGGTACTCTGTTAAAAGGAGGCCTTAATATCCCTTAGTTTCCTTATGGACCCCGCTGCCACGGGAGGGTAGGACAAAAGATGTCATACAAGTTCTTTTCATAAGCATGTTTGACTATTTACGGAATGCATGCCTACATTATATTTATGAACTAGAGCTAGTGCCGCATCGCCCTAGGTTGCAACTGTCACGTGATGAATATCATCCAACAAATCACCGATCCAATGCCTATGATTTTCCTACATATTGATCTTGATAAGTTACTACTGCTGCTGTTACTATTGTCACTGCTACGAAACTATTACTATCACTGTTACCGTTACTGTTGCTGCTACCACTACTATCAAACCTATCATATTACTGTGCTACTGATCACTTTGCTACAGATAATTAATCTCCACGTGTGATTGAATTGACAAATTAGTTGCTAATACTTGCAAATATTCTTTGGCTCTGTAACACCCACAATGCAGCTATATCTCCCACGTGTCGGGGCACAACGTAGAGGCATAGCCGCATGGTAGGCTTGTCGCAAGAGGGGTAATCTTCACACATCCCATGTACTGAATAAGAAAGGGATAAAGAGTTGGCTTACAATCGCCACTTCACACAATACATAATTAATCCATACATCATCCAAGGTACAAAGAAAGGTCTGACTACGGAACCAAAATAAAGGTAGACAACCCCAAATGCTAGATCCCCGATCGTCCCAACTGGGCTCCTCTACTGATCATCCGGAAAAGAAACATAGTAACGGCCCGAATCCTCGTCGAACTCCCACTTGAGTTCGGTATCGTCACCTGCACTGGTATCCTTGGCACCTGCAACTATTTGGAAGTATCCGTGAGTCACGAGGACTCAGCAATATCACACCCGCGAGATCAAGACTATTTAACCTTATGGGTAGGGGAAGGTAGTGAGGTGGAGCTGCAGCAAGCACTAGCATATATGGTGGCTAACATAGGCAATTAAGAGCGAGAAGAGAAGCAGCGCAACAGTCGAGAAGCTAGAAATGATCAAGAAGTGATCCTGAAACTACTTACGTTCAAGCATAACACAAGACCGTGTTCACTTCCTGAACTCTGCCGGAAAGAGGCCATCACGGCTACACACACGGTTGATTCATTTTAATTAAGTTAAGTGTCAAGTTCTCTACAACTGGATATTAACAAATTCCCATCTGCCACATAACCGCGGGCACGGCTCTCGAAAGTTTATACCCCGCAGGGTTGTCCTAACTTAGCCGATCACAAGCTCTCATGATCAAAGAAGGATATTCCTTCTCCCAAAAAGACCCGATCAGTCTCGAAATCCCGGTTACAAGACATTTCGACAATGGTAAAACAAGACCAGCAAAGCCGCTCGATGTGCCGACAAATCCCGATAGGAGTCGCACATATCTCGTTCTCAGGGAACACCGGATTGTCCAAACTTCCGGTAGGCCAAGCCAGAATTGCCCCTGGTGGCCACCGGCGGCTGACAGGTTGGACCAACACTCAAAGGAGCACTGGTCCGGGGCTTTAAAATAAAGATGATCCTTGAGTCCTCGGAACCCAAGGGAAAAGGATCAGGTGGCAAATGTTAAAACCAAGGTTGGGCCTTGATGGAGGAGTTTTATTCAAGGCGAACTATCAAGGGGTTCCCATAACACCCAACCGCGTAAGGAACAAAAAATCAAGGAACATAACATCGGTATGATGGAAACTAGGGCAGCAAGAGTGGAACAAAACACCAGGCATAAGGCCGAACCTTCCACCCTTTACCAAGTATATAGATGCATTAAAGTAAATAAGATATAATAATGATATCCCAAAAATATCCATGTTCCAACATGGAACAAGCTTCATCTTCACCTGCAACTAACAATGCTATAAGAGGGGCTGAGCAAAAGCGGTAACATAGCCAAACAACGGTTTGCTAGGAAATGTGGGTTAGAGGCTTGACATGGCAATATGGGAGGCATGATATAGCAAGTGGTAGGTAGCACGACATAACAATAGAGCGAGCAACTAGCAAGCAAAGATAGAAGTGATTTCGAGGGTATGGTTATCTTGTCTGCAAAGTTCTCATAGTTGTCGAAAGCTTGATCCTCGTTAGCGTACTCAATAGGTTTTTCGTTCACGTACCCGTCTCCTGGCTCTACTCGAAGCAAGAACACAAGCAAAGGACTAACAATCAATCACGGTGCAATGCACAAGCAACATGATGCAATACATGACATGATATGCAAGACATGATATGCAATGCATATGCGTGCTCCGGAAGGGAAAGTAATATCAAGGCATCAAATTAGCAAACCAAGTGTGCTGCTGGAAAGATGAGATGATTTCGGTTGAAATCGATATAAAGATCACCAGAAACGGATGCATGGTTTGCAAATGGCAAGCAAAATAAGGTTGATGCTATTCTGCGATTAACAGCACGATGCCACTTAGAATGCAAGAAGAAACTAAGCTACTGCACTCCAACATAACAACTAAGCATATGGAAGTGATGTACAAGAGATGATTAACAAAACATGAACACTGAGCTATGGCTAAACCACACAAGAGCAGGTTCAAACAAGCATGGCAAAAGTGCAAAAGATATCCGCATCACAGACTTAGTGAAAATACTAACATGTCAAAAACAACATCAGGAAGCACTATTTAGAGCAAGCAAGCAACATGCTACAGGAACATATCATAGCAAACAAAGGCATGGCATGATTCTACTAAATGCATAGATCAAAAGTCCCTTACTGAACATGAGCCAAAAAGGCACAGAAGATATGATGGCACCCAAGTAAACATAGCAACTTTGCGAGCTCATGCCACTCATCACAAAGCATTGCATGACAGTATAAGCATACCAATAGCAATATAACATGTTCATGAAGCTAACCATGGCAAGAGCAAGATCATAGGATGCATGAATCACTAACAAAAACCATGGCAATTTTGATTAACATGTTAACATTCTGCCAGGAACATTTTATAGCAAAAGTAGAGTAAGAACAAGACATGCTAGACAACTCCATAATTGCAAACAGGGCATGGATGGATAGAGCATAACCACATGTTCAAAAACATCCTGACTGAAGCAACTCAAAACAAGCATGGATCTCACTGTAGCATCATGTTTACATGGCACCAAAATAACAGCAGGAAAAGGACTTAGCAAAATCCTAAGTCCTCGAAAACAGCAACATTGTGAAGCTTAGTTTGCATGCTTGTGCTAGTCACCACATAGATCATAAAAATACAACACAAGCACCCCTGTAAATATGGCATGTTGTAGATCAAAACAAATGTAGACCTTAGGCTCATATGATGCACACAACAAATGCAACAAAAATGACAAAACCTCATGATCTGATAAGTACCAGCTCCTAACATTTTATAGCACTCTTGCATCAATTGAAATGGCATCATAATGAACAGTAACATGCATGGAAATGCTAGTGGCATGAATAACTCAACGAGACGAACAAATCGACATATCATATGCATGGATCGGAGCACCGGTCATCAAGATATGGCATGCCAAAGGAGGCATAAAAATATTACAGATCTAGGACTTAGAGATATTTTTACCCCGTGAATCTCTGATCTAGGGTTTCCAGTGGCACGGTTCTTGAGGCGGCCGGAGTTTGCCAGAGTTGGATGCCGGAGTGGAGGGAGATGGCCAGAGAGGAGGGGGATCCGGCCGGATCCTGTCGCCGGGCGGCGAGGAGGCGATGACGGGGCGCGCGGTGGCCGGCGTGGCGACGCTGACAGGCGGCGGCGGGGGGTGCGCGTCGCGGCGGAGGCGGCGGAGCGCCGCGGCGTACAGCGGGCTCGCAGATGGGCGGCGGAGGAGCGCTGGGGGAGCGGGGCGGTGGAGCGCGGGCTCGGGGGCCCGACCCGGGCTCGGGCGGGCTGGCGGCGGTGGGCGGTGGCGCTACCACATGGCGCCCTCTCACTGGCGCGGGCGCGGTGGCGACCTTGTCCAGCGTCGCGCAGACATGTCCGGCGGGCGAGAGGGAGGTTGGCTAGGGTTTGGACCTGAATTTCGGGGGAGGGACACATATTTATAGCTAGAAGGAGTTTGGAGTGTCCAAATGAGGTGTAGTTTTCGCCCACACGATCATGATCCGACGATGGAGGACATGGAGATGGTTTAGATGGGTTATTGGGCCGTTTTGGAGGGGTGTTGGGCGGCAACACACAAGAGGCCTTTGCGGTTACCCGGTTAACCGTTGGAGCATCAAACGAGCTCCAAATGGAACGAAATTTGACAGGCGGTCTACCAGTGGTGTACCAAGGCCACTTAACAAATCCCGGTCCATTCCGAGAACGTTTAACACCCTCTTACGAAAAGAGACAAGAGGGGTGCGCCGATGCATGTAGGAGTGTCGGATTGCGAAATGGACAACAGGGAAAATGCTCGGATGCATGAGACGAACACGTATGCAAAAGCGATGCGCATGATGACATGATATGAAATGCATGACATGAACAAAATGCAAAACAAAGACAAAAACCCAACCACGAAGGGAATCTCATAACTTAAAAACAAAAATGGCAAGAGTCAGAGTTACAAATATGGCAAGTTACATCCGGGGTGTTACAACACTCCACCACTACAAAAGGATCTCATCCCAAGATCTAGGACTGAAAGAACCCCGGATATTCAGAACGGAGGTGGTCCTCGTGTTCCCAGGTGGCTTCTTGGTCGGAATGGTGTGACCATTTCACTTTCAGGAATTTGATTGACTTGTTGCGAGTCTTGCGCTCGGTTTCTTCAAGAATAGCAATGGGATGCTCATGATAAGACATGTCTTCTTGGAGATCAATCTCTTCGAAGTTGATGGTGCACTCAGGAGTCTTGAAGCACTTGCGAAGCTGTGACACATGAAACACATCGTGCACATTTGCAAAGTTGGACGAAAGCCCAAGTTGATAGGCGAACTCGCCTCTTTTGCCAATGATCTTAAAAGGACCCACGTATCTAGGGGCAAGCTTCCCTTTGATACCGAAGCAGCGAGTACCTTTCATTGGAGTGACGCGGAGGTAGACATGGTCTCCGATCTTGAAAGCCAAGTCATGGTGCTTGCTATCATAGTAACTGTTCTGGCGCAATTGTGCTGCTTTGAGATTTTCACGGATGACTTTACACATTTCTTCAGCTTCTGTGATTAAGTCATTGCCAAGAAGTTGGTGTTCACCAGTCTCTGACCAATTGATAGGAGTACACCACTTTCTGCCATAGAGAATTTCGAATGGGGCCTTGCCCGAACTTTCTTGGAAGCTGTTCTTGTAGGAGAACTCGGCATATGGAAGACAATCTTCCCACTTCATACCGAAGGAAATGACACATGCCGTGAGCATATCTTCAAGGATTTGATTGACTCGCTCGACTTGGCCACTAGTTTGAGGATGGAAAGTTGTGCTGAAGCGAATGTTGGTGCCCATGGCCTTCTGGAAGGAGTCCCAGAACTTGGAGGTGAAAATGCTTCCACGATATGAAGATATCAATTGCGGAATGCCATGCAAGGAGACAATCCTGGAGGTGTATAGCTCTGCCAACTGAGCTGCTGTGATAGATTCTTTGATTGGAAGGAAATGAGCCACTTTTGTAAGTTTGTCGATGACAACGAAGATAGCATCATTTCCATGCCTGGACTTAGGAAATCCAGTCACGAAGTCCATCTCGATATGGTCAAACTTCCATTCTGGAATAGCAAGAGGTTGGAGGAGACCAGCTGGCTGTTGGTGTTCTGCTTTCACCCTTCTGCAGACATCACATTCATTCACGAATTGAGAAATTTCTCGCTTCATTCGAGTCCACCAATACGACTGCTTCAGGTCATGGCACATATTCGTACTTCCAGGATGAATGGATAGAAGGGAATTGTGCACCTCGTTCATAATGACTTTCCTTAGATCACCTTTAGGAATCACAATTCGATCCTCGAAGAATAGAGTGTCTTTGTCATCAATGCGATTGCACTTGTACTTCGGTTGGCTCTTGGCAATCCCATTTTTCACCTTCTTCACCATGTGTCGGAGTAATGGGCCACGGGTAGGCAAACCCAGGCCCAGAACCTTTCAAGACATTGAGGCAGACTGCACCCCTCGAGGCCCCAGGACGAAGAGCCGCCTTCTGAGAGTCGGCGGCGAGGCGGCCCGCTGCCCACTCGCGCCCGAGTCCCAGGGACGACTTCAGGATGAGCTGACTCTTGACTGACGAATTCCAGAGAAGCCGGCCTTGGGGAGTCGGCCCGCGACGCCAACAACCCCCATGCCCTCATAAAGAGGGACGAGACGGGGAGTGGCCATAGTAAGGTCCACTCCCACCCTTTTCCAAGGGTAGGCGTGGCCACAGTACGCCGTACCCGCGGAGATCTCCGCCCGACGCGATATTGTTGCCATGCCGGCCCTGACGTCAGCCCCAGTGGGCGGAGTCCTGTGCCCACGACGGCCTGCCGGTATGACCCAGGGACGACGGGTCCCACCAGTCAGCGGGCGTACGGAAGACGGCGAGAGCGCTACCAGTCGGCCCAGTTGGGAGTCGGCCCCTAGGAGTCGGCTGGCCCCTCCCACGGGCCCCACGCGCCATTAGCCAGACGCGAAAGGGAGTGGCAACAGTGATCGCCTGCCAGACGGCGGAGCTGTTCCCATGACCCCATGACCGAGCCCGCGTCATTAGAAGCACGGCTACAGTAATCTACAGCCGGCAAGACCCACCCGCGGCAGACGTGGCCTGTCAGCTCCGTACCGAGCCAGTCGGCGGGCCCCAGGAGTCGGCGGATAAGACGGTGACCAGAGAGACTGGCGGCTGGGCCCGCATTCAGCCGGACTACCATTGTACCCCTGGGGGGTAGGCCTATATAAACCCCCCAGGGCACCCATGCAAAGGGTTGGAATCCATTAGCACTAGACCAGATCATATAGGAAGGAGAGAGCTAGCCTTGCCTTCTCCTACCTCCAAGAAACAGCTCAAGGAGCAACCGTGTAAACACTTTGCCATAGTGATCATGCGGAGACCCCGTAGAGCAGCAGTAGAGGTATTATCTCCCCCGAGAGCCCTGAAGCTGGGTAAGATTCGCCGGCGTGCATGTCTTCGCCTCACCCCGTTTCCAGGCACCGGCAACGTTCTACTCGCCCCCACCATGATAAGACATCCTTTGGCATATGTCGCACCCAACCCCCGACATTTGGCGCCCACCGTGGGGCATGGTGCACCATCGTCTGGAGACCTGCTCTGGACGGGAACCCTTTTCCTCCCTGGCGAGTGCAGCCAGCCAGGCACGCCAGACGGAGTTTGCACTGACGCGCTGCACGGTGTTGAGATCGCCTGCGCAGCCAGCTGCCTCGCCGAACTTGTCGGCGAGGTTCGCCTCTCTGACGAACCTGCATCCAACGCAGGCACGGGCGGCCTCGAGAGCCTCCTCGCGGGACTCCTCGACCAACTTCACGTCGCCGGCGAGCCTGCCGTGGACTTGGAGTCTGTAGGTTCCACCGACTCGATGCTGGTCGACTCCGACACCGCGTCGCTCGACGCGTTCCCCACCAATGTGGTGGTGTACGACGAACCTATCCCTCGCGCAAAGAGTGACGGAAGCACCGTCACCAAGGTGCTCGTCATCGGTCATGACGAGCCTCCCGGCGGAGGAGCGCATGACCCACTTGGTGCGGCACTACAAGACCTGACTGCGCCTATTCCGGAAGACGCTGACACAGAGACGTTGGAGGCGCGCCGCCTTCAGCTCGTCGAAGGCGCGAAGAAGCTGGCTAGCATGAGACGCTTGTCAGAAGCCTACCAGCGTGAGATAGATCGCGCTGTTGGTGGCTTGCCGGCCCCAGCTGGGCCCAGCCGCCTTGGCACGGTCCATCAGTGCGGCGTCACCATGGCCAACCTGTTCGGGGCAAGTCGCCCTGTGTACGCCACGCCTGCAGAGAATATTCGAGCCGCCCAGGCGGCGGCGGACGAGCTGGACAACTTCGAGGGCGAAGAGCGCCGCCTGATGATGGAGCGAGTCCAGCGGCTCCTCGACGCGGCTGCCGCGCAGAACTAGGCCGGCTGCCGCACGGAGGCGCCACAGCGGCAAAACGACGACCTTCGCCGAGATCAAGGCACGACGTCTCGGACGCCGACTGGCGGCGCCCGAGGAAGGAAAGACAAGGGTCCGACTGTCAGCCACAGTCGGACTCACATTACCATAGAGCGTGACCAAGACGGCCGCCCGAGAGCAGTAGAACAACGGGACGACTGTCCGCCTCCTCCTCCTTGCAAGGAAAGGCGAGTCTCCCCGCCGCCTGTTGATCATCCGACTCTCGGCGACCGCCTTGGCCGCCGAGAGGGAGTCGGGGAAAACGACGCCCGCCACCGGATCGATCGACTTCACTAATCCCTGGCGCTGGAAGAAGAAGACGAGTTGGGTCCGCCTTGTTTTGGGCCCCGCATTCGAGACGAGCCCTTTCCCAAAGGGTTCAGGCTCCCAAGAGACACGCCCAAGTACACCGGCTCCGTGAAGCCGGAGGACTGGCTGGTTGACTACTCCACGGCTGTCAACATAGCAAATGGCAACAAGCGCGTCGCCATAAAATACGTTCCGCTCATGCTCCAGGGCACGGCCCGGACATGGCTGAATAGCCTAAAGCCCCGCAGCATCAACAGCTGGGTCGACTTCACCGAAGCATTCGTCCGCAACTTCACCAGCACGTACAAGCGTCCTCCCAAGCCTCGTCAGCTTTCCTTGTGCATGCAAGGCCCCAACGAGTCGACCCGCGACTACCTCACGCGTTGGGCCGAGCTTCGAAACTCCTACGAGGGCGTGCACGAGGTGCATGCTATCGAGTACTTCACCGCCGGGTGCAGAGAAGGCACCCTCCTCAAGCACAAGCTCCTCTGCGACGAGCCAGAAACCCTCGACGAGCTGCTGATCATAGCAGACAAGTATGCCACGGCCGACTCCTCCATGAAGGCGGAGATTCAAGTTAGCGCAACTGGCAAAGTGGCCCCTCAGGCTCCAAGAACTCTGGTAGGAGATGCCAGTCGGCGGCAACAGCAGAACGACCACAAGCGCAAGGCCCTGCAGCCGGCTTCCAGCAGCTGGCAGGTCGCGACAGTTGAAGACCAACAGCCAGATGGGCAGCTTCCACCCAAGCGACAGAAAGGTGGCAAGCCCAACTGGTTGCCGGCTTTCTCATACGAGCAGACTCTGGATGGTCCTTGCAAGTTCCATAGCGGCGCGAAGCCGTCGAATCACACCACACGGAAGTGCCACTAGCTCACCAGGATCGCCAAAGGAGACGGCCTCCTACCTCCCCCGCCTGCTGGGCAGCCGCCTCCGCTTCCGCCCTAGCAGCCGACTGTCAGGCCAGTCGGCGCAGTACAAGACGAGTACCCCGAAGAGCATGGAGCCTACGTGATATTTACCAGCATGGCTGATGATCGACGCAGCAAGCGGCTGCAGCGACAAGAGGTGAATGCAGTAGCGTCAGAGACGCCAGAGTTCATGCACTGGTCCGAGAAGCCTATCAGCTGGAGCAGGGCTGATCACCCAGAGGTGATGCCGAGTCCGGGCTCTTATGCCTTGGTCTTGGATGCCACCTTTGCCACGGATAGACGAGCTGCTCATTTCTCGCGAGTTCTGATAGACAGAGGCAGCAGCATCAACATCCTGTACAAGGACACCATGGAGAAATTAGGAATCAAGCAAACACAGCTTCAGAACAGCCGGACTGTGTTCCACGGCATTGTTCCTGGGCTTTCCTGCTCACCAATCGGCAAGATCCTGATGGACGTCCTCTTTGGAAACAAAGATCACTTCCGCCGAGAGTCAGTTTGGTTCAAGGTGGTGGACCTCGAGAGCCCATACCATGCACTACTTGGCCGACCCGCCCTGGCCAAGTTCATGGCGGTCCCCTACTACGCCTACCTCAAAATGAAGATGCCCAGTTCCAGGGGGATTCTAACCGTAGCCGACGACTATCGGAAGTCATCCTCCTGTGCGGCTGAGAGTAGTCGGCTGGCCGAGTCCCTAGTGATCGCGACCGAGAAGCGGCTCCTTGACCGGGTTGTGGCGATGGCCGGCAAGCAGCTAGAGGTGTCGCCTAACCCAAAGGAGTCGGAGGCTGAGGGTTCGTTCAAGCCGGCCAAGGAGACAAAGAAGATACCCTTGGATCTGGAGCACCCAGAGAGGTACGCTGTCGTAGGCGCAAACCTCGACAACAAATAGGAAGGCGAGCTCGCGATTTCCTCTGTGAGAATCGGGACATCTTCGCATGGTCCCCCAAAGACATGCCAGGTGTAGCGACGGAATTCGCCGAGCACAAGTTACATGTCCGATCTGATGCAAAGCCGGTCAGGCAGCCCTTGCGCCGCCTGTCAGAAGAAAGAGAAGGGTTGTCGGAGAAGAGATAGCCCGACTCCTAGCAGCCGGCTTCTTTATGGAAGTATTCTTTCCAGAGTGGCTAGCCAACCTGGTCCTGGTACTGAAGAAGAACAAGCAGTGGCGAATGTGTATTGACTACACGAGCCTCAACAAGGCCTGCCCCAAGGACCCGTTTGCCCTACCAAGAATTGATCAGGTGATAGACTCCACTGCCGGATGCGAGCTGTTGAGCTTTTTGGATGCATATTCAGGATATCACCAGATCAAGCTGAACCCGGCTGACAGACTAAAGACCGCCTTCATCACGCCGTTTGGAGCTTTCTGCTACCTCACCATGACGTTCGGCTTGAGGAATGCTGGCGCCACCTTTCAGCGTTGCATGCAGAAGTGCCTCCTCAAGCAACTCGGGAGAAACGCCCACGTCTACATGGACGATGTGGTGGTGTAGACGGAAAAGCGTGGAACACTGCTGGAAGACCTCAAGGAGACCTTTGAGAACCTGCGCCAATTCCAGATCAAGCTCAACCCTGAGAAGTGCGTCTTCGGAGTACTAGCCGGCCAACTCCTTGGCTTTCTGGTCTCTGAACGCGGCATAGAATGCAACTCTGTAAAGATCAAGGCCATTGAGAGGATGGAGGTACCCAGCCGACTGCTGGACGTGCAAAAGTTCACCGGCTGCTTGGCGTCCATCAGCCGATTCATTAGTCGGCTAGGCGAGAAAGCTCTCCCCTTATACCAGCTCATGAAGAAGACCACTTTTTTCGAGTGGAACCACAAGGCGGACGAAGCTTTTCTCCAGTTGAAGAAGATGCTGACTACTCCACCCGTTCTGGCGGCTCCGACTCCTAAGGAACCTATGCTCCTGTACATCGCTGCCACCAGCCGGGTAGTCAGCACGGTCATTGTAGTGGAACACAAGGAGGAAGGCAAGGCACTACCTGTCCAGAGACCGGTATATTACCTGAGCAAAGTACTGTCGGCCTCCAAGCAGAACTACCCCCACTACCAGAAGATGTGCTATGGCATGCACTTTGCCGCCAAGAAATTGAAGCCTTACTTCCAAGAGCATCCAATCACTGTGGTCTGCACGGCCCCACTTGCCGAGATCATCGGAAGCCGAGATGCTTCTGGCCGAGTGGCCAAGTGGGCCATAGAGATGGCTCCCTACACCATCCACTACCAGCCCCGCACCGCCATCAAGTCACAAGCACTGGCCGACTTTCTCGTCGACTGGGCCGAGACCGAGTACCTACCTCCAGCGCCCGACTCCACCCATTGGCGGATGCATTTCGACGGCTCCAAGATGCGCACCGGCTTGGGAGCCGGCGTTGTCCTCACTTCTCCTAAAGGCGAAAAGCTCAAATACGCTCAAATACGCACTGCAAATCCATTTTGCCGCCTCCAACAACGTCGCCGAGTACGAGGCGCTCGTTCACGGGCTCCGGCTTGCCAAAGAACTCGGCATTCGCCGGATCCTGTGTTATGGCGACTCGGACTTAGTGGTCCAGCAGTCGTCTGGCGATTGGGACGCCAAAGATGCAAACATGGCGAGTTACCGTTTCCTCGTGCAACAACTCAGTGGGTATTTTGAGGGGTGCGAGTTCCTCCATGTGCCGAGAAATGACAACGACCAAGCAGACGCCTTGGCACGAATCGGCTCTACCCGCCAAGCAATACCATCCAGCGTCGCCCTTCAACGCCTCCTCAAGCCGCCTGTCAAGCCTTCACCAGAATCAGACTCCATCTTCGTGCCGGCTCCTCCCGAAGAAGTTAGATCCAACTCCAGAGCTTCGGCAGACGTTACAAGGATTTTGGCAGATGGCTCCAAAGCCGCCACAGTCGAGGCCAGCCCAGGGACTGCAGAACCCGGCCCGGGGACTGTGGCAGCCGGCCTAAAGACTCCAGAGCTCGGCCTAAGAGCCGCGCCAGTCGGCCCGGGGACTTCATTAACCCAGCAAGCAGTTGTTGACTCCAACCCGCCGCCTCCCAGCCCAGCCGTCCTCGTCCAAGTCACAGTTCTGGTAGTCGAAGAAATAGCAGCACCCTAATGGGCCCAGCCCATCCTCAAATTTCTGGTGAGCAAAGAACTGCCGACTGATGAGACCTTAGCTCGGCAAGTAAAACGCCGAGCGGCAGCCTACACCATAGTCAACAGGGAGCTGGTCAGGCGCAGCGTCACTGGTGTCTACCAGCGCTGCGGAGAGCTAGAGCAAGGCCAAGCAATTCTCCAAGACATCCATCAAGGCGAGTGCGGCCACCATGCGACTTCAAGAGCACTCGTCGCCAAAGCTTTCCGACATGGTTTCTTTTGGCCAACGGCCTTAGAAGAGGCCAAGGAATTGGTCCAAAAATGCAAAGGGTGCCAGAAGTTCCGCTCCAAGCCGCATCAGCCGGCTTCTGCACTCAAGACCATCCCCATTGCCAGGCCTTTCGCAGTTTGGGGCCTAGACATGGTGGGACCATTCAAGATGGCACGAGGTGGCTTAACTCACTTACTTGTCGCAGTGGACAAGTTCACCAAGTGGATAGAAGCGAAGCCAACCAAGAAACTGAACGGTCCGACTGCCGTGACTTTCATCTCCGACATCACAATTCGGTATGGCATACCACACAGCATCATCACCGACAATGGCACGAATTTTGCCAAAGGCGCCTTGGCCCGTTTTTGTGCGACACTGGGCATCCGACTGGACCTAGCATCCGTCGCCCGTCCACAGTCAAACGGCTAGGTGGAGCGAGCAAACAGCCTCATCCTGTCCGGCATCAAGCCCCGACTGATCGAGCCTCTGGAGCGTTCGGCTGGCTGCTGGCTTGACGAGTTGCCAGCCGTCCTCTGGAGTCTGCGCACGACTCCAAACAAGTCAACTGGCTTAACGCCTTTCCTCCTCGTCTACGGTGCTAAAGCCATCATCCCAACGGACATAGAGTTTGATTCCCTGCGAGTCACCATGTACACCGAGGAAGAAGCAGAAGAAGCACGACAAGACGGCGTCGACCTGCTGGAAGAGGGCCGGCTGTTGGCACTCAGCCGGTCCAGCATCTACCAGCAGGGCCTGCGCAGATACTACAACCAAAAGGTCAGGCCGAGATCTTTCCAGGAGGGCGACCTCGTGCTCCGATTAATCCAGCGAATAGCCGGCCAGCACAAGCTGTCGGCACCTTGGGAAGGCCCCTTCATCATCAGCAAAGTGCTGGGCAACGACTCCTACTACCCGATCGACGCTCAGAAGCCCCGAGCACGCAAGAGTGACGACTCCGGCAAAGAGACAGAGCGGCCATGGAATGCAAATCTCCTCCGAGAATTTTACAGTTAAACGTAGTATGTATCACGCTACCTTTTGTATTAAAAGTACTAAGACTTCAGGCCCCCCAAGAAGAGCTCGGGGACTGCCCTCTTTTATCTATATGATAAGAAATAAGCCTTCGAGTATATTACTCTTTGTTATGCCGTTTGGCACCGGGTTCGACTAGTCGGCCCGGGGACTTGCCGACCTGCGCTATGAAATGCTTCCTGCAGCCGGACAAGTAGTGTGTGGCGTCTAAACCGTCTCCTGCCAGAAGCCGCAGCTCGTAGAGCGACTGTCTGGTGGGCAGGAGTAAGGAAGAATGGGCGTCCACATGAAAAAATTGCTAAGGGCTCAAAGCACAAACATAGCTTAAGGCCGGCTTCTAGCCTTTTTTCGCAAACCGACTCTTGAATAGTCGGCTTGCCGCCTTCTATCCGACTTGTTAAAACAACCCTAAAACGGCTAAGTACTTGCCTTCCCAAAGTGACCAAGAATTTGATCTAGCAGCAGTCCGTGGAGCGGCTGTCTGACTGACAAAGACGACAACTGAGGGAAGACGGCAAAGGAAAAAGCCAAAAGAACAATGAGCAAGAAAGATAGAAGTCGGATGAATATTTACATAACAAAGGCCCTTGGCTGAATCTTCGAACAGAATTTCAAAATACACCCCGTGGGTGGAATTGTGCAAATTAACAAGTTCTTCAAAAACTATTAGAATAGATAAAACAAAGACAAGGTGGCAGCCTAGGGGGCGGCAGACGGGATTGGAGGATCGGAGGAGATGGCGGTGTTGGACATTGGGGCGGCCGGCTGGGCAGTCTCGGCTTGATCACCTCCGGCAGTAGTCGGCTCGGGCGGGCACGACTCGTTGCTGGAGGCGCGGTCGAGCTGAGGCTGGCCGCCCGCTCCGTCTTCCGGTGCCTCCGTCTCGCTCCCGTCCTCCACCTCGTCTTCCTCCTCGACACTAGAGTCGATCACCTCTGTCGAGTCCTCGCCATAGTCAGGGTTCAGCCCAAAGCACTCCGGCAGCACCTCCTCGCCGTCTTCAGCCCGCTCGGGGAAAAAGATGCTGGTGTCGGTGTACTCGGCGATCGCCGCCGCATGCTTGACAAGGGCATCTTCCACGGCTGCCAGCTCCGGCTGGGCCTCTGACCGGAGTGTGGCCAACCGGTCTAGGTACAGCCCCGGATACCACGCCTTGACGAATTCCAAGGCTCAGCGCACTCCGGCCCGGGCCGAGAAACCCTTCCAGGCCTCAAGACGGCCAGCCGCGACCTCCAGCTAGTCGGCAGTCCGACCGGGGGTGCGCGGAGCCTGCACGTCTGGCCACAGGGCGGTGATCGCTTGGGCGCCGACATGTTGAAGCCGGTGCAGCATCTGGTGGGCCGGCCGCAGGCGAGCCCCAATGCTCAGAATATGCTCGTCAAGAGTCCGAGGGGCATCAATGGCGATCTCCGTGCCATCCGCCCTCCGCTCCTCACGGTCGGCCTCGATAGCTTGAATGGCGGCCTGCGAGTGGCCGGGAAAGAAGTCTGCCAAGATGGAAGGAATGAAGAAGAAGACAAAAAAACCAGGAGTCGGCTCGACATATAGTCGGCGGCTCGAAGAAGGAAAGCAAAGAAGCTCACCGTCGACGAGGTCCTCGATCTCGTGGAAGCTGGAGACCAGCATTGCCTCCTTGTCTGTCCAGGAGGAGTGCTCGCTCGCGAACTCGGCCAGGAGGGCGGCTTCTGCCTCTTCCGCCTCCTTCTGCGTCTTCGTAAGCAGCTCCCTCTGCTCTGCCAATTGTGTGGCCAGCAGATCGCGCTCTGCGGCGAGGTTGCTGCACTCCTCCCCTTTGGCGCGCAATGTGGAGTTGGCTTCGCTCAGCTGCTGTTGAAGGGCGGCATTGGCCTCTGAAGAGAAAGAAGAAAGAAGGTGTTAAGTCATCAACGAAGAAGGTCGCTGGGGAGATCCGGCCCGACTGCTCAGCAGTCGGCCCGAATCTCGAGGACTACAGCCCGCGGGTGCGCCAGCGCGCCCCCACAAAGAAGAAAAATGACTCACTCCGGCTCTCCGACAAGTCGGCAGTCCGCTTGCCCAGCTCTTCAATGTTACGGTTGAAGGCGGTGACACGGAGGTTGTGATAGTCCTGCAAACAAGTATTTCAGAACAAAGGTTAGTACCCGGAACTTACCAATTGGAGTTCCAGGCCGCCTGCTCTGCAGCCGGCCCAGAACTCGGGGACTACACCCAGTGGGTGTGCTGGCGCGCCCCCACAGAGAGAAACAAGAAAACAAGGACAAAGGAGAAAGCATACCCGGATGGCTGCCCGCGATGCCAGGTGCGCCTTGGTGCAGTTCTGGATGGCGTCGCTCTCGGCTCGCAGCTTCGTCTGGACATCCAGAAGCGCCTGGTTCAGCGGGTCCGTGCCGCCTCCTCGCACCCACTCAATGGGCGCGGCACTCGTCGCCTCGGCGTATGGAATCGTCGAGCTGGCAGTGCCGGTCTCCAAGGGGCGTGGCGCCGAAGTCGCCTTCCCAAGACGCGGCGCGTTGGCAAACCGACTTGAAGGAGTAGCCTCGCCACGGCCTCATCTTCAGTCGGCGGCAAGGGTGGATCCGCCAGCTGTTTGCCTTGCGCGCTTCTAGACGGCGGCGGGTGCGGCTGTGGCAGCGCGACCACGTCCGGCACGGGGGCGTCGCCGCCGCCTCTCTCCATGATCGGGAACTCGCCGCCGGCTTCCCCTGACTGCCCCGTGAACTCCGGAGGCGGCGGCGCGGAGTTCAAAGGGGTGACGAACACCGCCGATCGCCGGGGTGCGACTTCCTTAGCCGGCTGCTTTGCCGCAACGGCGGCCTCGGCCGCCTCCAACTTCTTCAGGGCGGAGGCCTCCGCCTTCTCGGCCTCCGCTTTCTCCCGGCGGGCGGCCTCGTCCTCCTCGCGCTTCTCCCGCGCGTTCTGCTCCGTCGCCTCCCGAAGGTCGGCGGTGGGGTCAATCCGCCGAGTGGTGGCAGACGTCTCCACCGACCCCATGACGGAGGCGGCGGCAACCCTCTCAAGAGTGAGGGGAGCCCTGAGGCGAGGAAAGCATATGGAAAACTCAGATAAGATTAACAAAGAGAAAATAAAGATAAGGGACGGATGCGCTTATGCAGAGACCAGCGGCGGCTTCTTCACCTCCTTGCGAAAGCGGTTGGCTTTCGCGGCCGCCTCTTCCCGCTTGGTCATGGCGGCCGCTCCCTTGAACTTCTTCGACCGGCCACCAAGCGTACTCAGCCCGGCCCGGTGCTTCTTCACACCGCCTTGAGCGTCCAAGCCGGCGGAGGAACTCGCGCTTGGCTGGCCGGCTTTTAGCTGGCGACGCGGGGCGACTTCTCCCTCGGCATCGTCGTCAGGCCAGTCGGCGAAAGTGGCCGAAGGCCTGGAGCCGCCTGTCTCTCCTCCTCCTCCCTCGGCGTCGGCTTCCATGTCTGCCGCCCCCAAGTCGGGATCGTCGACGTCGCTCTCCGCGCGATCGGGGATAAACTGACGAGCCAGCCCCGCGGTGCCGACCGAGGGAGGGACGCGAGGATTCTGATTCAAGACAAAAACGGTCAGACTTGACAAGTCGAACTCGGCAGCAAAAGAAACAGAAGAAGAAGGAAGACGACTTACAAGAGGCGGGGGATTGGCGCGTGAATACGGCTCCTTGCCGAACCACCAGTCCACCGAGAGACCGCAGTTTGCAATGTAGTTCACCGTGTTCGCCACCTCCGCGTGAGGCATATCCTTGGAGCACATCTGACTCGGGTCCCGATGCCCGCTCATCTGGCAGATCAGGTGAGGTCGGCCTTGGAGTGGGAGGACTCGGTGCGCCATGAAGGCGGCCAGCAAGTCGGCCCCGGTCAGGCCCTCCGACTGCGTCAGCACTCGGAGTCGCGCGACGGCGGCGGCACCAGCGGGAGACAGCATCCTGACTCGGTGTGACCAGCTGGGGAGCCTTCCAGCCGGCGCTCCGGCTTCGTAAGCCGACAGGTTGACCCAGTCGCCTTCTGGGGCGACGTTCTTCACATAAAAATATGACCGCTGCCACATCTTCACCGACTTAATCAGTGTGATGGTGGGAAACGAATTGTCGGCCACTGATCTCCGCATCGCGATGAATGCACCGCACTGGGCTGGCACGCCGGCACCGTGTGTGCCAAGCTTGGATTGGAAAAACTCCCCCCAGAGCTCGATGGTGGGGAGAACGCCGAGGAAGCCTTCGCACAGGGTGGCGAAGGCAGGCAGCAGCACCACCGTGTTCAGAGTAAGGTGGTGCGGCTGGAGCCCGTGGAACTCCAAGAAGGAGCGGAAGAAGCCACTCGCCAGCAGCCCTAGGCCGCGCATAAGGTTTGAGTGGAATATGACCCACTCGCCCTCCTCCAGCGCCGGAAGCTTATCAGGCACGCTACCAGAACTCCGCCGCAGCGTTCAAACTTTTTTAGGGGCAAGTCAGCCTTGAGCAAGTCTGACTCCAACTAGTCGGCTTAACAGAAGACGGCTAGCGAAGCCCAGATCCGACTGCCGGAGAGAAGAAACTGTTGAGGCTCCATGACATGTTGCCCTTGGAGCCTCACCAGCTTCGGGGACTACTGTCGGAGTAATGGGCCACGGGTAGGCAAACCCAGGCCCAGAACCTTTCAAGACATTGAGGCAGACTGCGCCCCTCGAGGCCCCAGGACGAAGAGCCTCCTTCTGAGAGTCGGCGGCGAGGCGGCCGGCTGCCCACTCACGGCCGAGTCCCAGGGACGACTCCAGGATGAGTTGACTCCTGACTGGCGACTTCCAGAGAACCCGGCCTTGGGGAGTCGGCCCACGACGCCAACAACCCCCATGCCCTCATAAAGAGGGACGGGACGGGGAGTGGCCACGGTAAGGTCCACTCCCACCGTTTTCCAAGGGTAGGCGTGGCCACAGTACGCCATACCTGCGGAGATCTCCGCCCGGTGCGACACTGTTGCCATGCCGGCCCTGACGTCAGCCCCAGTGGGCGGAGTCCTGTGCCCACGACGGCCTGCCGGTACGACCCAGGGACGACGGGTCCCACCAGTCGGCGGGCGTACGGAAGACGGCAAGAGCGCTACCAGTCGGCCAAGTTGGGAGTCGGCCCCCAGGAGTTGGCCGGCCCCTCCCACGGGCCCCACGCGCCATTAACCAGACGCGACAGGGAGTGGCAACAGTGATCGCCCTCCAGACGGCGGAGCTGTTGCAACGACCCCATGACCGAGCGCGCGTCATTAGAAGCATGGCTACAGTAATCTATAGCCGGCAAGACCCGCCCGCGGCGGGCGCGGCCTGTCGGCTCCGTACCCAGCCAGTCGGCGGGCCCCAGGAGTCGGCGGATAAGACGGCAGCCAGAGAGACTGACGGCTGGGCCCACATCTAGCTGGATTACCATTGTACCCCTGGGGGGTAGGCCTATATAAACCCCTAGGGCACCCATGCAAAGGGTTGGAATCCATTAGTACTAGACCAGATCATATAGGAAGGAGAGAGCTAGCCTTGCCTTCTCCTACCTCCAAGAAACAGCTCAAGGAGCAACCATGTAAATAGGGATGGCAATGGGTCGGGTTTGGGGCGGGTGGAGCTGGTCCAAATCCAACCCATGACCCATCTTCCTACCCTCTACCCATCCACCAAATTATCCATGGGCACAACTTGTGCCCATGCCCAAACCCTCTGGATACCCACATACCCATGGAGCTCCATGGGCATAGAAAAGTCAGCATGAAGCCTTTCCAAAGATCAAATTAACTCATCATCATTCACTCACAAATGACAACATAATCTACATGCATAATTAGGCAACAAGTAATATGATGAGTCCTTAAGTGTGACATACCATAGGTTGATTCTGCAGCATATGGCTCATGGCACAAGTTGCATATTTCCTGCCATTTCCCATTGATTCGCTCTTTCTACTGTCACGGTATATGGCCCCACATGTCATACGGGTATCTATTGGATATCCATGGAGCACAAACTATAACCATGCCCAACCCGGCTGTTCGTGGGTATCCATATCCACGGACGCATGGGCAGAAATGTGCTCCATACCCTTGCCCAACCGGGTCGGGTACCCATGGGTATCCATATCCATGGATAAAATTGCCATCCCTACATGTAAACACTTTGCCATAGTGATCATGTGGAGACCCCGTAGAGCAGCAGTAGGGGTATTATCTCCCCGGAGAGCCCTGAAGCTGGGTAAGATTCACCGCCGTGCATGTCTTCGCCTCATCCCGTTTCCAGGCACCGGCGACGTTCTACTCGCCCCCACCATGATAAGCCATCCTTTGGCATATGTCGCACCCAAACCCCGACACCATGGAATCAAGAAGTTGTGCCTCATGAATTTGATCTTCCAAAGTAGGAGAGACTTGGATATTGGCCAGAAAGCCTTGAGGAACAACTTGGAGATTCAGTTTGCGGAAAGCTTCACAAAGGTCCGGTTGGAAGGGCCTGAGAATTAAGCTGTTGCAGTAAGCCTTCCTGCTCAAAGCATCTGCAATGACATTGGCCTTGCCTGGAGTATATTGAATACTCGGATTGCACATTGCGGCCGATCTGCTCATGCAGGCAATTCTGTACACACCGTTGATAGGTGGCTTGGGCACTCTTGAGCCCAAAGGGCATAGATACATAGCAGAAGGCTCCAAAGGGAGTAATAAATGCTGTTTTCTCCTGGTCCTTAACCGCCATCTTGATCTGATGATATCCAGAGTATGCATCCAAAAAACTCAAACGCTCACAACCCGCCGTGGCATCAATGATCTGGTCAATACGGGGGAGGGCAAAAGGATCTGCCGGACAGGCTTTGTTAAGATCTGTGTAATCCACATACATACGCCAAGTGCCGTTTTTCTTAAGAACCAGCACCGGATTAGCAAGCCACTATGGATGGAACACCTCAATAATAAAACCAGCTGCTAAAAGCCTAGCCACTTCCTCTCCAATGGCTTTGCGTCTTTCTTCGTTAAACCGGCGGAGGAACTGTTTCACCGGTTTATACTTAGGATCCACATTAAGAGTGTGCTCAGCGAGTTCCCTCGGTACACCTGGCATGTCAGACGGCTTCCATGCAAAAATGTCTCGATTCTCATGGATGAAGTCGATGAGCGCGCTTTCCTATTTGGGATCCAGGTTGGCACTGATAGTGAACTGCTTGGACGAATCGCCGGGCACGAAGTCAACAAGCTTGGTCTCAGCTGCCGATTTGAACTTCAGATCTGAATCATGCTCTGTAGCCGGATCAACATTGTCCTTATAATACTTCAACTCCTCCGTGGCACAGACTGACTCCGCATAAGCCGCATCACCTTCCTCACATTCCAAAGCGACCCTACGGCTCCCATGAACCGTTATGGTCCCCTTGTAACCCGGCATATTGAGCTGCAAGTAGATATAACAAGGCCGCGCCATGAACTTGGCGTAAGCCGGCCGGCCAAATAAGGCGTGATACGGGCTCCGGATCTTCACCACCTCAAATGTTAGCTTTTCCGATCGGGAGTCGTGCTCGTCCCCAAAGGCCACATCCAGGGCTATCTTACCAACAGGATATGCAGATTTGCCAGGCACCACACCATGGAACACCGTATTCGACGGTCTGAGATCTTTGTCTGTTAAACCCATGCGGCAAAATGTCTCATAGTACAGTATGTTAATACTGCTTCCTCCATCCATGAGTACTTTGGTGAATTTATAACCCCCCACCTGAGGGTCTACCACTAATGCTAGCTGGCCCGGATTATCAATCCGGGGCGGGTGATCCTCTCTGCTCCACACGATAGGCTGCTCCGACCAGCGCAAGTAACGTGGTAAGGCCGGTTCAACAGAATTCACCGCTCGCCTGTGGAGCTTTCGGTCGCGTTTATCCAAACTAGTTGTGAAAACATGATATTGCCCATTGCTCAACTGCTTTGGCTGGCTCTGATAACCTGACTGCTGCTGCTGCTGGCCGCTCCGATTATTCTGGCCATTGTGACCGCCCTGATTGAAACCTGAACCGGAAGCTCCATCGTGACCCGGACCGTGTAAACCGGATCCTGAACCGCCACCTGACCCATGGTCATACCGGAAGGCATTAGAGTTTTTAAACTCCTGCATGATATAACAATCTTTCCAAAGATGGTTAGCCGGCGCCTCCTTCGTCCCGTGCTTCGGGCAAGGCTGATTCAACAAATAGTTCAAACGGCTTGCGTTAGGATTGGGAGCCCCATTACGATTTGCCGCTTTACCTCTGCGCCGCTGCCCCCCGTCCTGTGCATTAGTGTTGGCCACAAAATCCACGCTGCCATCCGCTTTGCGCTTGCCTCCGTTTCCATGACCCACTAGTTTGTATTGCTGCTGCTTGGAGTTGCTGTTCTTCTTTCCCTTCCCTGCTTCATCATCATTAGGCTCGGGATCCTTGGTACTGTCCGAATCGGCATACTTCACTAAAGCGGCCATGAGGGTTCCCATGTCATTACAAAACCGCTTCATGCGTCCCAACTTCAATTTTAGAGGCTCAAACCGGCAGTTGCCCTCCAGAGTTAAGATCGCAGAGTCGGCATTAATCCTGTCAGACGAGTGCAAAATTTCCGAAACGCGGCGCACCCAACGGGTCGTTGATTCTCCTTCCTCCTGGACACAAGCTGCCAGATCTACTATGGACTTGGGCTGCTTACAGGTATCCTTAAAATTCTGTATAAACCGGGCCCGCAACTGGGCCCATGAGCTGATAGAATGGGGCGGTAGGCTCTTTAACCAAGTACGAGCCGTGCCCTCAAGCATCATGGTGAAGTATTTTGCACATGCGGCCTCATCCACGTCCAGCATTTCCATGGCCATTTCATAACTCTCTACACATGCTTCAGGGGGTAAATCAGCGGTGTAATTCGGCACCTTGCGTGGACCCTTGAAATCTTTGGGCAGGCGCACATTACATAAAGCTGGGATTAAGCAAGGCACTCCCAAAGCGGATGTGATTCCTGGTCCGGCAAAGGTGGTAGAACGAACCGGTGTAAGTTGGCCCACATTATCCCGTGCTGCTAACTCGGCCTCCCTTTGTGCCCGGGACCGGTCCACCATATCCCGAGCATCGCCAACACCACCTGCCGGGTCATCACCATGGGCCGCTTCACGGCCTCGCGCATTGCTTGATATAGCCGGTTCATCCATGCGCCTGCTATAGCTCTGGCTCGGACGGGGCGTAGAATGAACCCGATCACGGCTGTACGAGTATGCCTCCTGCTGAATCAGCGCAGTCCGGAGAAGCTCCTTAACCCGGCGCGTCTCTATCGCTTGCGGAGAATCCCCTTCGACTGGGATGGCCTCTAGCCGTGCAGCGGCCGCAACAAGGTTGTCCATAGGATTCGAATAATGACCTGGGGGTGTCTGGACCGGCGGAGGAACCGCAATGTTTTGGTGAGGAGGTTCCATCAGGCGAGGTTGGACCGTCGCTCCTGGCCCTGGTGCCTCAATCCGGTTTGTCTCCGGGTACCGCGGCGGATTACTGGGTCCAGCTCCTGGAGTGTGAAAGAGATTTCGGGGGTCAAACCCTAACGGCAGGCGTGATCTGTGCTTCCGCTTCAAAACCTCCTATGATGCATTCTGGTCAAGCATGATTTTATAGGCCTGTGCGTCCAAAGCGGTCCGCTCTGCAGCCATCCGGTCTTTTTCTGCTGCTAGATCCGCTTTGGCTTGCACGATCTGCTCTCTCACCTTCGCAATTTCTGCATTATGGGCCTCCTGATCTGCCGGATTGTCCTCTGCCATAAGCGCGGCTAGTGCATCAAACATCTCAGATAGAACTTGAACCGGCGGGCGCACAAGGCCTCCTGCCCCAACTGCGGCTACCGCTGCTGATCCGGAGAGCATTGCTGCGGCGGTCGAAGAATGATTCGCCGCCTGTGTGCCGGCCATGGATATTCCAACCCGGTTGACCTGGCCCGGGGGGTCCGGAATACTGTCGCCATCGGAACAGCCCCTAATCTGGTTGTCTTGCAACTGGTATAGCGATTCGGTCTCTCCGGTCGAGGACTCGTCATCGGAATAGACGACGGTCTCAGTACCGTGTTCTGATCCGTCCTCACGCTCTCCTTCGTGGACGACTCCAACGAAGACACGCTTCACGGCCGGTTTAGCCCAGGTAGATCTCGCACGCTGAGTCGTCTCGATGAGGTCGGTGCAGATGTCCGGCTCAGGCCCAAGCTCATCGATTTTGCCAATGAAAACGTGTATGCCACCAAAGGGGACCCGGTACCCGTATTCGATCGAATCGGCCTCGGGACCCCATCCTGCGTCGTCGATGTAGATCTTGCCCCGACGACTCTTGGTCATCCGGCCCACAACATAGCCTTCGAGTCCCTTGAGCTTGCCCTCCAAGATCGTCAAACCATCATGCGATAGCCCCACGGTGGGCGCCAACTGTCGTGGATTTGTCACGGCAGATGTCCTAGCGAAAGGACTTAGTCGTGGAGCCATCGCTACGAGTTTACTTGAAGGGGTTAAAGCGGACACAAAGACACGAGGGTTTTATACTAGTTCGGCCCCTTCGATGAAGGTAAAAGCCTACGTCTAGTTGTGATGGAATTGATATGATCTCAATGGCTAGGGAGCAAACAAGCTTCGCCTAGGCTCGAGTTGTGGTTGTCTGTCCTGAACCGCCACCGGGTCGTCCCCTTATATACACGGGTGACGCCCGTCGGTCCATAGAGTCCTAACCGGCTCATACTCGTATTCCGGTTGCTATCTCTCTATTCCTTACTTACAATACAAGTCATACATCAGGCCGGTTTACGGCTATATGCTCTAACCGACTACATGCCTTGGGCCTTCATCTGTTTACGCCACTAATGAAGTTAACCCGACCCAAGTAGGCCGGTTTACACCTAGTGGTAATATCCCCAACAGATTGTATTCTTGAATCATTTCAACCCATCGAGTCTGCCTGAGGTTGAGGTTGGGTTGGGTGAAGATGTACTTGAGGCTCTTACGATCTGTGAAGATGTCCACTTTCCTTCCCAACAAGAGATGTCTCCACGTTAATAATGCATGGACAACTGCCGCCAACTCAAGGTCGTGAGTGGGGTAGTTCCTTTCGTTGGGCTTCAACCGACGAGAGGTATAAGCCACAACTTTCTTCTCTTGCATTAACACAGCACCGAGACCTTGTAAGGAGGCATCACAGAAAACTTCAAATGGCTTGGATTCCTCAGGAGGAGTCAAGACAGGAGCTGTGACCAGCTTCTCTTTGAGGGTGCTGAAAGCAAAGTCACACTCAGGCGTCCAGACATACTTGACATGCTTCTAGAGGAGGTTGGAAAGAGGCTTTGCAATCTTAGGGAAATTGTCAATGAATCTTTGACAATAGCTTGCAAGCCCAAGAAAACCGCGGAGCTGCTTGACATTCTGAGGAGGTTCCCAATTCACAATTGCAGACACCTTCTCAGGATTAACAACGATGCCCTTAGCAGAGATGATATGACCAAGGTAAAGAACTTCGTCAAGCCAGAACTCACACTTGGAAAACTTCGCATAGAATTGATGCTTTCTGAGTTTGTCAAGTACCAATCTCAAATGCTTGGCATGATCCTCCTTATTCTTGGAAAAGACCAAGATATCATCGAGATACACCAGGACGAAATCATTTGTGTAAGGGTTGAAGATGAAGTTCATCATGCGAGAGAACGTTGGAGGAGCATTGACAAGGCCGAAAGACATGACAGTATATTCATAAGAACCATAGATTGTTCTGAATGCTATCTTGGGGATATCTTGTTCACGAATGCGAATCTGATGATAACCCATACGGATGTCAAGCTTGGAGAAAACTTTGGCACCTTTAAGTTGATCTAAAAGCTCATTGATGTTGGGAAGTGGATACTTGTTCTTTATTGTCTTCTTGTTCAATGGACGGTAGTCAACGCAGAGTCGTTCCTTTCCATCCTTCTTCTTGACAAAAAGAACACCACAACCCCATGGAGATGAACTCGGTCTGATCAGACCCATATGCTCTTGTTCATCAAGTTGTTTCTTCAACTCCTCTGGCTCAAGCTTATAAGGACGCTTGCAAATAGGTTTCATGTCAGGCTCAAGATCGATAACGAATTCAACTGGCCGGTGAGGAGGCATTCCCGGAAGCTCTTCTGGAAAGACGTCTTGGTATTCACAAACGACTGGAATCTGAGAGATGGCATTCAACTTGCCTTTCTCATTGAGTGAAAACAGTCGAATGGTATCATCACGAGCGGCATAGATGATCACATCCTCAGAAGAGTGTGTCAATTGAATCTACCTAGCAGCACAATCTAGTTGAGCCTTGTGCTTAGAAAGCTAGTCCATCCTGATAATTAAATCAATATCCGAGTCACTGATAACCCACAAGTATAGGGGATCGCAACAGTTTTCGATAAGTAAGAGTGTCGAACCCAACGAGGAGCTAAAGGTAGAATAAATATTCCCTCAAGTTCTATCAACCACCGATACAACTCTACGCACGCTTGACGTTCGCTTTGCCTAGAACAAGTATGAAACTAGAAGTACTTTGTAGGTGTTGTTGGATAGGTTTGCAAGATAATAAAGAGCATGAAAATAAAACTAGGGGCTGTTAAGGTAAAGAAGCAACTAAAGTAAATATAGCGAGTGTGGAAAAGTGGTGGTAGGAGTTGCGAAATTGCCCCTAAGCAATTGACTACTTTACTAGACCGATAGCAAGTATTATGTGGGAGAGGCCACTGCTAGCATGTCATCCCTGACTTGGAATTCTATGCACTTATGATTGGAACTATTAGCAAGCATCCGCAACTACTAATGTTCATTAAGGTAAAACCCAACCATAGCATTAAGATATATTGGTCCCCCTTCAATCCCGTATGCATCAATTTCTATGCTAGGTTGAAACTTCTGTCACTCTTTCCGTCCAATACATAGTCCTATCAACATACAACTAGCCCTAGGGTGTGATCCACGCGTGCAATCATATGATGGGCACCAAAGGACAGTAGCATAACCACAAGCAAATTAAATCAATCATAGCAATTCATCAACCACCGATAGGACAACGAAAATCTACTCAGACATCATAGGATGGCAACACATCATTGGATAATAATATGAAGCATAAGGCACCATGTTCAAGTAGAGGGTACAGCGGGTTGCGGGAGAGTGGACCGCTGTAGATAGAGGGGGAAGGTGATGGAGGTGTTGGTGAAGATGGCGGAGGTGTTGGTGTAAATCGCGGTGATGATGATGGCCCCCGGTGGCACTCCGGTGCCACCGGAAGCGAGGGGGAGAGAGCTCCCATCCTTCTTCTTCTTCCTTGACCTCCTCCCTAGATTGGAGAAGGGTTTCCCCTCTGGTCCATGCCCTCCATGGCACGGAAGGGGCGAGAGCCCCTCCGAGATTGGATCTGTCTCCCTGTCTCTCTTTGTTTCTGCGTTCTCAGATTCTTCCCTTTCACCGTTTCTTATATTCCCGGAGATCCGTAACTCCGATTGGGCTGAAATTTTGACACGGTCTCTATACGGAAATTAGCTTTCCTGTGGCGAAAGAAGGGCACCAACCGCCTTACGGGGTGGCCACGAGGGTCAGGAGCGCGCCTGACACCCTGGGGCGCGCCCCCCTACCTCGTGGGCCCCTCGAGCATCGTCTCGCGTGGATTCTTCTTCCCAAAAATCATATATATTCCAAAAAATCTCTGTCAGTTTTTATTCCGTTTGGACTCCGTTTGATATGGATATTCCGCAAAACAAAAAACATGCAACAAACAGGAACTGGCACTGGGCACTGGATCAGTATGTTAGTCCCAAAAATAGTATAAAAAGTTGCCAAAAGTATATGAAAGTTATATAATATTGGCATGGAACAATCAAAAATTATAGATACGACGGAGACGTATCAGTCACCAAGAACAATTGGAGAAGACAGAAATTTATAGTTTCCCATCTTGATAGAAACATCCGGAACCATGGAGCTTGCGTACATGCATATACGAGGAGAGACAATTGCTAATGGTCTAGGAAAAACTTGGAAAGGCAACTCATGCTTAGATGCAAATGGTCTTGAGATGAAACTAAGCAATGCACCAGTGTTAAAGAGAACTTTTGCAGGAAAGTCATTAACAGGAAGATTACCCATGATCACTTCTGAAGAATCCTCTGCCTGAGCTGCGTTCATCATGTTCACCTTTGCAAACTTGGAATTATGCTTGACCACTGCATTGCTGGAAGATCTCACAGCAGGAGGAGGGGGAAGGCGCCTTTGGTTGAAGCACTTGTTTGCTTAGTGACCTTTCTGCTGACACTTGCTGCAAGTAACCTCTGAGAACGGACGATGATAAGGAGCACTGAGCTTTATTCTGATAGCCTGGGTTGGGTGGGTGGGAAGATCTATTGCCACCTTTGCTCTTCTGCTGAGGAGGCAACCAGAACTTCTGTTGCTTAGCTGCCACTTGTGATGAAGAAAAAGATTGAACTGCATCCCTGACTCTCTTCTTAGATGCCTCACACTTGAGCTGAGCAGCTTCTTGCTTTAGTGCCATGTTATAGATTTGATCGAACTTGGTCAGCTCAAGAAGCACGAGAGCTAAATGCAGATCCTCTCTCAGGCCACCTCTGAATTGATAGATCATACTCTTTTCATCAGGAACGTCTTGTTTAGCAAAGCGAGCAAGTTTCTGAATCTGGATATTGTATTGATACACGGACATGCTGCCTTGCTTTAGATTGCGGAACTCCTCACGCTTGCTCTCAGCAACACTTGGTGGGATGTGATGAGCTTTGAAGTCTCGGCGGAAATCATCCCAGGTAATCACACGACCTCCTCTGGAATCTCTGTATTGTTGAAACCACTCAGCAGCTTGGTCCTTGAGTTGAAACAAAGCAAAATTGACAAAGTCCTCAGGTCTGACATTGCTACATTCAAAATGTTTACAAATGTCCATGAGCCAATCATCGGCGTCTGTGGCCTCGGCACACTTGCCGAAGGACTTCGGCTCGTTTGTGAGGAACTGGTTGAGGGTTGCAAAGTGAGGCTGATTGTTGCCTTGGCCTTGATTTCCTTGGTTACCTTGCCCTTGGTTGCGCTCTTGCAAGAGTTGCATAAGCATCTGAGTGTTGGCGTTGGTGGCTGCCATGACAGCTTGCCATGCCTCCGGAGGTGGAGGTGGTGGCGGATTCTGACGCTTTGGAGGAGCCATCCTAAAGAGGGTGACATTCGTTAGCATTCTTGAAAGACAGATATTCAAGCTGAATCAGTGGATCGAAATTGCAACATATAGTCTCACAATAAACATTCGAACAAGGATGAACGATGAATTCCAAAGTAAATCATCACACATCCATAAGTTTAGAAGCCACTTCGTTAAAGGTAGATGAATGAAACAACAAGGTACGGATATGAACAAATAATTGGTAAGGATTACCCAATCACAAACAAAATATCTACGGGAAGAAATACTAGAGCTACATGAATTCCCACCTATAAAACTCCCAAAAAATTTTGGTTATGCAATCAGGTGTTGGGGATACTGGGGAAGCATAATATCTCACCCAAACTAACAATTCCTGCATCCAGCTGTATCCATCCTTCAACACATAACCAAGAAACCTTCGGAAATCATGTACCTCAACCTTCGAAAAGCATCCGTTATACGAGTTATGGCAATACTCCTGAACTCCCGCCCAGTACTGGGTGGCATCGAGGTTATCTCACCAACAACTACATAAAAGAGATTTTCGATGTCGGTGAACTCAGGTATTCCAGAACTGCAATGATAAAATTGTGATGACAACACCTCGGAGCTCAACTCCCCGGGACACTGCCACAACCCCTGAATTTCAGGAGGCACCAAGAACAATGTTCTTGTCACAAAACCATCGGAACGATTCCAAGATACCCGCGTGATCCTAAAAAAAATTCATGAAATTTGAGGAGAGAAGAGTCAAAACTTCTACGTCAGGAGGCCTCACTAGAGCGACAAAAGCTGAGGAGTAAAAAGAACCCAAGGAGGAAGGAATAGAGATTAGGATCCTAGCCTTGTTCCGTTTGAAGTTCCTAAGAGAGGTTACAAAAGAGTCATACTCTCTGATATATATAATTCTAAGACTCAAAACATTTTGTTCTAGACTCAACAACATCAGCGATTCGATCACGCAAGGGGCTCCTAAGTCGGGGAAGGCTCTGATACCAACTTGTAACACCCACAATGCGGCTATATCTCCCACGTGTCGGGGCACGACTTAGAGGCATAGCCACATGGTAGGCTTGTCGCAAGAGGGGTAATATTCACACATCCCATGTACTGAATAAGAAAAGGATTAAGAGTTGGCTTACAATTGCCACTTCACACAATACATAATTAATCCATACATCATCCAAGGTACAAACAAAGGTCCGACTACGGAACCAAAATAAAGGAAGACAACCCCAAATGCTAGATCCCCGATCGTCCCAACTGGGCTCCTCTACTGATCATCCGAAAAAGAAACATATTAACGGCACGAATCCTTGTCGAACTCCCACTTGAGCTCGGTACCGTCACCTGCACTGGTATCCTCGGCACCTGCAACTGTTTGGAAGTATCCGTGAGTCACGAGGACTCAGCAATCTCACACCCGCGAGATCAAGACAATTTAAGCTTATGGGTTGGAGAAGGTAGTGAGGTGGACCTGCAACAGGCACTAGCATATATGGTGGCTAACATACGCAATTAAGAACGAGAAGAGAAGCAGTGCAACGGTCGAGAAGCTAGAAATGATCAAGAAGTGATCCTGAAACTACTTACGTTCAAGCATAACACAAGACCGTGTTCACTTCCCGAACTCTGCCGGAAAGAGACCATTATGGCTACACGCGGTTGATTCATTTTAATTAAGTTAAGTGTCAAGTTCTCTACCACCGGATATTAACAAATTCCCATCTGCCACATAACCGTGGGCACGGCTCTCGAAAGTTTATACCCTGCAGGGTGTCCCAACTTAGCCCATCACAAGCTCTCACAGTCAACGAAGGATATTCCTTCTCCCGGAAAGACCCAATCAGTCTCGGAATCCCGGTTACAAGACATTTCGACAATGGTCAAAAATGGTAAAACAAGACCAGCAAAGCCGCCCGATGTGCCAACAAATCCCAATAGGATTCGCACATATCTCGTTCTCAGGGCACACCGGATTGTCCAAACTTCTGGTAGGCTAACCCAGAGTTGCCCCTGGTGGCCACCGGCGGCTGACAGGTTGGACCAACACTCAGAGGAGCACTTGCCCGGGGGTCTAAAATAAAGATGACACTTGAGTCCGCGTAACCCAAGAGAAAAGGCTTAGGTGGCAAATGTTAAAACCAAGGTTGGGCCTTGCTGGGGGAGTTTTATTTAAGGCGAACTGTCAAGGGGTTCCCATAACACCCAACCGCGTAAGGAACGCAAAATCAAGGAACATAACACCGGTATGACGGAAACTAGGGCGGCAAGAGTGGAACAAAACACCAGGCATATGGCCGAGCCTTCCACCCTTTACCAAGTATATAGATGCATTAAAGTAAATAAGATATAATAATGATATCCCAACAATATCCATGTTCCAACATGGAACAAGCTTCATCTTCACCTGCAACTAACAACGCTATAAGAGGGGCTGAGGAAAAGCGGTAACATAGCCAAACAACAATTTGCTAGGAAATGTGGGTTAGAGGCTTGACATGGCAATATGGGAGGCATGATATAGCAAGTGGTAGGTAGCGCGACATAGCAATAGAGCGAGCAACTAGCAAGCAAAGATAGAAGTGATTTCGAGGGTATGGTCATCTTGCCTGCAAAGTTCCTAGAGTTGTTGAAAGCTTGATCCTCGTTAGCGTACTCAACAGGTTTCTCATTCACATACTCTTCTCCCGGCTCTACACAAAGCAAGAACACAAGCAAAGGACCAACAATCAATCATGATGCAATGCACAAGCAACATGATGCAATACATGGCATGATATGCAAGACATGACATGCAATGCATATGCGTGCTCCGGAAGGGAAATAAATATCAAGGCATCAACTTAGCAAACCAAGTGTGCCACTGGAAAGATGTGATGATTTCGGTTGAAGTCGATATAAAGATCACCGGAAACGGATGCACGGTTTGCAAATGGCAAGCAAAATAAGGTTGTTGCTATTCTGCGATTAACAGCACGATGCCACTTAGAATGCAACAAGAAACTAAGCTACTGCACTCCAACATAACAACTAAGCATATGGCAGTGATGTACAAGAGATGATTAACAAAACATGAACACTGAGCTACGGCTAAATCACACAAGAGCAGGTTCAAACAAGCATGGCAAAAGTGCAAAAGATATCAGCATCACAGACTTAGTGAAAATACTAACATGTCAAAAACAACATCAGGAAGCACTATCTAGATCAAGTAAGCAACACGCTATAGGAACATATCATAGCAAACAAAGGCATGACATGATTCTACTAAATGAATAGACCACAAGTCCCTTACTGAACATGAGACAAAAAGGCACAAAAGATATGATGGCACCCATGTAAACATGGCAAGTTTTATTAACAGTTTCAGACTTAGCAGGAAAATAGAGCATGTTATAAACAGAATTATGATAGCACCTTTGCGAGCTCATGCCACTCACCACAAAGCATTGCATGACAGTATAAGTATACCAATAGCAAGGTAACATGTTCATGAAGCTAACCATGGCAAGAGCAAGATCATAGGATGCATGGATCACTAAAAACAACCATGGCAATTTTGATTAACATGTTAACATTCTGCCAGGAAGAACAAGACATGCTAGGCAACTCCATAATTGCAAACAGGGGCATGGATGGATAGAGCATAACCACATGTTCAAAACATCCTTACTGAATCAACTCAAAATAAGCATCATGTTTACATGGCATCAAAATAACAACAGGAAAAGGACTTAGCAAAATCCTAAGTCCCTGAAAACAGCAACATTGTGAAGCCTAGTTTGTATGCTTGTGATAGTCACCACATAGATCACAAAAATACAATACAAGCACCCCTGTAAAGATGGCATGTTGTAGATCAAAACACATGTAGACCTCAAGCTCATATGATGCACACAACAAATGCAACAAAAATGACAAAACCTCATGATCTGATAAGTACCAGCTCCTAACATTTTATAGCACGCTTGCATCAATGAAAATGGCATCGTATTGAACAGGCACATGCATGGAAATGCTACTGGCATGAAGATATCAATGAGGCAAACAAATCGACATATCATATGCATGAATCGGAGCACCGGTCATCGAGATATGGCATGACAACGGAGGCATAAAAATATTATAGATCTGGGACTTAGAGATATTTTTACCCCGCGAGTCTCAGATCTAGGGTTTCCAATGGCACGGTTCTCGAGGCAGACGGAGTTTGCCAGATTAGGACGTCAGAGTGGAGGGAGATGGCCGGGGAGGTGGGGGTCTGGCCAGATCCGGTCGCCGGGCGGCGAGGAGGCGACGATGGGGCGCAGTGGCCGGCGTGGAGGCGCGCGGCGCTGACAGGCGGCAGTGTGCGTCGCGGCGGAGGCGCACGACGGCGGCTCGCGGTGGTGGTGGAGGCGTTAGGCGGCGGCGGGCTCGCAGATGGGCGGCGGAGGAGCGTTGGGGGAGCGGGGCGGCGTCGCGCGGGCTCGGGGGCCCGACCCAGGCTCGGGCGGGCCGGCAGCGGTGGGTGGTGGCGCTGCCATGTGGCGCCCTCTCACTGGCGCGGGCGCGGTGGCGACCTTGTCCGGCGGCGCGCGGACATGTCCGGCGGGCGAGAGGGAGGTTTGCTAGGGGTTGGACCCGAATTTCGGGGGAGGGACACATATTTATAGGTAGAGGGGGTTTGGAGTGTCCAAACGAGGTGTAGTTTTCACCCACACGATCGTGATCCGACGATGGAGGACATGGAGATGGTTTAGATGGGTTATTGGGTTGTTTTGGAGGGGTGTTGGGCTGCAACACATAAGAGGCCTTTGCGGTTACCCGGTTAACCATTGGAGCATCAAACGAGCTCCAAATGGAACGAAATTTGACAGACGGTCTACTGGTGGTGTACTAAGGCCACTTGACAAATCTCGGTCCATTCCGAGAATGTTTAACGCCCGCTTACGAAAGGAGACAAGAGGCATGCGCCGGTGCTTGTAGGAGTGTCGGATTGCGAAACGGACAACAGGGAAAATGCTCGGATGCATGAGACGAACACGTATGCAAAAGCGATGTGCATGATGACATGATATGAAATGCATGACATAAACAAAATGCAAAACGAAGACAAAAACCCAACCACGAAGGGAATCTCATAACTTAAAGCCGAAAATGGCAAGAGTCGGAGTTACAAATATGGCAAGTTACATCCGGGGTGTTACAGGATCCCCTTGTGTCGAATCTATAAATTTGGGTTGAATGCTCTACCCTCGGAAACTATTGCGATCCCCTGTACTTGTGGGTTATTAAGACCTTTGTCTAGCAACGTTGCCTGGGAGCATAGCTATATTTGTTGAGTCACTTGGGATTATTATCAAATTATTACTATGAAGAATCTAAAGGATGCTAAGACTAAGATTTTTTCCTCTAAGACGAGGGGAGGTAAGGAACTGCCATCTAGCTTTGCACTTGATTCACCTTCTGTTATAAGTAGACTTGCAACACCACCACATGCTATTAATCCTGGTATGTCGCAAGTTATTGATGATGCTACTTCTGCTATGAATGATATTTACGATTATGCTAGTACCTTGCTTGATGATAATGTGCAACTAGGTGAATTTCTTAATGAACAACTTGCTAGAACTAAAGCTTTTGAGATGTTGAAACTGATGAAGAGCTTGGAACTGAAAATCTTGAAACACCTATTAGAAGTATCCCTCCTAGATATGAATTGCCAAAGGCACTGGAAGATTATGTTATGGATGAGGAGGCAACTAGGAATATTCTTGCTTGTAAGGATAGAGATGATCTAGAAAAAATATTATGCAAGTATAAAGAAAAGACTTTGAATGCTAAAATAAAATGTGATCCTCAGTTTGCTACTTCACTTATCTTTGTTGATGATAAGGATTATGAATTCTCTGTCGACCCAGAGTTGATTACTTTGATTGAATCTGACCCTTTCCATGGTTATGAAACTGAAACTGTTGTGGCACATCTTACTAAGTTGAATGACATAGCCACCCTTTCTGCTTATGATGAGATAATTGGCTATTATTATATTCTCAAATTATTTCCGTTCTCATTAAAGGGTGATGCTAAAGCTTGGTAGAATACTCTTGCTCCTGGTTGTGTGCGTAGTCCCCAGGACATGATTTATTACTTCTCTGAAAAATATTTCCCTGCTCATAAGAAACAAGCCGCCTTACAAGAAATATTTAACTTTGTGCAAATTGAAGAAGAGAGTCTCCGACAAGCTTGGGGGAGGCTTCTCCAATTGCTTAATGCTTTGCTGGATCATCCTCTTAAGAAAAATGAAATACTCAATATCTTCTATAATGGACAAACCGATTCTTCTTGGGATTTCCCAGATAGTTGTGCTAGTTGTGTTTTCAGGGGACGAAGTATTGGGAAAGCTGAAGAATTATTGAATAAAATATTGAAAAATTATGATGATTGGACTCTTCCTAAACCATCGCCAAAGCCCACTCCGAAGAAGAGGGGTATCTTATATCTTAGTCCTGAAGATATGCAAGAGGCAAAGAAATCTTTGAGAGAAAAAGGTATTAAAGCTAAGGATGTAAAAAATTTACCTCCCATTGAAGAAATACATGGGCTGGATACACCACCACCACCTAAGGTGGTAGAGGTAAATTCTCTAATGAAATTCAATGATAATGATAATCCTCACAATATGCACCCTAGAAAATGCCTTTATGAGTTTGAAAATTACATTATAAAGCAAGATCACTTCAATGCAAATGTTATGAAACAATTGAAATACAATTCTGATATGATTGCTCGCTTGAGTGACTTGTTATTTAGAATCTCAAATGATGTTAGAGGTGTGGGGAAGCATTCTTCTATGGTTCAAACTGAGTTAGAACAAGTTGCTAAATCTTAAAGAGAGTTGATAGATGAAATGAATAATAATATCAATGATCATGTTGTTAGAGTAATGACTAGAGGAGGTAGGATGACTCAGGAACCACTTTATCCCGAGGGACACCCAAAAGGAATTGAACAAGACTCTCAAAGGGTTAACACTGATGCACATAGTCCTTCTAAAAATAAAAAGAAGAAGAAAAATGATAGGACTTTGCATACCCATTAGAGGAAGGAAAAGGTCCCATGTAATCAAAACCCCAAACATCAAATGGTTCAATAGCAAGATAATAATTCATAGGAATTTCCTGACGCTTACCAATATTACCAATACTTTGACATTCATCACAAGATAAAACAAACTTACGGGAATCCTTGTAGAGGGTAGGCCAATAAAAACTAGATTGCAATACCTTGTGAGCAATTCTATCTCCCGCATGATGTCCTCCATAAGCTTCGGAGAGACATTTCCGTAGGATTTGTTCCTGATCATGCTCAAGTACACAACGTCTAATAATACCATCTACTCCTTCTTTTTAAAGATGTGGGTCATCCCAAAAGTAATGCTTAAATCATAGAAGAATTTTTTCTTTTGTTGGTATATGAATCTAGGTGATATATATTTTGCAACAATACAATTAACATAGTCAGCATACCAAGGAGTGTTATGAGAAACATTTATTGCAGCTAGTTGCTCATCAGGAAAACTATCATTAATAGGTAGTGGGTCATCAAGAATATTTTCTAGCCTAGACAAGTTATCAGCTACGGGGTTCTCAACTCCTTTTCTATCAGTGATATGTAAGTCAAATTCTTGTAGCAAGAGAACCCACCTAATGAGTCTAGGATTAGCATCTTTCTTTTCCATAAGATATTTTATAGCAGCATGATCAGTGTGAACAATCACTTTAGATTCAACAATATAAGATCTGAATTTATCACAAGCAAATACAACTGCTAAAAATTCTTTTTCAGTAGTAGCATAATTTCGTTGACCACTGTCTAGAATTTTACTAGCATAATGGATAACATTTAACTTTTTATCAACTCTTTGTCCTAGAACAACACCAACAGCATAATCACTAGCGTCACACATAATTTCAAAAGGCAAGGTCCAATCAGGTGGTTGAACAATAGGTGCACAAGTTAAGGCTTTCTTAAGTGTTTCAAAGGCTCCTACACAATCATCATCAAAAACAAACGGAACATCCTTTTGTAAAAGATTTGTAAGAGGCCTAGAAATTTTAGAGAAGTCTTTAATAAACCTCCTATAGAAACCAGGATGACCAAGGAAACTACGAATACATTTGATATTTTAGGGCATGGTATTTTCTCAATTGCATCAACTTTAGCTTTATCCACCTCAATACCTCATTCAGAAATTTTATGTGCCAAGACAATACCTTCATTAACAATAAAGTGATACTTCTCCCAATTCAAGACAAGATTAGTTTGCTCGCATCTCTGCAAAACTCGATCATGGTTGCTTAAGCAACCATCAAAAGAAGTTTCGTAAACTGAAAAGTCATCCATGAAAACCTCAACAATGTTTTCACAAAAATCAGGGAATATAGCAGTCATACATCTTTGAAAGGTAGTAGGTGCATTGCATAAACCAAAAGGCATACATCTATAAGCATAAGTTCCAAAAGGGCAAGTAAAGGTGGTTTTCTCTTGATCAGGTTGTGAAACAGGTATTTGAGAAAAACCAGAATATCCATCAAGGAAACAAAAGCGTGTGTGCTTAGATAGTCTTTCTAGCATTTGATCAGTGAAAGGCAAAGGGTAATCATCTTTTCTAGTTGCTTTATTTAATTTTCTAAAATCAATTACCATTTTATAGCCAGTGACAATTCTTTGTGGAATAAGTTCATTTCTATCATTAGGAACAACAGTAATACCTGCCTTCTGAGGGACACAATAAAGGGACTTACCCATCTATTATCAGCTATGGGATAGATTATACCTACTTCTAGAAGCTTTAGTATTTTAGTTCTTACCATTCTTTCATTTTAGGATTCAAACGTCTTTGGTGATCAACAACGGGTTTGGCATTAGGCTCCATATTAATCTTGTACTGACATAGAGTGGGACTAATGCCCTTAAGATCATCAAGAGTATATCCAACAGCAGCTCGGTGCTTCTTCAGAATTTTTAATAATCTTTCTCCTTCATGTTTTGAAAGGTTAGCACTAATAATAACATGATATATCTTTTTCTCATCAAGATAAGCATATTTCAAAGTGTTTGGAAATTGTTTTAATTCAAACACAGGATCACCTTTAGGTGGAGGAGGACCTCCTAGATTATCAATAGGCAAATTGTGTTTAAGCAGAGGTCGTTGTTCAAAGAAAATTATATCTATCTCATTTCTTTCATGCATATGCATATCATTTTCATGGTCTAGCAAATATTGTTCTAGTGGATCAGTAGGAGGCACGGCAACAGAAGCAAGACCAATTATTTCATCCTTACTAGGTAACTCTTTCTTATGATGTTTTCTATTAAACTTGGAAAAAATAAATTCATGAGACTCACCAGCAAAGCTAACACTGACGGTTTGTTTTGATAATCGATAGTAGCATTAACAGTGTTCAAGAAAGGTCTACCAAAGATAATTGGACAAAAGTCATCCTGTGGGGAACCAAGAACAAGAAAATTAGTAGGATATTTTATTTTCCCACACAAGTCTTCAACATCTCTAACAATCCCAAGTGGTGTGATGGTGTCTCTATTAGCACGTTTAATTGTAACATCTATGTCTTCTATTTTAGCGGGTGCTATATAATTCATAATTTCTTGATGTAAGGTAAAACGAATAGCACTAGCACATAAATCACATAAACCATGATAAGAGTGATCCCCTATTTGACTAAGACAACATGCATGCCAACAACAGGTCTATGTTTATCTTTCTCATCCGGTTTAGCAATTCTAGCAGCTTCATCACAGAAGTAAATATCATGCCCATCTATATTTTCTACCAAGAGATCTTTAACCATAGCAACACTAGGTTCTACTTTGATTTGTTCCCAACGTTTTGGTGCTCTAATATTACTCTTGCGGACCACAGTTGAAACCTTAGCATGTTCCTTTATCCTAACAGGGAAAGGTGGATTTTCAATATAAGCAGTAGGAACAACTGGATCAACATTGTAAATAATAGTTTCTTCCTTAGCTAGTACCAGTTCTTTAATTTATTCTTTAATAGGTGGATGATATTTAAACCACTTCTCCTTGGGGAGATCAACATGAGTAGCAAATGATTCACAAAAAGAGGCTACTATCTCAAAGTCAAGTCCATATTTAGTGCTAAACTTGTGAAAAGCATCAGTATTCATAAAAGATTTAACACAATCAAACTTAAGCTTAATACCTGATTATATTTACCTTCATCGAGTTCCCAATCTTCAGAGTTGCATTTAATTCTTTCTAAAATATCCCACCTGAATTCAATAGTCTTCTTCATAAAAGAACCAGTACAAGAAGTATCGAGCATGGATTGATCATCGCGAGAAAGCCGACCATAAAAATTCTAAACAATACTTTCCCTCAAGAGCTCATGATTGGGGCATAAATATAACATTGACTTAAGCCTCCCCCAAGCTAGAGCGATACTTTTTCCTTCACGAGGCCAAAAGTTATATATATAATTCCGATCACGATGAACTAGATGCATAGGGTAAATTTTTTGGTGAAATTCCAATTTCAATCGATTCCAATTCCTAGATCCAGTATCATCGCATAGCCTATACCATGACAATGCTTTTCCCTTCAAAGATAAAGGGAAAACCTTCTTCTTAGCTTCATCTCTGGGTAAACCTGCAAGCTTCAATAATCCACAAATTTCATCTACATATATCAAGTGCATATCAGGATGTCCGGTTCCATCTCCTGCATAAGGATTAGCTAGCAATTGTTCTATCATACCTGAAGGAATTTCAAAACCAATATTTTTAGTAGGTGCAGTAGGTTTAGGGGTAACTAATTTTGGTTCCGGTCGAGGTGAAGATACCCCGAACAAACCCCTCAAAGGATTGTTCTCCATAGTAACAAGTGACAATAAATTTCAGCACGTAGTAATAATTTTTCCTTACCAAGAGCACTTCACTCCTCGACAACGGCTCCAGAAAAGAGTCTTGATGACCCACAAGTATAGGGGATCAATCATAGTCCTTTTGATAAGTAAGAGTGTCGTACCCAATGAGAAGCAGAAGGAAATGACAAGTGGTTTTCAGCAAGGTTGTTTTATGCAAGCACTGAAATTGTTGGTAACAGATAGTTTGATAGCAAGATATTTTGTTACGAGCAAGTAATGGTAACGGTAAATAAAGTGCAGCAAGGTAGCCCAATCCTTTTTTGGCAAAGGACAGGCCAAAACGGTGTCTTATAATAAGCAAATCGTTCTTGAGGGTACACAAGAATTTCATCTAGTCACTTTCATCATGTTGGTTCGATTTGTGTTCGCTACTTTGATAATTTGATATGTGGGTGGACTGGTGCTTAGGTTATATTCTTACTTGAACAAGCTTCCTACTTATGATTAACCCCCTCACAAGCATCCGCAACTACGAGAAAAGTATTAAGATAATATCTAACCATAGCATTAAACCTTTGGATCCAAATCGGTCCCTTACGGAATAGCACATAAACTAGGGTTTAAGTTTCTGTCACTCTAGAAACCCATCATCTAATAACTAATCCACAATGAATTTCCTTAGGCCCAAATATGGTGAAGTGTCATGTAGTCAACATTCACATGAAACCACTAAGGGAATCACAACATACATACCATCAAAATATCGAACACGTATCAAGTTCACATGATTAAATGCAACAAGATTTCTCCCATGACCTCAAGAACAAAAGTAACTACTCACAAATGATAATCATGCTCAATATCATAGGGGTATTAAATAGCATAATGGATCTTAACATATAATCTTCCACCAAATAAACCATATAGTAATCAACTACAAGATGTAATCAACACTACTAGTCACCCACAAGCACCAATCTAAGGTTCCGGTGCAAAGATTGAACACAAGAGATGAACTAGGGTTTGAGAGGAGATGGTGATGTTGAAGATGTTGATGAAGATTGCCCTCCCCAAGATGGGAGAGTTGTTGGTGATGATGATGACGATAGTTTCCCCCTCCGGGAGGGAAGTTCCCCCGGCGAAATCAATCCACCGGAGGGCTAAAGTGCTCCTGCCCAAATTCCGCCTCGAAATGGTGACGCTTCTTTCCGAAAGTCCTCTCCTTGTTTTGTCTAGGTCAAAATGACTTATATACCACAAGAGGGGCACTGGAGGTGGGCTGAGTGTAAGGACATTTTATCCCTTAGTTGGTTTTGGTGATTGATGACAATACTTTTGCGGACTAATCATGTGCATCGAATATTTCAGATATATATTGACTAAGGCACAAGATGATTTGGTTCCCCTCGAAGGCTATGGAAGACAGCGTTTCTCTTTGTTTCTTTTCGGTGGTATTGAGTTGTAGGGAAGCCGTACTATTAAGAGGGGGTCCGTGTTGGAAAGGGTGGGTGGATTCATCACGTACACATCTTCCTTTGTACCTCCTTTTCTTATAGCCTTTGGAGCATCCTATGTTTTCCTTATCTATGCAAATATTGCTCGTGCTTGCTGAACTAGGGCGTGCGGTAGTACTACTCCTTAGAGCGGTAGTAATGTCGGCCCTTGCGGTAGTACCACCCGCCGGTGCGGTAGTACCATCCGCTGGTGCGGTAGTACCGCAAGTGCCCATGGTAGTACCGCTTCTTGGCAAGCGGTAGTACTGTGGCCGGAGTCCAGATCTTGTCACCCTTTCCCTAGTGGGTGACACCCATCATGGTAGGACCGTGCACTGGGCACGGTAGTACCATGGTATCTGGCTTAGTTCCGCAAGTATGCGGCAGTAAGGGGCGGATGAATTTTTTTTCATCCGCGCCTAGCGCGGTAGTACCGCTGCTGGCTTAGGGTACTACTGTGTCGGGTTTCTGCATCGACTCCAACTCAGTGGAAGTAGCCACAGATGTAATTTATTATATCCGTGCCTTCCCATATCTGGATAGTTCCTACCTTGTGGTAGTACCGCAAGGGGGTGTGGTAGTACCGCGCCAGCAGTACTGCCGCCCTCTGCCTTAGTGCTTTTTGGGCTGGTCTGGTCTCTGCTGCATGGGCGGTAGTACCGTGGGGCCCTGCGGTAGTACCGCGTGCCCCTGCGGTACTACCGCGCCTCCGGTATGGTAGTACCGCATTGCGCAGGCTGAGTTGGTGGATAATGGTTGGATTTGTTCTTCTACTATATAAGGGGTGTCTTCTTCCTCTAGTTGACTACCTCTTCCATCTCTAAGCTCCATTAATGCTCTAAGCTCCATTTTTGCCTGATCTCTCTCCCTAGGCAATCAAACTTGTTGATTTGCTCGGGATTGGTTGAGAAGGCCCCGATCTACACTTCCACCAAGAGAAATTTGAGTCCCCCACCAATCCCTAGCGGATCTTGTTACTCTTGGGTGTTTGAGCACCCTAGACGGTTGAGGTCACCACGAAGCCATAGCCCATTGTTGTGAAGCTTCGTGCTGTTGTTGGGAGCCTCCGATTAAGTTGTGGAGATAGCCCCAACCTTGTTTGTAAAGGTCCGGTCGCCGCCTCCAAGGGCACCAATAGTGGAATCATGGCATCTCGCATTGTGTGAGGGCGTGAGGAGAATACGGTGGCCCTAGTGGCTTTTTGAGGAGCATTGTGCCTCCACACCGCTCTAACAGAGACGTACTTCCCCTCAAAAGGAAGGAACTTCGGTAACAGATCCTCGTATTCACCGGGTCCACTCTTAGTTATCTCTCACCTTTACTTGTGCAAGCTTATTAGCGTTACTTATCTTGCTTGCTGGTGTGTTCGTTGTTGTTGCATCATATAGGTTGCTCACCTAGTTGCACATCTAGACAACCTAATTTGATGCAAAGTTTAATTTGGTAAAGAAAACCTAAAAATTGTTAGTTGCCTATTCACCGCCCCCTCTAGTCAACCATATCGATCCTTTCAATTGGTATGAAAGCCTCATCTCTTTACTAAGGACTTTACCGTCCGAAGAGTATGGTTGATACCATAGACGGTGTGGAGGAACACCCCGATGTGAATCCAATCTCGTCTACGGGAGATGGGGGAACCTCGTCTCTCGTGAGGAATTCAATGTGGCCTTGGAGACATTGAAAACCTCCATGACGACCGAGGTTGAAAGCATGTTTACTAAATTCATTGAAGGGCTTAAACTATCCACCGCACCGTTGAAAGTGGGTGATCCCACCGACAAGGTGACAGATGCTAACTCCGACAAGGGGGAAGCTAGTAGTGAAAAGGCTCCTTCTTCTAGTGGTAAAAATGGCACCGACATCTTTGCCCATGTGGAACCACCACTTGTTTATGGTGGACCGATTCCTTCCACTCATTTGAATCATGCTGGTCCTCCCCCTAAGATTGTGAAAAATGAGGACTTTGATTCTTGGGTTTATCGCTTTAAGCATCATTTAAATCATGTGAATACTAATCTTTAGAGAATCATTGAAGAAGGTTTCTATCCGCATGACCCAAGCAACTTCACTCCTCGAGAAGCCGCGGATAATCAATTCAATGAGAATGCTCTCTTCATCATCCAAGATGCAATTCCACCCAAAGATCTACCTCATCTTCGGCCATTCGCCTTGGCCAAAGATGCATGGCTTTGTGTTGTCTCTCTCTACCGGGGAAGCGCAAGCATTCAATGCTCCAACTATGAAGTAGTGCAAGATGAAGCCGGTGAGTTTGCTATGAAAGAAGATGAAGAACCTCATGAGCTTTATCGGAGAGTAACCAAACTCGCGATCTCACTCTGAGATCATGGGAGCAAGGACATGGATGACAATTGGATCAAGCGCAAATTCCTCAAAGCAATGATGCCTTACCACAAGGCCATGTCCTCCGTCATTCGTCAAAGGCCCGACTTCCACACCTTGACCTCAAGTGAAGTGTTGGATGAGTTTGTGGCTATGAACATCTTGGACAAGACCGCCGACAATGCGGTGCTTCGCTCTCAATGGGCAAAGAAGCCCAACCTTGCATTAAAGGCCAAGGTTTGTGTTAAAGAAGAAGAGGAAGAGGAAGAAGAGGAAAGTAACCCCGAAGATATAAAGTATGCCTATCATGAACACATGGCACTTGCTTCAAGGCAATTTTGGAGCAAGAAGAACTCAAGGCCAAACTTCAACAAGAACAACTCAAGTGGCACGAAGAGCAAGCAACGTGTGAGGACATGCTATAGTTGTGGCAATGTGAGCCATTTTGTTGCGGAATGTCCGTATGAGAAGAGGGAAGACAATGGTGGCAAGCTCATCCGAAAGGACAAAGCCAAGTCTTTCCCCAACAAGATCAACTTCCCCAAGAAGATCCCTCACAAGGCGTTGGTGGTTCAAGAAGAGTACCATGAGGATGATGAAGATGAAGATGGTGAGTCGGTTGCCATGGCCTCCGTTTCCATTGCAAAAACTCCACAAGTGTCTCTCTTCAACTCACCCAATGAGAACATCACCGCCAAGTGCATCATGGCTAAAGCCACCAACAAGGTAACCCTCAACATCAAAACTACCATCATTAATAATCCTTCCTTGACGGATTGCATTGATGAACATGAGGGATACAATGTAGAGGAAAATGAGTTTTAGTCCTTTATGGGTAAACTCAAGGGTAAATCCAAGAAGCATTTTGTTGCTCTCTTGGAACAACTTGGAGAAGCCAATGACATGATCGAGGCTCACGAAGATACTATCTCCAAGATGGAGGGGCATAGTCGTGACTATGCCGACGAGATTTCGGATCTTTCCAATGCTCTTGAGGAAGAGTGTGGTCTTCGTTTGGCTCTTGAGGAGTCACACAACGTCGATCACGCTAAGTTAAAGAAAGATTTTGATCATGCTCTTGTTGTCTCTCATGTGCTAAACTCCGAGAAGGCCAAGCTTGGGGTTGATCTTGCTAGACTCAAAGAGGAGTTTGATCTACTTGATAAGGCTCACAAGGTCTTGAAGGGTCCTCATGCTAGCCTCAAAGAGTCTCATGATCAACTTCAAGTAAAGCTAACCAAGGAGAAAGCCACTTTTCCTCGTATGATGTTAATTGATAATGCAAATGCTACTAACCCATGTTGTGAGCATGTGCATCTTGTTGAGGAGAACGCTAAGCTAAAGGTACAACTTGAGAAAGGTCTTGTGTCTTGCATACAAGGCCAGAAGAACCTCAACGACCTTTTGACCAACCAAAAGGGAGTTGTGGCCAAGGAAGGGATTGGGTACATGCCCAAGTCCAAGAACAAGAAGAAGAATACAAAGCCAAACGACCTCCTCCCCTCAAGCAAACCTTTGTGAAGGAGGGAGAGGGTGCTACTAAGGAGAAGGAGAAAAACTCCGTGCGGGGTAGTGGTGCCAAGAAGGGCAACGCTTCCATTCCCAACAAAGCTGGCGACTTTAACCCTTCTTATGTGTTGTGCCGTGCTAGAGATGGGCATGTTTATGCCAAATTTGTTGGTTCTCCTTATGAGTACATTGAATGGTCTATTTGGGTTCCTAAGACCCTTGTTACTAACATCAAAGGACCCATTGCAAAATGGGTACCTAAAACCAAGCATTGATCTCTTGTAGGCGTTTGCTTCCGGTGGGGTATTATGGTTCCTCGATAGTCGAGCTACTAATCATATGACCGGAAGCAAGGACTTGGTGGTGGACGTGCAAAAGATTTCATCCATGCCCACCAACATCGAGTGGGGTGACGCCTCGTCCTCTAAGGTATTGGGACTCGGTTAAGTTTTCATTTCTCATGATCTTACGATCGAGAAGGTCATGCTTGTTGAGTCCCTTGCATACAATTTACTTTCCATTCGTCAACTAGCACTCATGGGCTTTGCCACTTTCTTTGATATTGATACTGTGGCCCTCTTGTGGAGCAAGACTCTTAAAGTAGCCTTTGTTGGGCATGTAGAGAACAGTCTCTATGTGATTAACTTTTCGAAGCGACCCACTAAGATCGGAACATGCCTAATGGCTAAAGTTGACGTGGGATGGCTTTGGCATCGCCGTTTAGCCCACGTCAATATGAGATCTTTGCAAAGTCTTCTCAAGGGGGACCATGTCCGTGGACTAACAAATGTTAGTTTTGCCAAAGATCGTGCTTCAGTGCTTGCATCAAAAGAAAGCTACATGAGAATGCTCACTCTTCCACGACTATCATCTACTCGAAGAGGCCTTTGGAGCTCCTTCATTTGGATCTCTTCGGGCCTCCATCCTTTGATAGTCTTGGCGGTAGAAAGTATTGCTTGGTGATTGTGGATGACTATTCAAGATACACTTGGGTATATTTCTTCAAGAGGAAGAGCGAGACCCAACAAACCGTCATCGACTTTGCAAATGAAGTTAAACGACAACACAATACAAAGATATTGACTATAAGAAGTAACAACGGCTCCGAGTTCAAGAACTACACCTTGGATGAGTTTTTGAGTGATGAGGGAATCAAGCATCAATATTCCGCACCTTATACTCCTCAACAAATTGGTGTAGCGGAAAGGAAGAACCGGATGTTGATGGATGCGGCAAGGACCATGATGGCGGAGTTCAAGTCTCCCTACAACTTTTGGGCCGAAGCCGTCAACACCGCATGCCATGCATCTAATCGGCTCTACCTCCGCAAAGGCTTGAACCAGACTCCATATGAGATACTCACCGATAACAAGCCCAACCTCAAGTACTTCCGGGTGTTCGGGTGTAAGTGTTTCATTCTCAAGAACGGTGTCCTTTGTCTAAATTTGAGGCTAGAGCTTATGAGGGCATATTTGTTGGTTATGCTACAAACTCTCATGCTTACCGTGTTCTCAATAATTCCACGGGACTTCTTGAGGAAACATGTAACGTGGAGTTTGATGAGAATAACAGCTCCCAAGTGGAGCAAAGTGGTACTTGTGATGTAGCACTACAAAAAAAGACACATCCGTGACATTTTGGGCCGAACGAATTTTTTTTCTATCATACATATGACACTTCTATGACGATAATTGTGACAAAACCCGGTATCATCATAGATGTGGTGGGCTCCTACTTCTATGACAAAAAATCATGACAAAAAATGGGCTTTTCGTCCTGGGCGGGCCGGAGACGCAGCTGCATGACATTCTTTGGGCTGTCCATGACGGAAAAAACCATGGTAGAAGCGAGGGGGAGGAATGTTTCGGGGAGGTCGCGGATACGGTGAGAGGTCGGGGGCCGAGCGATGCGGGGGGTTTGGATGAACTGTGAGCGGTGGCGTTGCCTCTGGATGAACAGGACCCAGTGGTGTGGTGGAGGGCTGGATAAACAGTAGACGATGGAGGGGTGCCCGTGGAGGGCTGGATGAATAGGACCCCGTGGTGTGGAGGCCTGGATGAACAGTAGACGGTGGAGGGGTGGTTGAACAGGACCCCATGGTGTGGAGGGCTGTATGAACAGTAGACGGTGGAAGGGTGCCCGTGGAGGGGTGGCTAAACAGGACCCCTTGGTGTGGAGGGCTGGATGAATAGTAGACGGTGGAGGGGTGGTTGAACAGTAGCCGGTGGAGTAGCGCACGGTGGAGGCTAGATGAACAGGAGCCCGTGGAGGCTGGATGAACAGGAGCCCGTGGAGGCTGGAGGAGGTCGACGGTGGAGATGAACAGTATCCCGTGGAGTCCCGTTTTGCGGTACGCCACACCCCTCCCGATGAACAGGACCCCCGTTTCGACCGTAGCGCTCCAACACAAGTCCTTTTCTTTCGTTTTGCGGTACGCCACACCCCTCCCGATCAACAGGACCCCCGTTTCGATCGTAGGAGGTCCGTTTCCACCGTTTTGCGGTACGCCAGACCCCTCCCGATGAACAGGATCCCGTTTCAAACGTGGCCGGTCGAACACAAGGCCGTTTCCTCTGTTCTGCGGTACGCCAGGCCTCGTTTCCATCCCCTGTTCCGCCCAAGCCCTCCCGATGAACACGACGCATTCCGTTGCCTCCCCGTGAACATGATGACGACGCTGTTTCTCCATTCCGACCCAGCCATGTACACGAGCCCTGGCCATACGTATGCGCGAGTAGGCGTTCGAGTCCCCGCCCGTATGTACACATATGTGGCCGTATTTTCTTTCTTGCACCTTGGCCGATGTACGTACGTGTAAATGCTACGTGCGCGCCTCTACTACGACACATGCGCGCCTCTACATCGACCAGTATGTACGTACACGTTCGCGACCAAAATGACAATGCTACGTAAGCTTCGACCAGGTGGGTCCCGACTGTCAGGCACTTCCTTGCCTGCGAAGATGTAGCTGGTCGGACCCAGCAGTCAGGGGGCGAATCGTTTTTTTTGCCCGAACGCACTTCCTTGCGTGTGAAGATGTAGCTGGTGTGTCCCAGCAGTCAGGGGGAAACGTTTTTTTCACGAAATACAGTGTCCCGTCTAGTGGGTCCCAGCTGTCAGGTGGAGGAATCATTATTTTCCGCGTCATAAGGAGGCACTACCTTGCTGCGGCCGTGGACCCAGCTGTCAGCCTCTCCACGTACAGTCCACGTCCGATGGAATTCGTTCCTTGACCACGTTGACCACGCCGCGCCGAGAGCACCAGGGCAGTGGACGACGACGAGGCCTAGGAAGGGGACGACACAGAGGCAGGGAAGACTCGACAGTTGTTTCCCATGCGGAGGGGAGTACGACTGTACAAGGGTTTACTGGTTCATCTGTCGTCGCCGGAGAATAACAGCAGGTGTGGGTGAGTAGAGGGATGGCTAGGCCAGCGATGGGAGTACGGTCGGGCGGTGAGGCCTGCGCGGCAGCACAGCCGACCACGAGGAGGAGGGAGCAGGCAGTCCCGCCGGCGCTTGTTTGAGCGGTTGGAGCAGGAAGAGCAGAGATTGAAGAAGCACGACGGCCGTTGGATGGACATCCAACAGTCAGTGCTTGTGCATCAACCTTTTTTTAGGAAAGCCACAAATCTGTGGAAAACAGCATACAGCCCATCTGCCATTATTTCTAATAATTCACATCCCATTTGCTAATTCTTAAGGTTTTTTTGGAGCCCATATTCTTTTTGTTAGCATTACAGCCCATATTGTGGCAACGGTTAAACAATTATACGAAATTTTGCATATTTCGATGCGGTCAGAACTGTTTTTAATCCCGAAATTTCGACTCACATTCAAACTGATTTTAAAAATAAATGTATATCAATATAAAATCCAACAAATTCTCCATGCATAAAAATTAATGTAATTTAAAATCTTGAAATGAAAAAAGGATATTTGAAACTAATTGTCGGTTTGATGTGTTTTAAAAATGTACAACCCATTTCTCATTACTGATGGGCCATTTTCTCGGCCAGCCGAATGAAAGCTCTCCTCGTCTTGAAAGATTTGCAGCCCAACAGGCCTGACAAAGCGACTTACTTGGCAAATCACAAAAAAACTGGGTTGTGGCCGTGGACCCAGCTGTCAGCCTCTCCACGTACAGTACTCTTCCGATGGAAGTCGTTCCTTGACCACATTGACCACGCCGCACGGAGAGCACCACGGCGGTGGACGACGGCGAGGCCTAGGAAGGGGACGACGCGGCAGTGGAAGCCCGCGCGGAGAGGACTACGAGGGCTCACTGGTTCGGCTGCGATGTGAGGCTTTCGTCGCCGCAGGGCCTGGCCAGCGGTGGGAATAGTAGGGGGCAGTGAGGCCTCTACGGCAGCACAGCCAGCCACGGGAGGCAGGAGCATGCGGCACGACCGGTGCTGCTTTGGGTGGCTGGAGCCAGAAGACCAGAGGTTGAAGAAGACTACGGCCATTGGATGGACATCGTACGGTCACTGGAGCTAGAATCATTCATATTGACTAAGTTGACAAAGCCCTTCGTCCCCGTCAACTTAGTAGGCCCACAAGTCAGCCTCCCAGCAAGGTGGGTCCCAGCTAGCCGGGGGAGTATTCATTTTTTTGTGCGTAATAAGGAGGCACTTTCGGTGGCTCCGAGCTGACAGTGGGGGGAACGTTTTTTCGTGAAATACGGTGGCCCGTCCGGTGGGTCCCAGCAGTCAGGGGGAAATGATTTTTTTCGCTAAATATTGGTGGCCCATCCGGTGGGTCCCCGCTGTCAGGTGGAGGAATAATTATTTTCCGCGTAATAAGGAGGCACTTACTTGTGGCTGCCGTGGACCCAGCTGTCGACCTCTCCATGTACAGTACTCTTTCGATGGAAGTCGGCCGTTGACCATGTTGACCACGCTGCGCCGAGAGCACCAGGGCGGTGGACGACGGCGAGGACTAGGAAGGGGACGACTCGGAGCCGGGGAAGACGCAGTAGTGGATGCCCATGCAAAGAGGAGTACGAGGGTTCGCTGGTTCGGCTACGGTGTGAGGCTGCTGTCGCCGCAGAATAACAGGGGGTGTGGGTAAGTAGAGGGATGGCCTGGCCAGTGGTGGGAGTAGTAGGGGGCGGTGAGGCCTCCGCGGCATCACAGCCGGCCACGGGAGGCAGGAGCACGCGGCACGACCGGTGCTGGTTTGGGCGGCTGGAGCAAGAAGACCAGAGGTTGAAGAAGCACTACGGCCGTTGGATGAACATTGTACGATAACAGGAGCTAGAATCGTTCATATTGACTAAGTTGACAGAGCCCTCCGTCCTCATCAACTTGGTAGGCCCACAAGTCAGCCTCCCACTATGCTGGGTTCCAGCTGGCAAGGGGAATATTCATTTTTTTGTGCGTAATAAGGAGGCACTTCCTTGCGTGCGAAGATAGCTGGTGGGTCTGACATGTCAGCGGGGGGGGCACTTTATTTTGCAAAATACAGAGGCCCTTTCGGTGGGTCCCAGATGTCAGGTGGAGGAATCATTATTTTGCACGTAATAAGGAGGCATTTCCTTGTGTGCGGCCGTGGACCCAGCTGTCAGCCTCTACACGCACAGTCTACTTCCGATGGTGTCCTTCGTTGACCACGTTGACCACGCCGCACCGAGCGCATCCAAGGTGGTGGACGACGACAAGGCCCTGGACAGCAACGAGCCGGATATGGGAAGACACGGGAGTAGAGTCGCAGACAGAGAGGTGTACGAGGGTTAACTGCTTCTAGTGCGATGTGGTTCGGCAGTCGGTGGAGAAGAACAAGAGGTGTGGAGGGGTGGAGGGATGGCCTGGCCAACGGTGGAGTAGCGCTTCATAGCGAAGCGTGCTAAGCAGAGCTGCTAGCAGCAGGAGGCGGGAGGTGGTCCCGGCGGCACTGGAGGAAGAAGACGAGAGATTGAAGATGGATGCCGGTCGTTGGATGTAAATCCAACGGCTAACATGTCAGAATCATTTATTAACTAAATCGACAATGACTTGCATTGGTTCGACCTATTGGCCCACATTTCAGCCTCCAAAAATGTGGCACGTATTCAACCCATTTTTTCAGAATTTATAGTCTATTTTTTGCGCGGTAGAATTTATAGTCAATTTGATTTTTTTTTGAATTATAGCCATTAGCTGGGCTGGGTGAACAAATAATGTAGCGTCCATGTGGCCCGTTTATTTTATTTCCTAAAAATTATAGGCCATTTGCACTTTCTCGAAATACACGATTTTGCTGGGCTGATTCTAATTATAATGTTGGGTTGGGCCAGCAATGTTATCAAAAATAAAAAGGGGCTGAGCATTTTTTTATAAATATATTTAAATAATAAGTGATATTATTACAATCATCCTTAAATCTTACTGTCGGTGTCAAAACCGGCGGATCTCGGGTAGGGGGTCCCGAACTGTGCGTCTAGGCCGGATGGTAACAGGAGGCAGGGGACACGAAGTTTTACCCAGGTTCGGGCCCTCTCGATGGAGGTAAAACCCTACGTCCTGCTTGATTAATATTGATGGTATGGGTATTACAAGAGTTGATCTACCACGAGATCAGAGAGGCTAAACCCTAGAAGCTAGCCTATGGTATGATTGTTGATGTGTATGTTGTCCTACGGACTAAAACCCTCCGGTTTATATAGACACCTGATAGGGTTAGGGTTACATAGAGTCGGTTACAATGGTAGGAGATCTGAATATCCGTATCGCCAAGCTTTCCTTCCACGCCAAGGAAAGTCCCTTCCGGACACAGGACGAAGTCTTCAACCTTGTATCTTCATAGTCCTGGAGTCCGGCTGAAGGTATAGTCCGGCCATCCGGACACCCCCTAATCCAGGACTCCCTCAGTAGCCCCTGAACCAGGCTTCAATGACGACGAGTCCGGCACACAAATTGTCTTCGGCATTGTAAGGCGGGTTCCTCCTCCAAGTACTTCATAGAAGATTTTGAACAAAAGTAGTGTCCGGCTCTGCAAAATAAGTTTTTCCACATATTGCCCTAGAGAAAATAATATTTACACAAATCAAATCTGCTGACGTATTCCGTAGTGTGACATCGCACCACGGCCAAGCTTTTATTCGAACCGTTTTACTGTCCCATCTCAGCGCGTTATGCGAGGCGGTTTCCTTGGCACGTCTTGTTAAAGCAAAGATCGTGTCCCCTTATTCCGGGATTCTCATTAATACGGGCGTGGGTAACCCAACCGCTTCTAGGACTCCTAGATTATAGGCAAGTCCAAACGGACACGGAGAGGACGCCTGATATTCACCCTCTTTATAAAGGGGACAAGGCTTTCATTTTTCCCTCCCGTGCTCAATCAAATCCTTCCCCCACCTCGAGCTCAAACGCCCAAAGTTTAGGTCAGGTGCTCCGAACCTTCAGTCATGTGCGGATCTAGCTTTCAAGGCCAATGGGTGCCTTCCTCCGTCATGGAAGAGGACATCAAAAAGTTGAGGGAGGCCAGATATCTGACCGCCGAGATTTTGCATCGGCTGCCTCCTCGAGGGCAGGCCGTTCCCACCCCCAAACCCAACGAGAACGTCGTGTTCGCCTCCCACTTCCTCCGAGGTCTAGGCCTTGCTCTAGATCCTTTTGTCAGGGGTTTGATGTTTTATTACGGGCTAGACTTCCATGATCTAGCTCCAGACTCCTTTCTTCATATCACGACATTTATTGTCGTGTGCGAGGCCTTCCTACGGGTTACCCCTCACTTTGGCCTCTGGCTCAAGACCTTTGAAGTGAAGCTGAAGATGATCGAGGGGCAACATGCAGCGTGTGGAGGTGCCTCAATAAGCAGGATGACGGGAGCCCCGTGGCCCAAAGGTTCCATCCCAGAGGTGTCTGAATTGTGGCAACGGGAGTGGTTCTACATCACAGCTCCTAGAAGTGCCAAGTGGGCGGCCGCCCCTGTTTTCCGCTCGGGCCCTCCACCACAACTGATGTCATGGATCAGTAGAGGTCTGAGCTGGAGGCCAGCCAAGGACGTGCCCATACTGCAAAGCCGCATTTGAGATCTCTTCAATGGAGATTTAAGTTTGGTTGCGGTAATATAAGTTATGCTGGTTCGTCAAGTCCAGCCTTGCAAACGCCAGCCTCTTCGCCTATGGGAGTTAAATCCCGAGGGACCGCGTGTCATTCAAGATTTTCTTGGCCTGACACACAAGGAGATGTACAAGTCATTCTTCGGACCTCAGGTGGAGTGTGCGGAAATCACCGAGGATGTGGGCCTGAGTAGTAACCACGCCGTCGAACAGGTAAGGTATCCTCCAGCCGAACATACTATCTCTCTTTTGGTACGAAGTTATTTTTTCTTGAGAGTTCGCTTTTTGACTAGGACTGGCTAACAAAGGCGAAGTTGATTCGGTGTTCGGCCCCCCTCCCTGAGGGTTTGAAAAACCCAGTAATGGAAAAGATGCTCCAGACCGCACCTTGCCCGGAGCCCTTGAAGGAAGATACTGTGGAGGATAATGCGGGCGGACGCGGGCCCCCAACGCTGCCCATTCTAACCGAGAGAGTGAGCGTCTCCATGAAGGAAGACGACCTGAAGAGGAAAAGGACTGCGCCCGGGGATTCGAAAGCCGAAGCTTCCAAACGGGAGAAAAAGTCTCCCACAGAGGGTCCTGCCTTGGGGGGCGTTGTTGCCGCACAAAGTCCGCGGGGGGATCAATTCTCCCGCGAGTCGTAAGTGACTCGAAATACTTCAACAGTACAGATATGCCATCTTTTTCTTCTGAGAAGATAACCACCGCATATATTTTTGCAGTTTGGGCCTTAGCCCCTCTCAAATGAGCTCGTCTTCGGGAGATCTTCTTCCAGAGATGATGGAGAGCGAAACGCCTCCTCCGGACTCCTCCGCTCCAGAAGCGGGCGACCCTGAAGTGTCGTCGCGGAGGGCCTCTCCGCGTCCGGTGAGGCCAGAAGATAATCCCATTGACCCCCGAAGCTCCCAGTGTCCGGCTCCTGAAGAGAGCAGACAAAAGAGTCCGGCACCGTCTAGTGTGCGATCGGATGTTCTGAGGGAGTTGGTGGGGCGAGCGGCCATCTCAGATGAACATCGTGTGCTGATGAATACGGTGATGGAGAGAATATCGTCCGCCGAAAGCGGATTGCATGAAGCTTTTATGAGTCTACTGACAGGCTTTGAGGTACGTAAAAGAATGTATGATAGTCCTGCACATACTAGGTGTGCCCTGTGTAGATAGTAGCCCCTGAGACTCTGGTTGTCGTCGGAAACAACGACGAACAGAGGATCATATTCCCAGGTAATAACCATACTGCCTCTATGTGCAGGTGATGGAAGCTCCGGTGGCTAGCCGGACTAGCGAGTTTGCTCATTTAGAACGGCAGTTGGATGCGGCAGACGCCGACATCGAGCTTGTTAACAAAAGGCTTGACGAGGCATAGGGTAAGTGTCATTATCTGATAAATGCCACAATAGGAAGAGCAGTATGATGCCAGCATCTTTAATATGTTGTGACTGTAGATGGAGCTGCCACTATTGAAGCCTTGCAGGCAGAACTTGCCCGATCCAAGGAACACGCGAGGTTGGGTAATGCGGCTGCTTTGAAGGCGGCCGAAGAGTTGCAAGCCGAGAAGGCCGCACATGGCGAGAGCCGAGACAAGATGGCTAAGATGGCCAAAGAATTAAAAGCCGCCGCCGACTGTTGTTGGGTTCTTGAAAAGGGAAACCAGGCAAAGGCATTGGACCTTGAGAAGGCTGCTGTGACGAGAAAAGACCACCGCTCTGCTATGAGGGCAAAGAAGGAGGAGCTGCGGGAAGCCGGGGATATTGTAGATGGGAAATCCTTTATGTTGCAGAGGAGGTTCGGAGATCCACGGTATGCCCCTCTGGATCGGCTGTGGAGTTCGGAGGATGTGTATATGGATTTGGCGGCGAGCGCTGCCGATGCGGCCAAGTACTTCCAGGGTCAGACGGACCGTGAAGTAGATCAGCTGTTTTGGAGACAATTCCATTCTCCCGAGCGTTCGCTGTCATTGACTGACCAATTAGCCGAATGGGCCGAACTAAATAGGTTGTCCGGACTCTCCATGAGGTCTGTTGTGGATCAGTTATGGCCGGAAGGGTTAAAACCGAACAGCTATTTCAGCTTGGTGCAGCGGTTACTTGATGTGGTGCTGCGCATTGATGCGATGAAGAGGTCGGCGTGCATAGAGGGCGCACGGATGGCCTTTGCCCGTGTCAAGGCATACTGGGCGGAGATGGATGCTACCAATGTTGCAGCGCGGGATTCGGCCATAGGCCGAAAGGCTGCTGAGCACTACTTTGAAGAAATTCTTGAGAGTGCCCGTTTGGTAGAGGCCCAGTGCTCAAAAAATATTATGTTTGAGTGATATGTAATCTCATTGTAAGCGAGATGCTTTTATAAATGTTTATAAGGCTATTTTTATACTTTTGCTAGAAAGTAATATGATGCCTCCTGGGCGGCCGTTTTTGTATACATGTGTATAACCTGAAAGATTGTAGTCGTCGGCTTCAACCCCCACGCATATAATGCGGAGGTGCTCGCAAAAACACGTGTTCACACTTAACCCAACGTCTTGGTCCTATTAAGGAGGTGATAGCGGAGTGAGCGAGGCAACCGGACTATAATGCTTTAACACTTTCACTTAGCCATGGGAGTTTGACAGTGGGGCTACTAGATAGCCCCTGGTGGCTCCGCGCTCTCCGAATCTCGGGGTGTGGACATGCCTGGCCGGAAAACGGCCCTTCGTTAAGGCGGGGGAATTCTAACATTCCCACAGGTCATCGAGTGGTTGACCAGTCTCACGCTACATCATGACAGTCAGTTTTCGGCTTTCTCTACTGAGGTGCTCGTCCGGATGAACCATGGCACAATCGCAGTAGTTCTCCTGGTGCTACCTTAGCCAGTAAAGCGGAATGTAAGGCACCAAAACACAGGAGCCAGGCAAACCCAACATTTGACCAAAGACAATGATTCAGAGCTGATGCATATAGGGCCAAACTCGCGATGCCGAACACTCCCTAGGGTATTCGGTCTTTGTGGTATAAACCGGGCCTAAATAATGGCCTTTGTAAGAAGCCCCTTGTGTCCAGGTACGTGCATTGTTCTGGCGTGGCCACATGCCAAGACGTCAGCATCCTTCACAACGGTGGATATGTATCAACAAGAGACAGTAAAAAAGGTTTACGCAGGGTCTTAATCTAAAAAGAATCCTTTGGGCGGGTCCCTGCTGCACGTCTGCGCTTGTATCTCCGTTGTGCCGTATCCTGGACGGGTGTAGCACGATGATCGTCTGTAAAAGAGAGGAAGTTAAGTGAGAAAGTTGTCGTGCAAAAAGGTGGTTATTAAAGAAACCATGTATAATTGAAGATGATAAGAAATTACCACTTGTCTGCGCGCGTTGAGCCCCTTGTATTGACAAATAGGGGTGTGGTCACTTATTCGGTGTAAATAGCGGCGCCGGACTCGATCGCTGGTCCGGACGCCTTTAATGTTCGGCTGCCAAGGCAGCCTCACTCTCTTCGGCGCGCAGAGAGCGCTTGATATCTCCGTGCACTGTAATGATGCCACGTGGACCGGGCATCTTGAGTGTGAGGGAGGCGTAGTGTGGTATTGCATTAAAGCAAGCAAAAGCTTCACGTCCGAGCAGTGCTTGATAGCCACTTTGAAAAGGAGCGATGTGGAAAGTTAAATGCTCACGACGGAAGTTATCGGGGGAGCCGAATGTAACTTGTAATGAGAGGGAGCCCATACAACGGGTCCCTGGGCCTGGCATTACTCCTTTAAAGGTAGTATTGCTATGGCGAATTTGTGTTGGGTCTAAACCCATCCCGCGGATTGTATCCTGATATATTAGGTTTAGGATACTGCCGCCGTCCATCAAGACTCGTGTGAAGTGATATCCGGCAATTACTGGATCTAATACCAGGGCAGCCCATCCTACGTGTCGGATACTTGTTGAGTAATCGCGATGGTCAAAAGTGATCGTTTGAGACGACCAGTGGCAGGACTTCGCGGTGACAGGCACTTGGGTATATGTTCTTGAGAGTGCCGCGTTGTTTTTTCCCTTGATCACGTGTAACACGTTTACTGTTTTGACTTCTGGTGGAAATTCCTTTTGCTCCGCCGCGTCTTGTTTGGGAGGCTCGTCCTCGTCTTCACTTGGTGTATCCTCCCCCTTGTGTACGGCGTTGAGCTTGCCGGACTGCTTGAAGACCCAACATTCTCTATGGATATGATTAGCGGGTTTACTAGGGGTACTATGGATCTGACATACTTGGTCCAGAATTTTGTTGAGGATGGACAGTTCATCCCTGGTGCCTTTAGGGGGCAGCTTTTGTCCTGGCCGAGAGCCTTGGAATCCGGCATTTACTGCCGTGCCCTTCATGCTGTCTTCTTTAATCCGGCGCTTGTTATTGCTGTTGCGCCGTGATTTCCTGTTTCCATCTCTAACTTCAGATGTACTTGGGTCGCTGGTGCTGCATCTGGCTAGCCAGCTGTCCTCACCCGTGCAAAAGCGGGTCATGAGGTTTGTTAATGCAGCCATTGTTCTCGGCTTATTTTGGCCGAGGTGTCTGGCGAGCCATTCGTCACGGACGCTATGCTTGAAAGCTGCCAAGGCTTCGGCGTCTGGATAGTCGACAATCTGGTTCTGTTTAGTAAGAAACTTGTTCCAAAGCTTTCGGGCTGACTCTCCGGGCTGTTGAGTTATATGACTCAAATCATCCGCATCCGGAGGTCGGACATAAGTCCCTTGAAAATTTGCCCGAAAGGCGTCTTGGAGCTCTTCCCAACTTCCAATGGAGCTTTCGGGGAGGCCTTTCAGCCAGTGACGAGCTGGCCCTTTGAGCTTGAGGGGTAGGTACTTGATGGCGTGGAGATCATCTCCTCGAGCCATATGGATATGAAGGATGTAGTCCTCAATCCAGACCCTAGGGTCTGTTGTTCCGTCGTATGCCTCTATGTTTACGAGCTTGAATCCCTCTGGAAATTCATGGTCCAGCATAGGTCGTTTTCGAGTGTTTGTTGTGTTGCATTGTATGTTGGGATGCGCTTGCGTGGTCCATAGATGGATCTTGTTGCGCCGTCCTTTGGGTGCGAGCCCTCGCATGGGTCGCGTATTGTATTGTGAGCGGCGTTGTATGCCGCTCTGTGTTGGTAGAGGGGTTGTCTATCCGACCAGGTGGCTTCTTTGATGTTTGGTTGTGGGGGGTCTGAGGCCTCCTCATCGAATTCGGGTAGCAGCTTCCGCTTTGGGTAGCTCTTGGAGGGGCGATTGTCGCCATACCTCGCTGCTGTGTTGAGTATTTTGCTCCATCTAATGTGGAGTGTTTCTTGCGCAGCCTTGAGCCTTTGCTTCTGCTTTTTCAGACTCCTCGCGGTGGCAACAAGCCTTTTACGGGCAGTCTGCTGCTCCGGGTGTCTGTCCGGCGTTATGTCGTCCGGACCATTATCCTTGGTAGGATTTGTTTGTTCGGTTTGATTATCCGGATTACCGTTGTCCGGCAGCGGTTCGCCCTGCTCCAGCGTTGGGTCTGTGTGATCGCTATTTCTGTCGAGGCGGGATTTGGGGCGGCGCTTGCGTCGCCTCTTTGACTGCTTTTCGAGGGAACAAGCCTTTGGTGCGTCCTTCCGCTCCTCGTCGTCATCTTTTGGCGCGTCCACCATGTATACGTCATATGACGAGGTGGCATTCCAGGGCCCAATAGGCGCTGGTTCTTCCTCGTCTCCTTCATCGGCATCCATACCGTCGATGTCTTCGGAGTCGAAGTCGAGCATGTCGGTTAAATCGTCGACAGTGGCAACTAAGTGGGTGGTGGGTGGGCTTTGAATTTCTTCATCATCCGCATCCCAATCTTGCTGACCGTAGTCCGGCCAGGGCTCTCCTGATAAAGAGAGAGACTTCAGTGTCTTCAGAATATCGCCAAAAGGCGAGTGCTAAAAGATGTCCGTGGCAGTAAACTCCATGATCGGCGCCCAATCGGATTCGATTGGTAGGGGCGCGAAGGGTTCGGAGTCCGGAGAGGAGTCTGGCTCCTTGGAGTCACGAGTCTCGCGGAGTGCAGGGCTGGTGTTAAGCTCAATCACCATGGGTATCGCAGCCCCCGAGGCGGCGTCCAACCGCCCATCCTTGATCGGTGCAGTTGGCTCTGAATTAAGGATCGGAGCCGATGCGGGTGCGGCCTCCAGGGCACTGTTTGGCGGCAGAGCTAGATCATGCTCGTCGGGACAGTGTGGCGCGCTCGGCAGTGGCTCGAATCCGTTGAAGATCAAGTCCCCGCAGATGTCAGCCGTGTAGTTTAAACTTCTGAATCTGACCTGACGGCCAGGGGCGTAGCTTTTGATCTGCTCTAGATGGCCAAGTGAATCGGCCCGCAGTGCGAAGCCGCCGAAGACGAAGATCTGTCCGGGGAGGAAGGTCTCACCCTGGACTGCATCGCCATTGATGATCGCTGGAGCCATCGAGCTTGATGGCGACGACACAGAGGAACTCTCAATGAAAGCACCAATGTCGGTGTCAAAACCGGCGGATCTCGGGTAGGGGGTCCCGAACTGTGCGTCTAGGCCGGATGGTAACAGGAGGCAGGGGACACAAAGTTTTACCCAGGTTCGAGCCCTCTCGATGGAGGTAAAACCCTACGTCCTGCTTGATTAATATTGATGGTATGGGTATTACAAGAGTTGATCTACCACGAGATCAGAGAGGCTAAACCCTAGAAGCTAGCCTATGGTATGATTGTTGATGTGTATGTTGTCCTATGGACTAAAACCCTCTGGTTTATATAGACATCGGATAGGGTTAGGGTTACATAGAGTCGGTTACAATGATAGGAGATCTGAATATCCGTATCGCCAAGCTTGCCTTCCACGCCAAGGAAAGTCCCTTCCGGACACGGGACGAAGTCTTCAATCTTGTATCTTCATAGTCCTGGAGTCCGGCTGAAGGTATAGTCCGGCCATCCGGACACCCCATAATCCAGGACTCCCTCACTTACCAAGCTTTTGTACACAATCACTAGGATTTTCGTGCCAAAACAATCCATGATTTTATTTGTTAAGAAATTATTTTTATAAGTTAATAAGATGTGGGATATTGTTTTCTTACATATGTAAGTATCTGTTAAATATATGATGACAATAAAAATAATATATAATAACATATAAAATAATATTTTTAGAAAAACAGGGAGCATCTCCCCGGTTCCATTGCTGAGAACGAAACCATAGCATATTCTGATACAGCAGCTCAAAGAGAAGTTCGAAAGCAAAGGTAGAAAAGCTACAAACTAGGGGGGTGGATGAACAAGTTCTCTGAATAACACAAATCACCCGAGCGGTGCCAAAGGCAGAGCGGATAGAGCACTCAAATGACACATGGAGGGTCCAGTGAAGCTTTCATGGTCTTCAGCCGAGGGGCCGTGTCAGCCTGCGGCGACCAGTAAGCAAGCGGAGACACCGGGCTGGAAGGCATAGCATGGTGGATGTCCCTCTTTTTCGGCGCCAGGTGCCCATCATCTTCATCAGAGATCTTGAGACGAGCCCACGGGTCCAGCCCTAGAGCAGGTCGAGCCTTGTTCAGCCACAAGTGATCGCCAACGGTTTGTGGAGGGATCTTGTTAGGGTTTCCACGAAGCTCATCAACTTGTCCTTGTCCGATCCAGAGGAGAGAATCGCCCAGTTCCTCACCATGTTCCTGATCAACCTCAAGACCTGCGGAATGGAAATCCAGGAGGTGTTACTGAAAATCATAGCATTTCTATATTTCCAGAGGCACCAAAGGAAAGCTGAGCTAACAGTGTTTAAAACTGAGCACTTTTTGGTAGCAATCCAGAATCTGGCGACAGATTAGAAGGGTGAGCCAATCTGACTAGAGAAATATTCCTCAATGTGGTTCCAGAGATGTTTAGCAACTATACATTCAAAAAAGAGGTGAGAACAAGACTCTTGTTCCAAGCAGTAAACACAATCAAGGGGTTTGATGATGTGTCTCTTCCTAAGGTTATCCCTAGTCATCAATTTGTTTTTGGAGAGAAGCCAGAGAAATACATGAATTTTAGGGGGAACTCTCAATTTGCAGACAGCAGGGATAAACACGGGTTGAACCCCTTTAAAGTTGATAACATGGTAGAGGGAGCTAGAGGAATACTTCCCCTTATTGTCCAGCTGCCAAATCAGGGCATCCGGCTCGGCAGTAAAGGTAATGCTTTTGGCAATTTCCTCCAACTGGAACCATTGTTCCATGAGACTATCACTAAAGTTCCTTCTAAAAGAGAGTTTTAGGCATTGATCGTCCCAAAGTTCATTGACACTTTTGTTAAGCTCATTGCGGACAAAGTAAATAGGCCAAAATTGGACTGCTAGGGGGGATGTGCCAAACCAAGTATCTTTCTAGAACCTGGTTCTAATCCCATCCCCTATGTTCCATCTGTAGCCAAATTTCACAACATGCATAATAAATTTTAATCCTTTCCAAAATCTAGAGGTCTTAGGGTTGGAGGAAGGGACAAAAATATTAGGTTTATTTCCTAGGTATTTATGGGAAATAAGAAGCTTCCAGGGTTTCAGGTCTTCCTCATAGAATCTTTTAATCCAAGACCCTAGAAGACAGATGTTAATTTCTTAGAGGTTAGGTATGCCTAGGCCTCCAATATCTTTTTTCATAGAGACTAGGGCCCAATTAGCAAGGTGTAGCTTCCTATTTCCCTCAAAATCATTCCACAAGCAATGAGACATCTGAGAGTTGATGAGGTTCACTGCCCATTTAGGGAACTTGAAGAAGGAGAGGAGATACACTGGAATGCTAGCTAAACAAGCTTGTATGAGGATCAATCTACCTCTGTAAGAGAGAAGTTTGCCCCTCCACCCAGCAATCCTTTTAATGATTTTATCCAGAAGGGTTGGATATCCTCTCTCCTCAGTTTATCATAGTGGAAAGGGATACCTAGGTACTTAATGGGAAAGTTACCTTTATTACAGACTAGAATAGAGAGGAAGTCAGCTAACTCCTGATCATCCATGTTGATAGGAATGAGTTCACTTTTAGATTAGTTGATTCTCATGCCTGAGACATGTTCAAACCAGGTTAGAACAGTTTTCAAATTGCTAGCATGTGTGGAGTCATTGTCTAAGAAAAGGATGGTATCATCTGCATATTGAAGGCAGATGATGCCACCAGGGCAGACCTCAGGACATAGCCCTGCAATCAGACTATGATCAGCAGCTTAACTCAGCATTTTAGTAAGAACGTCCACTACTAAATTAAACAAAAGCGGGGAGATGGGGTCACCTTGCCTAAGGCCTTTACCAGCAAGGAAAAAATCACTTCCACAGTTATTTAACTTGACCCCAACAGACCCCCCATGAGTAAGTTGCTGGATCCAACTCTCCTATATGAAAGGCTTGGAAAAGATCTAAGAGATCATTTTTCACCAAGTCCCAAAAATGCTTGTAAAACAAGAAGGGAATCCCATCAGGACCAGGAGCCCCATCAGGATAAGAGCTAAAAATGTCTTCCTTCACCTCTGTCTCTGAAAAAGGGGCTTCTAGCAGCTCATTTTCAGCAGGAGAGACTTTTCAGAAGTAGAGAAAAAATTGTTTTGTAGAGAGAACCCAGAAGGGTTTTCTTTCTTAAACAGGTCTTTGTAGAAGTCACTAGCCACTTTCAGCATCTCATCTACCTCAGTAACATGGCCATTAGGGCCATCAAGGGAGTGAATGAGGGTTTTCCTCCTCCTCTGGTTAGCTACTGCGTGGAAGTAAGCAGTATTTCTATCACCCTCCTTAATGTTCCTATCTTTAGACCTTTGTTTGGCTTTGATTTCTTCTTGAAGCCAAATTTTCTTGAGCTCTCCATGGACAAAGTTTAATCTATTAGTCTCAGCCTCAGAGAGGTCAGTGGTTTCTGCCTTAATATCTAGAGAAACAAACTCAAGGAGGAGAAGCCTTTTGTATCTTCTAAGTAGCTTCCTCATTGGAGTTCCACCCTTTGGTAGTTCTTCTAAATCTCCTGATTTTGATCTGCCAATTTTCTAGGGGGCAGGTGTTCCCAGTAGGCTCATTCCAGATTTTCCTGACTAGCTTAGTAAAATCTTCTCTAAGCAACCACCACTTTTCAAATTTAAAAATATTGCTCTTTGGAGTTTGGTTAAGACCAGAGTCCCAGAGCAAAGGAGTGTGGTCACTACCACATCTGGGCAGAGCTCTACAACTAGAAAGGTGAAAGAAACTATCTAATTCTGTGTCACAGAAAATTTTGTCAATGGTGGACATAATCCTGGAGCAACACTTCCAACATATCTAGCAGAAATGTGGGTTTTCCTTCTGACAGGGCAATTCTCAACTTTATGGGTAACCATTTTGCAGATAAAACAACTCTTGGGATTGACACATTTATCCAAATGATGCCCTGGTTCCCCATAGTTGTAGCAGATCACCTCAGAGTATGCCATAAGGCCCGAAGCAGAGGCAGGAGTAGTTTTCTGGATGTCCTATCTCTTCTTTTGCTGATTCTTGCCTTGAGATTTCCCACTTATCTGAGAGTCAGAACCACCAGCAGATTGATCTTGAACAATTACAGGAGCCTGCCCAGATTGTGCCCCCATTTGGGGAGGAGGTGGGCCATACCACTGCCCAACCGGCGCTCCCCCCCCATTGTGATAGGGGAAATTCATCGGAGTTCCTGGTTCCTTCTCATCCTCCAGCCAGATGTTGTCTCTCAGGAAGAAGAAATAACCACCAGACAACTCAATTGAACCAGATTGCAAGCCTAATTTCAATCTTCTGCAGGTTTGGGGGAGAGGTAAGGTAGGGGATCCACCTGCTCCAGCTCCGGTGGCGTGCTGGTGGGCAGGAGCCTAGTCAAGCATTCCCATCTTGCAGCACGGCGTGCATCTCCTGAATTCACTTCTCCTTTCGCCCATCAAACGAACGCAATCGGCGGCTCACTGGGGTGGGGCATCATGTGCTTCTCCGAGAAATCTCCTTCGAACTAGATCCGCAGGGCTAGATTTAGCAGCTCCCAATCCACATGATCCTTGCACATCCGAGCATACCTGCGCGAGTGAGAGAACGGATTCGGTCCCTCCTCGGCTTCCTCCCTCGCAGCTTCCTCCTCTGCTTCCTTCCATTCGCGCGTGCACTGGGACCAGGAGAGAGCGTCGTCGCGGATCCGCATCACCCGCTCCCTCCATCTCCTCCCTCGAGTCTCCCCCAGCACCGCAGGTGCGACGGAGTCGAGCGGCTGGAGCATCCGCAGGAAGGCTTTGTAGACATGTGGGAGATGCATCTTGTACATCTTCCTGTCTTCCAGCCATTCCCCCATGGATATGGCCGGCGACTCCATGGGGCGCGCGAGCGGACTTGCTGAGGGGGGCAGACGCGCCCGGAGTCAGGAGGCGGGGGGTGGCGGCGAGATCTATTTGCCAATTACTCCCTCCTTTTCGGTTTATAGGGCTCAATTCAAAAATCTCACCAACCAAGGTAGATGATGAATAGTGGAATAGTTTTTGTAGTTTGCAAAAGCACCTAATTAATGCACTTGTTTTCCTCAAAAAATTATGTTTATCAATGCATAAATTGCAACGCATGCATGCATAAAGTACATGCATTGGTCAATTTTCTCTTAATACTTGCATGCAATGGTTTAATGCACCTTGGAATCTGAACATGTGATGGAAAACAACCAAATTGAGCCTTATAAAATGGAAAAACTAAATTTTTGAGATAAGCCCTATAAAACGAAAAGGAGGGAGTATGTGAACTAAACAGTCAACATATAAAATAATTTAAATATATATAATATAGTTAGAAGGGAAACATAAGTTGGACCTGGTGTTCCTATTCTTATATAGAAAAATAGAACAGACCTCTGTGTTTTCTTCAAAAAAAACATAAATTGGGCTGCCAAAAATAAAACCTCGGATGGGAGGTCCATAGGCCGGTCGATACATGACGGCCCTAAGAAAATACAAACAGGCCTATGGACCTCCCATTCGAGGTCGTGGGCTGCGCATGTTAAAAATGACAGCCTAGATGGGGCAGCCCAAAACCACGTACAACACTTGCCAAAACTCCGTCCCTTGTTTTCTCTATGTTTCGCACACTCGACATTGTGTGGGCAGTTTGACTGTGCATCATATGAAGATGTGCTATGCATGAATGTTGATCAGCATGATGTTAACTGGCTGGTAGTTCCATTTTCGACCATGAATAAAAATTCCAACATGATGTTAACCCTGTTTGAAAAGGTCGTGTTAATATAAATGCTCTACCTCTGAAAGTTGCAGTTTCTTATCTGAAACTGAACTTGCAGTTTCTTATCTGAAACTGAAACTTGCAGTTTCTTCTCTGACAATCACATTGTCTACACTTTTATACTCCTATGAAACTACATTTTTAAGTGCTAAAAATAGATCTCTAGAATTCATAAAATACTTTATATGCTCAATATTGCAAACCTGAAATTCAAAAGACGTTCATATCTGAAAGTACTCTCAAAATACACAACACAAAACACAATTCACAACCTGCAAATACTGACAACCCTAAGCTCCTCATGACAATTCACAACCTGCCCGACTATTGGGCTGGGGGGGCAGTCGCCTCCTATTCCTCGGAGGCAGACAGCTGCCCCGTGAGACAATGTGAATGGCGAGGGAGACGATGGAGGGGAAGCATCGTCGGGCCAACTGCTTTTCTCCTCTTGCAGTTGGGTTCGGTCGACGAAGACTCCACCGGCTCAGTCTGGCAGGACACCCTCACAAACGGCACCCTGTAGATGCTCGATCCTTCAATCTTTGGTGGATGCTCCATCTGGGATCGATACTCCCACCACCGCTCCCTCACGATCGGATTCGGTGAATCTATTTGCTCCATGGCCTAGAGGAGCAGCTCTATGTACTTCGGCGCGACTCCCTCCAGGAGTATCGCCGCCTTTTCGCTCTATTGCAGATATTTGGCCATGGATGTCGCCATCGCCGCTAGTTGGTCCTTGTTATCAAACCAAGACTATCTCCAACATCCTAGCTAGCTTCACAGGGTCGTCGTCTGTGATCCTCACATATCGGTTGTACTCCTCCATGGATCCACTTCTCCACAGCACCTTCACTCGCCGGTGGTGGTTTTTGAATGGAAGAGGAGAGGAGCAGTGCTGGTGTTGGATTAGAACGGGAGAGGAGCGACGCTGGTTTTGGACTGGAACGGGAGAGGAGGGGCGGTGGTTTTGAAATGGAAGAGGAGAGGAGCGGCGCTGCATTTAGATTGGAACAGGAGAGGGGCGGCGGTGGTTTAAGAGGAGAAAAGCGGAAGAGCGGCGCTGGTCTTGAAATTATTTTTTTGTTATTTCGCATATTTTGGGTCAATGTTTGACCATGTACTGTATTTGACAAGCAAAATGTGAATGCATGTCACCAAAAAATGTATCGTTTGGTTCGTATCTAAATGTACTTTCAAATTATACTACCTCCATTTTTGTATACAAGGCCACAAACTCATATTACAGGTACCAAGGTAAAAATCAATGCTATGTTTAAGTCAATGTTCTAAGCTAGCTTGTCACCTTGATTGTCGTGTTAATTAATGTGGTTTTTCTCTCCCAAGCACAACAAGCCAACCCTCTTACTCCTCATTGGTTGATTAATGTTGGGAATGCAAGCTAACCTTCTCACTCCCGCATGCATACAAGGGATATTAATGTCCTCGGGTGCTAGTACGAGGCAAACGCCATCAATTTTGCCTCGATTAATGTTAGTGGCCTTGTATAGTTGCAAATTGTAATTTTGATAGTGACCTTGTATACAACGTATAACATATATTTTATGTGCGAAAATCATGGTCAGTTATGACCCAGAATAAAAGGGAGACTAGTTAATGTGGGGTCGCTTTCTTAATTGAAGGGTAAATTGATTTTGATTTTGATCCAGGCAGAGCGCGCCGGCCCTCTCGTCCAATCCTAAATCGCTGCCGCACGCTCCTCTCCCTCTTCTCCATTGCAAAACCGCCTCCTCTCCTCTCCATCATCTCCATTCCAAAACCACTGTCTCGCCTCTCCCTCTTCTCTATTGCAAGACCACCGTCTCTCCTCCATTTTCTAGACGCTTTGCTCCATGGCGCGGGCGCAATCCATGGATACAAAATTAGTATACAGTATACTATTTAAAAGTCGAGGGCGGGGCTTTTCCTGCGTGGTAGGCGGCGGGGCAGTTCCGCTTAGTCGGTTCGATAGAGACGCGAGAAGACAAGGGAGTAGGCTGCTGCAAACATAGGGCTGTGTGATTTGACAGTGAGTTACTACTGGACAGGTGGTGCCCCATGATTTGACTTGCCATTATCATTTTAACTGCGGCGCTACGACCGGCATGAGTCTCCCAGATTCCTGACCACCTCCATACAGGTGCCTCTCCCAACGCTCCACCATGTAGAGGCTGGCTCTTGCATGAGAGCCCACTTCTCCACTTTTTCCTTGCCTCTCTTTCCTCCACATATGCAAAAATGCCATGTAAAGTGCACTATTGTACTTACTTTTACTTGCTCCTACAGGTGCTTAAGCTTGCCACACAGGCATAAAGTCTGATGTGGCAAGTTAATCAAGAAGAGAGAGACTAGTTTGGTGACCCAAGGAAGAAATGGTGCTAAGCGCGTGTACCTAGGTGAAAAGACAATTTTGAGTCTATAGCTAATTAAATGAAGCAAACTTAGCAACACCATTTCATTGGAAGAGGTCACTCCTTGGCAAATGCAATAAATACACGCACTTAGCACCGTTTCTTCGTTGAGTACGAAGAAAGAGATAGAGAGGAGTAAAGAAAATACACTTATAGCCAACCTTGTTGTAGTATGAGTGACTAAGTGATGACTATGTATGACATGCCAACATCAGATAGCCTAACGCACTGTGTTAAATCTCCAAGGGCACGACCGCGTGAGCGACGCGACGGTCGTGGTAGGCACGACCATGATACGGGCTGCTGGCAGCCCTTGGATCTGAGATCAAACGGTCACATGCTAAGTTGCTGAAAATTTGCAGAATAACCCTCCAGGATAGGATATTCACCCATAGGTCTAGAATCACGCCATTGAACCGTTCGATCTCAGATCCAAGGGCTCTCGGAAGCCCGTATCATGGGAGAATGGAAAGCCACTACCCTACCGTTCGCACACTGGCAGTTCGCTCCTACTCGTCCCCGCACGTCCTTCAATACTACGGCGGTTCGCTCCTAGTCTTCCCGTCCATTCACATTACGGCAGTTCCACTAATCCTAACCCTCCTCCCAAATCCATGGTGTCCCAAGTCTCCACGATCGGCAGTGAGTACAAGGTTAGAACCATCACTGGCGATGAGTTCGACGTCATCTACACTCGTTCTTCCGCGACGGTGAAAGGATGCCTTTCTCGCTTCAGCCGCATGTTCGAAAAATCTGATGATGAGTGGGTCGCTGGGCTAGATGTTGAGTACACCACAGTCCTAGGACGAGAGAAGGATCTAAAGGAAGAAGCCCGCCGTGATCCAGGTTTGCATACATAACATTTTCTTGGTCTACCACATATGCCATGCCTACGTTGAGTGCCAGGATTTTAAGAACTTCCTCAAGGACAAAATAGTGAAATTCGTTACGGTGGACTTTGGTAACGATAAAGAAGTCCTGCGTCGGATAGGCCTCGTTGTAGGCAACACCTTCGACCTCCAGAAGAATCGGTTGGTGTCCTCTCGTCAGCCTTCAATGCTGACCCTGGCAGGAGCCATGGTTCATCCTTCGTACGGTAAACTGGAGAAACCTCATTACACGTTTCATTGTCATGCATGGCAGCGGAATATACTAGATATAGACCACATCCACTACGCTGCAATGGATGGCTACCTTTGCTTCAATATCTACAAGGGTTGGATGAAGAGCAACAGCCAAGTGTGCAGTTCAAGCAAAGAAGTATCGACCAAGAGGAGGAGGGACAAGGACGAAGTCGAGGACGTGGACGAGGACTCCGAGTAAGGTGGCAGTGTCATTGCTCATGGTGGTTCTAATGCAGTGTCTACCGAAACAGTTTCATAGTTTAATTTTAGGTGTGCTTAATTTAATTTGAGGGGTGTGTTGTGCTGAGCCCCCAACAGAACTATGTTATGTTTCTTCTCATTACTTTAACTCTTCAGTACGTACATACTAGTATTTCTTACATTTCATCTTTTAGTTGGTATAGTACTACCACTTGTTTCTTCACATTATATACGTACAATATATATGGCCAACATCATATAGCCAGCAGTTTAGTTGTCAAAGAATTTCAGGGTGCTTAGTTTTGTCAAAGAATTTCAGGATGCTTAGAGGGTGCTTGGATCCAAGGGACTTATTTTAGTCTGACTAAAAATAGTCTCTTTAAGAGGCTAAAGTTCCAAGCACCCCTGACTAAAGAGGGGCTAAAACTAGTCTTGAGACTAATTTTTTTAGTCAGGGGTATCCCTACTAAAATGTAGGTTAGTCCTCTCTCTACTCATTTAACTCCTCTCCTTTAACACAGGCGAGTTCTGGATTGGAGGGTTTGGAGGATAATAAATTCTCATTAACTTGATTTTAGCCTTTTTAGTATTTGGATCCAAGCATGGGTGAGGCTAGCATGTTTTAGTCCCACTACTTTTAGTCATGGGACTAAAATGTATCCAAGCACCCTCTTAGTTTTATTTGAGGGGTGGGTTGTGCTGGACACCATTATTGTGACTAGCCTTTTTAATAGTACTATATGCATAATTTGGCGACGAGCGCTCTCTATATGTACCACTTTTTTTTAATTTCAAGTTTTGCTCCATGGCGCAATTCATCGATACTACTGTTGTACAAAAGTATACATTTTTTAAAAGGCTAGAGGGCGGGGCAGTCTAGCTTGGTCGGTTTCACGAGAGGCGAGGGCCTTTGTGATTTGACGGTCATTACTGCTGGAAGGCGGGGCCTTGTGATTTGACTGCTCGTATAAATGCGCTGACAACCAGATCGAGGAGGAGCAAAGAACCGTGCGGTATACTCAAGTTTTCCACCGGAGTAGTACTGCGACGGAGGAGCACGAAACACGGCAGCCTAGTGCCATATGGCGATAAAAAATGATCTAATTTGCTAGTCATCTCATTGTTAGCATTGTTCTATTCATTCCCTAAAAAACATTGTTCTATTCATGCCTCGCAGAGAACGTGCCATGTGCGGCAAAACACCCAAAGCAAAAGATGAAACACAGGAGCAAAAGAAGAAGGAAGATTCTCACCCCAAATGATCTAATTCGCCGCAGAGTCGTAACTGCTTCTTCATCGCCTCCACGACCTCCATCTCCTTGCGCGTCTCCTCCGCCATCTTCATCATTGTGTCCATGACGCGGCATTTCTCGACGCGATCCTTCATCATCTGTTCCACGGCCATATTACGTACCTTGACAGCAGTCGGGTGCTTGATGCGGAGCTTAGCCAACTCTTCCTTCTGTTCCATGGCGAGGGCCTGCAGCATCTTCATCGAGGAACTACTATTCTCATGCAACTTCTTCCAGCCGGCGTTCTTCTCCTTCAACAGGTCGATCTCGTGGCAGAGCTTCGAATTGTCCTCCTGAAGTCGCGGGATTTCACCGGTCGCCTTCTTCTCCGAGGCAATGCACTTCTTCAGCAGCATCACCAAGCCGGCGGTCAACTCCCCCTGCTGATTGAGCTCAGCGGGCATGTCGTCGAGGCTCTCCTTCAGCAACTCCATCAAGCCTTGGATGAACTCCTTCTGCTTATTGAGTTGATCGGGCAAGCCGTCGAGGGATAATGACTCCAGCTCCGCCGGCTCGGCATGTTCGCCTCTGCGGCTAGGGCGCTCCTGGGAGCCATCGCCTGCCCGTGAGAGATCTTTCGAGGTCTCTGCGTGGCGGCGGGCCCTCTTTTTTTTTCCGCAGCCTTGGTTGCCTCTCCCTTGTTACATGTAGTTCTCGACCTAGAGCTCTGCTCACCGGCCGTGGCAATGACGGACGAAGAAGAAGCACTTATGAGGAGGAAAGGTAGAGTGATTTTCGGTTAGGTAGTTCCCCTTTTTATAACCTAAGTACTAGCACTAGTACTAATACCTGCATAGTGGGAACACGTTCAGGTTTGGTACGTACTACTAGTAGGTGTGAGCAGGCTTTCGAATGTGATGGGAACAAGGTAAAGATTAATTGATGATTTTGGTTTCGAAGCCCGAAACGGCTCCCGATGAGTTTAGCGGAACATAAATTTCAAGTACTACACTACTCAAATGCGTAAATATTATGTTACTATCAAAAATTGGCACAAAATACGAAGGAGACCAATGGAAGTACTACTAGCAACCCACGATTTAACTACTCGCATGCGCGCAGTGGAGTAATAATGTCTTTCTTCCGCCCTCACGTCCATTCAATTTGGATGCGCTGTATTAATTGACCATCAATGAAGTGAACGACTTTACACACATCAAATTATCACATGGGGTGGATCTTGGTACAAAATTGCGTCCGCCCGTGTACCCGCATGTGCGTGCAAGGAATGAGTGCGTGCATGGCATGTGTGCACATCTTTGCTTCATGCATGTACCGCCAGTATGGCTCAGGGAGGACGAGTACATTCTTCCGGAACCAGCAGCACGTCACTGTGATCAATCCACGCAAGGAGGTCGCGACAACGCCTACACGTGTGCCACGTGACTTCATGAACTGTAAGAGAGACACTGTGTAGCGTGCCATTGGTATTCTAATTTACGTGTTTTGCACATACTCGAAGTACTAGTAAGGTACACATGCATTGCACGCATCAGATTTTGCAACCAAATTATGAATAAATACCACACTATAGCATGTAAGCTCTGAGTCATATATGCCTGATGTAGCCCTTCGTTTAATTCTTATAGTTCATCTCATTCAAAATCAATTAGTTTTTATAAAAAAGCTAAGAACGCGGGAATAGGAAAAACATGGGATTATAGTGGAATGTCATCTTGAATCCTATAGGATTGTAAAAGTGTTTGATTGTGCATAGAAAAAACGCAGAATTCTTTCAAAGAGGTTTGAGTGGATGGGATGTTTCCTATGAAATCTAGTGCAAATGAATCATATGGAAAAATTCCTATGGTTTACAATCCTACGAATCAAACAACCAAGATAGGAAAAATTCCTAATGATTAGAATCCTCCAAAATTCCTTTGAGAATCCTTTGAATCAAAGAAGCCCTTAATCTATTTTATGATTCATGGAATTGTGTGTTGTAAAGCATAAAGTAAAAACAAATAATGGCAATTCAACTAGAAAATAGTTTGGGCAGTTATGATACAGAAGATTCTAGAACAAAAGAGAACCACTGTTGTTTTGAGGTTTGTGCATTATGCTTAAGTTCAACCATGGAGTCTGCTAGATTATACATGTGGAAAAATCCGGTGGGGGCTAGAATATGGTGTGAGGGGCCAAGTGGAGGGAGACTATGAAGGAATGCACAAGTGTGAGATCGATATTTAGAGAGAGGGGGCAAACACGTGCGCTGATGCGTAGTGGCGAAGCCATGAAAAATAAATGAGCTAGGGGGCCAAGCATTGCTAATCCTTTACGAGGAGGGTAAATTCATGAACTTAAACCATTTTTAGCAGCAATTGTCTAATGATCACATTCATATTAGCCTTGATATATAGTGATGTTAGGGGGGGCAGGGCCCTTACTGCCCCCTGTCTTCGCCATTGTGCACGCGTCTGAGAGATGAAGTGGAAGGCATGGATGATGAGAGGGGGGCGTTGGATACATAATTAATGTGGGTGTATTAGCTATATATGTTAATCCTATATAGAGAGGCATAGATTGATCGATGTGGACGTGGGAAAGAGGGTGAGACCTCACTGGATATATCGATTGATCGGTTTGTGTGGAAAACTATGAAAGACCTAGCTATATACACACATACATAGAGGAACATCGATCATTGCGCATGCACGCGTGAGAGATAAAGAATGCCCGATATGATGGAGAGGGGGGTGTGTGTTGGTGTGTGCCTTCATGGGAGACCGACCTGAAGAAAAAGATTGCATGCGTGCGATGGATAATGCCGATTGGTAGTGTGTGTGCATGCATGCACGAGAGAAAGTTAGTGGTACAATTATAAAGAGAAGACTACTGTGTGGGTGTAAAAGAATAGCTGAATAGGTGAGGTCACAATCAATGTAAAGTTGAATTCAAATATTTGAATAAGAGATCCTGATGTTTGAAACCCATGCATGCATGAATATAACGGAGATCTGCGCGGTGTGGTTTGGAAACGAGCATGTTGTAATGTATACACATTGAACAAGGTCAGACTAATTTGAATTTGAAATACTGATGGCAGACATCATTTGGCCACGTCGCATCCGTGCATGGACACACTATTCTAATTGGAGATGATGGGCGGCTTTTGCATCACATATCTATATCTATACCCCTATATATATATTATATTTTATATTTTTTTATATTGTGTGCGGGTAACTTTAACTTTGAAAGATGGTCGTTGGATGAGGCGAATCCGATGGTCCAAAGATAGCAAATTTGAGCACTACTGTCCGTTGGATATCATCTAGATTCCACCAGATTTCACCACATGTATAATCTAGAAGACTCCATGGTTGAACTTAAGAATAATGCACAAACATCAAAACACAAGCACTTCTTATTTGTTCTAGAATCTTCCGTATCAGAATTGCCCAAATGTTTTTCTACATGATTTGCCATTATTTGTTTTTACTTTATGTCTTACGACGCACAATTCCATGAATCTTAAAATAGATTAGCTTTCTTATAAAAACTAGATGATTTTGAATGAAATGAACTATAAGAATTAAACGAACATCTACATCATGCATATATGACTCAAAGCTTGCATGCTATAATGTGGTATTTATTCATAATTTGGTTGCCAAATCTCATGCGTGCAATGCACGTGTACCTTACTCTAGTCTAAATGGTGTTTGTCTGTGTGTGTTGTGCGTGTTGAGGTGCAAATTGTCTTTTTTGGGTACACGTTAAGCTTGTTCTTCTGAAATTTCAAGCCGCGCCTTGTTATGCCAAAAATTCAAGCTAGCGTCCCTGTCTATCATGCTGCGAAACTCCCGCCTCTTCAACCCGTGCCTTGTTAGCCCGAAATATTTAAGATATATCTTTGTCTCGTTGTGCTCCGACAACTCCCTCCATCTCAACCCGTGCCTTGCTATTCTGAAATTACAACGCGCGCGAAAACTCCCACCTCCTGTGAAATCCCGACACCCGAAATGCCCGTGGTACCCCTGAACCGAAAGAACCGCCTCAAATCGGTGGGGGTACTTTCGTAACTTACCCCACATTTCTGACAAGCGCGTCTCTAAGCCATGGTTCCCCACTGCCATCCCATCCGCCCACCCATTCGTACACCGAGGCTGCGAAAACCCGCGATGAAACCCCACACCCTGCTCCGTCCGCCACCCAGCCGGAGCCTCTTCCCCGATGATGTCGTCCACAGCAACACCTCGACGTCCCTCATCCACCGTACCGGATGAGGATCCGTCGTCGATCTCATCGTCCCGCCGGTTCAGCCACCCCATCCTCCACCTCCAAGGAGCTGCCCCGACGTTCCCCTCGTCTTTCGCACCACCTCCATTCCCACACCGCCGTCTTCACCTGCACCACCGGAAGAGCATCATCATCACCGTTTCCTCGGATGAAGTTGCAGCCTAATCGGCGCCACCAAAGAGGTTGTACACTAATCACCGCATTTTCTTCTTGATTCGATCTCACGGTGCTGTCGGCGCTCGGTCCCGAGCTGACACAGCGCGGCTCCATCCACGGCGGCGTCGCTGGCTACTTCCTCCACGGCGTCGCTCCCTCGGCGGCGACGTCCACATCAGTAGGACCTGCTACTGCTTTAGCTCTTGCTTGCGCTGCTGCTCTACTCTTGCTCTCGGTCCCCTGCCTGGTCTGCTCTTGCTATTGCTCTTGCTCGCGCTGCTGCTCTCGCTCTTGCTCTTGCTTGCGATGCTGCTCCGATTTAGCTACACTTCACTCAGATGCCGCCGGGGTGAAGGAAGAACCAGCCGCAGCGGGGAGGGGGGCTCGCCGGAGAGGTACCCCACTATCTATCTTAGGGTTCAGGATGGGGGCGGTGGTCGCCGGCGATGGCGGGGCGGTGGCGTGGGGATTGCCGGAGAAAAAGCTCAGCACGGGGGGCCTAGAGGGATGGCCGAGGCAGCGGCGGACCGGTGGTGGGGAGTGTTTTCGGGGCGGGTGAGGCGGCGCACCGCTGGCCACGGGCGGCGGGGGGCTGCTGTTTGGCCGGCTCAGGGGGGTGGAGGTTGAAGATGAACTGCAGACCCTTGATTTCGTATCCAACGACTGCAAAATCGACTGACCAGAGATGAAAAAGTCAGTCGACCGACGTGTAGCCTCACCTTGCTAGTGCGTTCAGTTTTGACAGAAAAATTCAATTTCGACAGCAAAATTCAGCTTCGACAGTTAAGTTCAGTTTCGACAGTTAAATTCAGTTTCGACAGTTAAGTTCAAAGATGAGCGGCTAATGTATTTTACATCTAGCACTTTGTGGTTATGTATTTTACGTCATGTATTGGAGATGCTCTTAGAATTCCACTCAGGTTAACGTTGTTCGTTGTCTCTCTTGTCCTGCTTCAGCATCGGCGTCGTACAACTCACCGGAGCTGCTCCAACGACGAAACCCTCCATCACAGCAGAGCAGTACCTCGGGCTCCATCTCCAGACGCCTAAGATCTTCTTCCCCTCCTCCGACAGCCAAGTCAGCTGGAGCATCCTCACCGACCAACCCAATCATGCTGGGATCGACATGGCTTCGTCAAAGAGGTTGTAGACTTGTTGCATCTCTTTTTTACTCTACATGTTATGTATATTGTCCAGTGAGCACTCGTAGTAACGGCAAATACGATTATTTTATCCTACTATATGACAAGCAGTGAGGTACCAGGCAACTTAGCTATCCGTGATGGACTCTCTTGAATGCCATCATTATTTATCTCTGCGCGTTTGAGCTGTGCATTTGTTGATGGGCCTGGGAGTTGAGCTAGTATGGCAGTGGCCTGGGTCCAAAGTAATAGAAGTAGCACAAAAACATTTTTTTAGTGTAGGATTTTCCTTGCTCAAGCCTGCCTACTAGAATCGCCAGTGCTTGAAAGGAAAAGTGAATGAAAAACATCGGAATTGGAAAGTTTCCTATGGTACTACTTTTCATGAATTTGGTGCAAAGGAATGGAGAAAAGGAAAACTGTAGGATTTGTTCCTTTAGTGTCTCCTTGAAAGAAAAACCGTAGGAATTCTAATTTCCACTTCTCCTCCTTTTCATATTCCTATTCATCAAGCACAAGACTAAGAGATAGTAGCATAATAGCATTATAACCGTACATTTTCTTGTGGTTTGACTTAATCTCACCGTGCTTTTTTGCATCCTGTGATCTTCCAATTATTGTGAATCAAACACCCAGATTGGCAGAAATCCTGTGTTTTTAAATTCTCTGTTTTGCACATGCATTCCTATCCTATTCCTGTCTATTTCCTATCCCTGCATTGTTAGAATCCTCAAATTCAAACAAGCCCTTACTCAATTACCTCTGTTACAGATATGTGTCAGAGAAAACCTTGTGTGGTTTGTCCTGCTCCTGCGGCACTGTGTTCCACCCTAGCTCAGCTGCTCCAATGACGGAAGGGTTCACCACAGCAGGGATCCGCTCTCCAGACTGTCTTTCGCCGCCTCAGATCTTCTTCCCCGCCGCCGGCAACCACGGCAACTGCATTACCATAATCACTTGAGCAGATGACCTTGAGGACTACACGGGTCCGCAAGAGAGGTCACACTCTTCCGTATCTGCTTACGTTATGCGTCGCTTAATATGATGACATGCTACATTATCGTCGTCTTCACCTATTAGACTCCGAGTCAGGTCCAAACTAATGCTGAAACTTGAGTTTTTAAATGGTTGTGGGGTACATGTTGGGGCAGCAATCAGTACTATCTGTCTACTATCTGGTTAATCTCCGGTGTCTACTATGAGTTTCATGTTGGGTGCAAACAAACATTAAAGGAGCCATTATCTGTATTTTTTAACTAAATCTATTATATCTGCCTGCTATCATTGGTTTTGGGTCTATCCACAGTTTTCTACCATCACTCTGGATTTGTGCATGCACTCCTTACAAAATCTCACTATGTTTTATTCCTATGCATGCCAGTTATTGTACACAATGGAACTGATCATGTAGAGCAAAAGAGACGAGCCTTGCGTGGCAATAAAATTTCATGCAGACGTCGTTCCATGGTGGGCGCAAAGGCAGCCCCCCTCCACCCATTTTGGATCGTAATCAAGAGGAAGATAACTGTTATGAGGGGGATTCAAAAGGAGAAGACCACTCCTATTTACCCCATGAGGTCTTCGCTCTAACTTGGCATGCTGATGTTGGTAATATCATGCATATGGTGCCTTGCATTGCTTACTGTATACATTAAAGATGTCATCTGCTTAGTTTAGACATGCTTTGTGTCAATGCCATCTATTTAGTTTCTTTATCGTATATGTGAATCATGCAATGCCATCTTGTCTAGCCAGGCATCATATATGTGGATTTTGCAATGCCACCCTGGTTAGCCAGTCATCTTATATGTGAATTATATCATGCCATCATTTATTTATTACGTGTTAAATTTGTCAACAATTTTAGTACATTCAATTACTCTTCTTGTGCATCAGCCATTTGGCACGGTCATGGAAAAATCTAGAGTGGAAACAAGGTCTTCAGAGCAGACAATGCTATCTGACGAAGCGCATGTCTTGCTGGTTACCGATAGCTCCTCAGAGGAGGATTCAGAGACAGATGACCAGTCATATTTCCCCCCTGAGGTGCATGCCCTAACTTGGCAGGGTTATGTTGCTCATATCGTGCGTATGGTATCTTGCATTGCTATGTCATTTGCTTAGTTTAGATATGCTTTGTGTGAATGCCACATGTTTAGTGTCTAATTACCATATATGTGAATTATGCAATGCCATCTTGTTGCAAGACATTATATATGTGAATTATGCAATGTTATCTTGTTGCAAGGCATTATGTATGTGAATTATGCAATGCCATGCTATTTAAACAAGCGTCATATATGTGAATTATATCATGCCGTCCTTTTTTTTGTATTTCTCATTGCTTTTGTCGACAATGTTTGTATATTCAACTGCTCTTCCTGTGCATCAGCCATTTGAATTGGTGATGGAGAAATCTGGAGTGAAAACAAGGTCTTTAGAGCAAACAATGCTACCTGCTGAAGCAGATATCTTGCTGGTTACAGATAGCTCTTCACAGGAGGATTCAGAGGCAGATGATCAGTCCTATTATCCCCCTGAGGTGTATGCTGAAACTTGGCAGGGTTATACTACTCATATAATGCATATGTTGTATTGCAATGCTTAGTTTTTACATCATATACACAATATTGAATGCCATCTCCTTAGTTGACACATCATATATGCGATTGCCCTCTGCTCACTTCCTTAGTATATAAATCATATATTTGAATTATGTCATGCCATGATGTTTACATAGACAACATGTATCTGAATTATGGCATGCCAACCCATTTTCTAAAGACATAATATAGTTATATCATCTCATCCTGTTTACATAGTCATCATATTTAAATTATGTCATTCTATCCGTGAATTATATCATGCCATCATGTTTCCATCAATGGCATATTTGTGATTTATGGCATGCCAACCACTTTAATAGACACATAGTATAGTTATATCATGTCATCCTGTTTACATAGTCATCATATTTTGAAGTGTGTTATTCTATCATGTTTACTTAGCCATCATACATGTCAAATTGTGTCATGCTATCCTGTTTAATTAGCCATCATATATGTGAAATTATGTCCTGCTAAGCTATTTGCTTAGACAACATAAATGTGAATTATTTCATGCCCTGTTTTCTTCCCTACTATCCATTGCACCTGTCTGTCTTACAATGTCTGTACATTCAATTACTTTTCTTGTTTATCAGCCATTTCAATTGGAGGGAGTGATGGCAGTATCTGTGGGAGTAAAAACACGGTCTTCAGAAAAGATCGTGCTACCTATCGATGCAGATAGAACCACGGTTGTACTTGCCCAAGAACCAGCCCCACCACACATAACCCACACTCATGCAGATTGTACCCCTACCCAGTTGGACAAAGAACCAGCTACACCCCTTCTAACCCCAACCCCAGCAGATAGACACCCAGTTCCCGTTGACATAGCACCATCTCCACCACAGAGCACCCAAACACGAGCAGTTAGTAAGGCAACTACAGTGCCCAAATCATGAGGGCCACCACTCCGAACCCGAAGTCAACGCTTAAAGCAGAAGAAGAATTGTTCTCAGGTCAGGTTCCGTAGCTATGGTTCATACTACTTTTCTCTTGCATCATTGTATTTACTGATACCAACTAATTTCAAATTTGAAGGATGCAATTGAAACTCCAATGGTGCAACAGGTATGTTTTAAACCTGTTTCTTCAACGTGTTTGGATGTTTGCTGTTGTAACTTGCTCTATGTTGATTTCAGTTTCAATTGAATAAACAGTTATTTTCTCATGCCATGCACATTACAAGTGTTGTTATTGATGTGTAGTTTCCCACACTTATATTCTGTCTATGCTGCTTTGTCTTAAATAGATATGATTCAAACTGTATCTATCTTGATTTGGCAACATAAACTAGAATGATATAGACCATACAGTGACCATACTAGATAGATATATGTTTGTTTCATGCTGTTATTCTGTCCACCTTACTACTGAACTGGTTTTACCAAAATGAGTTTCATATACTACATTGTAAACCTGAGATGTGTTTGTTTGTTTCTCTTTTAGAACGCGGATAAAATATTGGAGAAGAGTACCCTGTTATGCAATGGTAAAGGAAGTAATGCAGATAAGGGTCAAGATAGTGAGACATCCCTGTTGGTCTCCAAGAAAGCTGATAAAAACTATATTGAAGACAGTCAGACAACCCCAAAGTCCTATCTTGATGTAGTGTTCGAGTTACTGGATACCACTGCTGGCACCAGCTCTTCGAACTCATTGCCTGAATCAGTTCGGCTTCTTGACTCTCAACTTCAAGTTGAAAGACATCGATCAGATGTTATGCGACAAGAAGCCAAAGGACTGAGGAAGTCCCTGCAGAATTCAGATGCATACTTTCTGGTGCAATAGCAAGCGCTGGAGGACTTAAGCGCCAAACAAGAGAAAGTTAATAAGCTTGCTAAGCATCTTGCCAGCATTATGGGTACCCAAGATATTGTTTCTTGAGCTCTTCTGAAGTGGTTTCAGTTCTGGACTTGTTTTGCTGCAGCGTTTATATGCTGATGTGTTCCCTATATTTGCACTGGTGGCGAACTTTGATGCCTAGTGGATGTAATATGTGTAATAGCCGTGATAGCCTAGTGTAAGTTGCTTGCTTATTTATTTCCTTATTGTCTTGTTTTTTTGTTTGCTTGTAGTCAGTGCAGTTCTTTTTCTGTGGTTTGCTAGTGGCTGCAATAACCTATTTTTTAAAACTAGGCCACAATAACCATGGGCTAATATTTACTGTAGTAACACTGGGCCTCCTATGGGCCGTAGAAATAGTGGGCCTTCTACGGGCCGTAGAAATAGTGGGGCTTCTACGGGCCGTAGAAACAATGGGCCTTCTACGGGCCGTATCATCAATGGGCCTTCTATGGGCCGTATCATCAATGGGCCTTATACGGGCCAAACAGACCGCATTCTAGCCGTAAACGGGATAGAGTTGGAATCGTCCGTTCATGGGCCGACCATAACAGGCCATCATTAATAGGCAGTATTTGATGATGCTATGAAAACGGCCCAACGTATTAACGGACCACAAACGGGCCGACTGTAACCACGGGCTGAATTTGGCCCATAAGAAGAAAATGACAGTAACGGGCCGTAAGTAAACGAATGCTGGAAATGAGCCCAAGAATAAATGGGCTTTGAGAAGGCTGAAAGATAACATGGGCTGGAAACGGCCCAACGAAATAACGGGCCATTAATGGGTATAAAGTGATACACTGTTCATTACGGGCCAGTTTCACCACATGCTGTTAATGGGTGTAAAGTGATACACTGTTCATTACGGGCCAGTTTCACCACGGGCCGTTAATGGGTGTAAAGTGATACACTATTCATTACGGGCCAGTTTCACCACGGGCCGTTAATAGGCCAAGAGTTACATAGAGCCTCGTATGGGCCAAAATACGTCATGGGCCATACATGGGCCAGAAGTGAAAACGGGCTGGAATCATATTGGATGGCCCAGATGACACTACCGGGCCTAATTCGGATAGGGCATAACGGGCCTTGGGTTAGCGGGCTGTAAATGGGCTATATGTGAACAGGCCGTTAACAGGCTTTCCGTGGGCCGGGCCGCCACCTTTTGACCAAGTCAAACGGGCTGGACTTTTCACAGGAATGGGCCTCTGTTGGGCCGTGCCACGTGTCAATGTATCATAGGCTCCTTCTGTCCAATGAGTGGATGACATCTGTCCCGACGATGAGCCGACACGTGTTTCCTCCAGCCAATGATGATTTTACACGTGGAAAATCCCCATTGGTCGGGGCTGTTAATGGGTTATCGGATCCAAAATTCGACCCGATAGCTTAACGGCGTTCCGTTACGGTGGATGCCACGTGTCGGTCACCCTTGACGAAAGCACTTCTGTGAAGCGCAATTTATCGTCATGGAAGTGGGCACTTCCGTGATGATAATTTTGGTAATGTCATGGAACACTTCTACGACAGCACAGGTATGACTATCTTGATTCTGTCATAAATTTGTCATGGATGTACATGCATGACAAAAAACGCGACCTACTGTGACAAACACGTATCATCACAGAAGTGTATTTTTTTGTAGTGTAGGTGATGAAATTCCTCCCCACGCCGTAAGAAGAATGGGTGTTGGTCATATCCTACCCATTGAGGAACCCCTTGTGGCCGAAGGAGAAGGACAATGTTCCACTCAAGTGGAACCTTCACCAACCCAAGACCCACACGCTTCCGAAGAACAAAGTGAAGGCCCTCAACCTCAAGAACAAGACCAAGGGCAAGGTCAATCTCAAGATGGTGTTGTAACATCAAGTTATGCCCAAGGCCAAGTTCTCTCCTCCGAGCAAGTTCAAGATCAAGAGCTTCCTCGAGATCAAGAACAAGTTCAAGACGGCGCTCAAGATGATCAAGTGACCACTCCTCGTCTCACCCCCGAGGAGGAATTGGAGCGTCGTGCCGCCAAGATTGCTTCCAAGCTCTCCACCAAGGATCATCTCATGAAAAATGTGCTTGGAAGCTTAAGAAAGGGGGTAAGCACTTGTAGACAATTAGCAAACTATTGTGAACATCACGCGTTTGTCTCTTGTGTTGAACCCCAAAAGGTCTATGAGGCGCTCGAAGATCCGGATTGGCTCAATGCCATGCATGAAGAACTCAACAACTTCAAGCACAACAAAGTGTCGAGATTGGTGCCAAGGCCAACGGATAAACACAATGTCATTGGAACCAAGTGGATATTCAAGAACAAGCAAGATGCTCATGGGATTATCATTCGCAACAAGGCTCGTTTGGTAGCACAAGGCTACTCCCAAGTCGAGGGTATCGACTACGGTGAAACCTTTGCCCCCGTTGCTCGTCTTGAATCCATTCGCATGTTGATTGCATATGCTTCTCATCATAACTTTAAGTTACAACAAACAGATGTGAAGAGTGCTTTCCTTAATGGTCCGATTAATGAATTGGTATATGTCAAGCAACCCCCCGAGTTCGAGGATCCCTACTTTCCCGATCATGTGTATCAACTCGATAAGGCACTCTATTGCCTTAAACAAGCCCCACGTGCATGGTATGACCACCTTACCGAGTTGTTACAAGATTGTGGTTTTGAAGTTGGGCTAATCGACCCCACTCTTTTTACTAAGAAGGTCAAAGGGGAGTTGTTTGTGTGCCAATTATATGTTGATGATATTATCTTTGGTTCCCCTAACAAAGCTTTCAATGAGGAATTTGCCGCTCTCATGACCTTAAAGTTCGAGATGTCTTCCATGGGAGAGTTGAAGTTCTTTCTTGGGTTCGAAGTGAAGCAAAGGAGAGAAGGAACCTTCATCAACCAAGCCAAATACACTCCAGACATGCTCAAGAGATTCAAGCTAAGTGATGTCAAGCCGGCTTCCACTCCCATGCCCACCAAGTGCCAACTTGACATTGATCCCAATGGTAAAGCGGTGGATCAGAAGGTATATCGCTCCATGATTGGCTCCTTGCTTTACCTTTGTGCATCTAGACGGGATATCATGTTGAGTGTGGGAATTTGTGCACGTTTTCAAGCCGCACCTAAGGAAAGTCACTTTGTGGCAGTCAAGCGAATATTTTGATATTTGCCTCATACCCCAAACTTTGGCTTATGGTACCCAAGGGGAGCAAATTTCAAGCTTGTAGGTTATTCGGACTCGGATTGGGCGGGAGACAAAGTGGATAGGAAGTCCACTTCTGGAGGGTGCGAATTTCTTGGTTGCTGTCGGTGTCAAAACCGGCAGATCTCGGGTAGGGGGTCCCGAACTGTGCGTCTAAGGCGGAGGTAACAGGAGGCAGGGGACACGATGTTTTACCCAGGTTCGGGCCCTCTTGATGGAGGTAAAACCCTACGTCCTGCTTGATTTATTCTTGATAATATGAGTAGTACAAGAGTTGATCTACCACGAGATCAGAGAGGCTAAACCCTAGAAGCTAGCCTATGGTATGATTGTGTCTTGTCATACGGACTAAAACCCTCCGGTTTATATAGACACCGGAGGGGGCTAGGGTTACACAAGGTCGGTTACAAAGGAGGAGATATGCATATCCGTATTGCCTAGCTTGCCTTCCACGCCAAGTAGAGTCCCATCCGGACACGAGACGAAGTCTTCACTCTTGTGTCTTCATGGTCCAACAGTCCGGCCAAAGGATGTAGTCCGGCTGTCCGGAGACCCCCTAATCCAGGACTACCTCAGTAGCCTCCGAACCAGGCTTCAATGACGTCAAGTCCGACATGCAGTATTGTCTTCGGCACTACAAGGCGGATTCTTCTCCAAATTTCGAATGTTTGTCAAGCAGTGCCCGGACCCATAAATGTTGGACCTCTTGGCTTTTGCGCCCAATAAGGGCTATCTTCCACGCGTCAAATGAATACGAGGAGCAGGGCGTTTTTACATTCGCCCCCCTAGCCAGATAAATAAATTGTCTATTAAAGGGATGGGGATTTTTAGATCCAATCCATATCATCCTCCCCCAGTGAGAATCCATCGGAGCACGCTTTGGAAAAATCCACTCCAGCATGGCCGACAACCGCAGCTCCTCCTCCCGCCCCCGTAGCCCCAAGCCCGGTGATTGGGAGAGGTGTTCTGTCCCACACAGTCGATTAGTCAAACTGCAGACTAAGGGATTTCTCCCTCCAACGTATTTGGTTCCAGTCCGAGCTAGGCTTGCCACCTATAATGGTGGGGAGCAAGCGGAGAGCTTCCCCAGTCCCTCTACGGGGGAGCGGGTATGCCTTGTTCCTTACTTATTAAGGGGACTCGTATTTCCAATTCATCCGTTACGCAGTGGGCTCCTAGAGTTTTACGGCCTCCAATTGCATAATTTCACCCCTGCTTCCATATTTCACATCGCCGGCTATGTTGCCCTTTGCGAGTTATTCTTGGGCTGCGAGGCTCATTTCGAGCTGTGGAAAAGGTTATTTTGCCTCGTCCCCCGCACACAGAAGGGGTCACTTTATCAAGTGGGTGGAGCCGAAATATGGCGCATCGCCGAAACCGGATACCTGTCCGGTACTCTGAAGAAGACATCCGAAGACTGGCCTTCAGAATGGTTTTATATGGAGGACGTCCCCCTTCTGGACCCTGTTCGGCGGGGTCTTCCTGAGTTCAACAATGCTCCTCTAAAGAAATGCCGAAGTTGGCGCCCACGGAGCCCCCAGGAGGAAGACAACGGAGAATTCCTTTACCTGATGAACCGGATTAAAGCGTTGGCTCAATCAGGATTGACAGTAATTGAGGTTATGTCAATATGCATAATGCGGGGAGTGCAGCCGCTTCAATATTGAGGGCACCCCCTATGGTGCTTTAACGGGGAAGACGATGCCACCCGTTGCGGGCATAAGGGTCCGGACAACGCTGCCGCTTTAGCAAAAATTCTGTCCGAGTTGTTCAAGGGAGAGGAAGAGGAGTTCGTCCACATAAAGCCACGGGATGGATTCTCCATGTACAACCCTCCAAGCTGGGTGAGTTATATCTCCCTACTCCCATTCTTTCCACATTCTTTGTCGTAGGTATTTACCTTGCCATTGTGTGGCAGGAACTGCGAAAAGCCATAAGGGAGGTCAACAGCCCATCCCCACAACCAGAGGACCCCAACCGGGCCCTCGGTCCCAGACTTGAAGAAGATCCGGACATATTCGTGGAGCTGATAGACTGGCAATTCTATCAATTAAGTTGTGATGATGCCATGGTGGCCATTACGGCTGACTATCCCAGACTGCTTCCTGCGTCGCACGTAAGAAAAACCAAAAATCCCAACTCCAAAAACTAGGATCCTATTTTAGACACTTCACCTACCATATACATATGGTGTTTTACAGGGAAGGCCTTCGGGATGCCGTGCCGAACCCGCAGCAACTCGCTAATAAGAGGCATCGATGCCGGGCAGGCCAAAAAGGAAGGCGGTCAGGACAGAGATGCCGGTGCAGAGGTATGACAAAAACCCCGCTCCGTGGTTGTCGTCTTTCTCAAAATGTAATGACGTCCATGTTCTTTAACAGAAAAAACGCTCGCCGGAATATGTCCGGTGAGGCTGCCGATCATGCTTCCACCAGTCGGGCTCCAGGATCGGACATAGAGGCAGAAGCCGACATGGGGCGGACGCCGGATACTCCTCCTACAGAGGATGCGAATAGACTATCCGCTACAAATTCAGAAGTGGAGAGCGCCATGAATCATAGGCGCCGCCGAGCCGTACTCCGTGACGCTTGCTTCTCCCCAGAGGCATTTGATGCCTTCAATTCTGGAGACGCGTACCTCCGTGCTGCTCAAAATGGTCTAGCCAGAGCCACGGACCAGTATGTAAGGGATGTACGAGTAAGAAAATTTGACGATTATATGTATCAGTAGCCCCTGAGACTTGAAACGGTTAGCAGAACTGACTTAAGGATCATCTATTGTGCAGGTTCTTACAGAGAAGAATACTCGACTGTCACAGGAGCTGGTGGAATGCAAGACCCAACTTCGGGCCACCATTGCCGCATTGAAGGAACCTAAAAAGTCCCCAGCTAGTAACATTTGTTTCAAAGAATGATAAGTACCATATAGAGTGTGGCATGGCTGCAGATCTAACAATAGATATTGCAGATGAGTCCGGAGAGAATCTGGAGGACCAGCATGCCGTACGACAGCTAAAGGCTGGCGAACGCGTGCTGACTGAGGTCAGGCGGGAGAAAAACAATCTCCAAGATGCCAATACCAAGATGGGTGTGGAACTGAAAGATGTTCGAGCCCAGCTTGCAGACTCTGAGAAGGAGAATAAGCGGCTTCGACGCGGCATTTTCAGTAAGTGCTTGAACGAACCCTTAAAAAGGTGACGGCGGAGGAGCCGGCTAACAGAGTTATGTCTGCAGGTATGCTGACGGGTCGTCCCGCGAAGGAGATGCCCGGGTCTGCGGGTGATCTTCTATCCGAGCTCTCACAACTACACGAACAAGTTCGGCAGGTGATGCAAGGTATTGCCCAGGCCTTGTGGCCGTCAGTCACCCTGCCAGAAGGCATTGAGCTTGCGGAGAAGCTCAAGGGAGCACGGCGGCGCTTCCAATTATGGAAGATATCGGCCTGCCGTTAAGGTGCCAGGGAAGCCTGGGCCATGGTGAAGACGCGGTATACCAAGGCTGACCCAAACCACATGGCCGAGGTCGGACCTGTGAGGTCCGATGGGAAAGAGATCCCCGTTATCTTAGTCTATGGGCAAGTAGAATTAGCCGCAAAGTATTCCCAACAGGATTGTAGGCTAGACCGCCTGTTGGATGGTATAGAAGAGGAATTTAGTCAGTCTACATGAGTATGTAATTAAAGTGACATGTATAATGCCTTCTAGCTAGATTGTAAATCATTTGTCATGGCGGACCTTTTCGCTTCAACCTCGGGACCCGATAGTCCGGAGTGTGTCCGAATACCTGCTCAGTTATATAAGAACCGGGGTATGCGTGGAAACTAGGCGTAGGGGTCATTAGTGCTTGAACAGACAAGTACCCAACTAGTTATGTTATATTACATGGGTAGTAAGAAACATCTTCCAGGGAGAATAGTTCTGTTAGGGGTTCCTTTCCCTGGGCACGCATGCCCTAAAGTGCATGTCCGAACTGCGAGCGGATACGCAGGCAAAAACATCTGGGGGTATATACGGAAAATAAATAAAAACCACTTTTGTTCGCCGACCGAATATTACTTAAGAACGCTAGCTTTCGGCTTCACCTAGTCTGAGGTACACATCCGGCTGACCCGGTAGTAACAATCGCAGAGGTGCTCCCCTTATGCCCTAGCCGAATTAATGGGAACGTAGGGCATAAATACAAGAGCCAGGCAACCCAGCTTGGCCAAAACTTAAGTCATATCGATGCATATAATGGCGAAGAAAAGGTACATGCGGAAGAATAACACATGTGCGGGGCATGAAGCCCGATAGGTAATTAAGCTTTTGTGTAAGAAGCCCCCAGGTATAATGAGCGCGGTTAGCGCATCTATAGTGTGCAAGCGAGGCGCAAGTTGGCCCTTGAAGGCTTTGAGAAAGAATAAAAGAAAGAAAGAGAAAAGGACAAATAATGTATAGGCAAAAATGGACAGAGGAAGGAGATGAACATAGAGTCCGGCGCTAGGCGTAGAATCTTCGGAGCCTGGCTGCGTTCCATGGGTTCGGCTCAAGTCGATTATTCGATGCATCCCGCAGACGGTACGCTCCACCGGTCAGAACTTGGTCAATAATGAAGGGACCTTCGCATTTCGGCTCGAGCTTGGTCTTTTTCTTCTCCGGCAGGCGTAGAACTAACTCGCCAACGTTATAAGTTTTGGCACGTACTTCTCTGCTTTGGTATCTGCGAGCCTGTTGCTGATAGAATGTGGAACGGGCTTTTGCCACGTCGCGCTCCTCCTCCAGGGTGTCCAGACTGTCCTGCCGATCGAGCTCGGCTTCTCTTTCTTCGTACATGCGCACTCGAGGTGAGTCATGAATTATGTCGCAGGGCAGAACTGCCTCTGCACCGTACACCATAAAGAAGGGTGTATATCCGGTAGTACAATTCGGCGTGGTCCGCAGCCCCCAGAGTACGGAGTCGAGCTCCTCTACCCAGTGCGTGTTAGACTCCTTTAAGGCCCGAACTAATCTGGGTTTAATGCCGCTCATGATAAGACCATTTGCTCGCTCAACTTGGCCGCTGGTTTGTGGGTGATAGACGGAAGCATAATCGAGCTTGATGCCCATGTTGTTGCACCAGAGTTTTACCTCATCGGCCGTGAAGTTCGTGTCGTTGTCAGTGATGATGCTGTGCGGGACGCCATAACGGTGTACAACCCCGAAATGAAGTCTATCACTGGTCCGCATTCGGCTGTTTTAACAGGTTTGGCTTCTATCCATTTGGTGAATTTATCCACCATGACTAGTAAGTATTTTTTTTCTTATGGGTTGCCCCTTTAACGGGTCCAACCATGTCAAGCTCCCAGACCGCGAAGGGCCAGGTAATGGGGATTGTTTGGAGGGCGGTGGGTGGCATGTGGCTTTGGTTTGCAAAAAGCTGGCAACCAGCGCAGCGTTGGACCAAGTCCCGTGCGTCTGCCCAGGCCGTCGGCCAATAAAACCCTGTACGGAAGGCCTTGCTTACAAGGGCCCAGGCTGCGGCGTGGTGGCTGCCAAGTCCAGCGTGAATTTCTTCCAAAAGCTCCGCCCTTCCTCTTCGGAGATGCACCTTTGAAGGACTCTAGTAGTGCTTTTTTTATACAGCTCTCCCTCGTGGACCCTGTAGGCTTTAGATCACCGCACTATGCATCGTGCCTCATTTTGGTCCTCGGGAAGTTCCTACCTAGTTAGGTAGGCCAAGAATGGTTCTGTCCACAGGGCAATGATGGCCATTATGATGTGGGCTGAAGGTGTTATTTCAGTGGCAGAGCCTCCGATTATGTCAGAGTGTTCGGTATCGGGCATTTTGGCCCGGGTCCGGACTATTGTTACCGGTGTCCCCTTCCCATACCACGGATGGCTTAAACAACCTCTCCAAAAAGATGTTGGGGGAGCGCATCGCGTTTTGCGCCGATGCGGGCGAGGATATCCGCCGCCTGATTGTTTTCCCGAGCCACATGGTGAAATTCGAGCCCCTCGAACCGAGCTGACATCTTTAGGACAACATTTTGATAGGCCGCCATCTTCGGATCCTTGGCATTGAAGTCTCCATTTATTTGGGATATTGCGAGGTTCGAATCCCCACGCACCTCTAGGCGTTGAATGCCCATGGAAACCGCCATCCGAAGACCATGTAACAGGGCTTCATATTCGGCTGCATTGTTGGAGTCTGTATACAGTATCTACAGTACGTATTGCAGTGTATCTCCAGTTGGGGACGTCAGGACGACGCCAGCCCCCAGACCAGCCAGCATTTTGGAGCCGTCGAATTGCATGATCCAATTGGAGTATGTGCCGTACTCTTTAGGGAGTTCGGCTTCCGTCCATTCGGCAACAAAGTCGGCCAATACTTGCGATTTAATGGCTCGCCGAGGTTTGTATGTTATGTCGAACGGGAGGAGCTCAATGGCCCATTTGGCAATCCGCCCGTGGCATCGCGGTTGTTTATAATATCATTAAGTGGCACTTCCGAGGCTACTGTAATCGAACACTCTTGAAAGTAGTGTCGCAGCTTCCGGGATGCCATGAATACCGCATAGGCTATCTTTTGATAATGTGGGTATCATGACTTGCATGGCGTGAGGACAGTGGATACATAATATACTGGCTTTTGAAGAGGGAATTTATGTCCGTCCGCTTCTCGTTCGACGATGAGCACTACGCTTACAACCTGATGGGTTGCCGCAATGTACAACAACATTGGTTCGCCGATGTTTGGCGTGGCCAGGATTGGGTTGGTTGCCAGTATGGCTTTTATTTCTTCCAATTCGGCTGTGGCAGCATCCGTCCACTCGAAGTGTTCGATGCACCGAAGGAGGCGATAAAGGGGTAATGCCTTTTCTCCTAAGCGGGAGATAAAGCGGCTTAGAGCCGCCACACATCTAGTTAATTTCTGGATTTGTTTGAGGTCCGTTGGGATAGCCAACTGTGACACAGCTCGGATTTTGGTCGGATTAGTTTCAATTCCTCTACTGGAGACAATGAAGCCCAGGAGCTTTCCGGCTGATACGCCGAAAACGCATTTTTCCGGATTGAGCTTGATGTCGTAAGTTCAGAGGTTGTTGAATGTGGACCTCAAGTCATCTATTAGAGAGTCGATGTGTTTGGTTTTAACGACCACATCATCTATGTATGCCTCTACTGTGTTGCCAATCTGTTTCTCCTGGCATGTCTGAATCATGCGCTGATATGTTGCACCGGCGTTTTTGAGCCCAAAAGGCATTATGTTGAAACAGAAGGGGCCGTATGGTGTGATAAATGCCGTTGCGGCTTGGTCGGACTCCGCCATCTTGATTTGGTGGTAGCCGGAGTATGCGTCAAGGAAACACAATGACTCGTGTCCTGCGGGAGCATCGATGATTTGATCAATGCGGGGGAGGGGGAAGTGATCCTTTGGGCAAGCCTTGTTGAGGTCCTTGAAGTCGACACATAGGCACCAGGATTTGTCCTTCTTTGGTACCATCACCAGGTTTGCTAGCCAGTCCGGGTGTTTTATTTCTCTAATGAATCCGGCCTCCAATAACTTGGCTAGTTCCTCTCCCATAGCTTGTCTCTTAGGTTCAGAGAAACGCCGAAGAGCCTGCTTGACCGGCTTGAATCCCTTTAGGATATTGAGGCTGTGCTCGACCAGCCTGCGTGGGATTCCTGGCATGTCTGAGGGGTGCCAGGCGAATATGTCCCAATTCTCGCGCAGGAACTCTCATAGTGCGGCATCCACGGCAGGGTTTAATTGTGCCCCGATGGAGGCTGTTTTTGTAGGGTCCGTTGGATGGACTTGGAATTTGACTATTTCATCCGCTGGTTTAAAAGAGGTGGACTTGGATCTCTTGTCAAGTATCACGTCGTCCATGTCCACTGTGGAGCGTAGCGCAGTTAGTTCCTCGGCCGAAAGGGCTTCGGATAATGTCTCGAGGGCCAATGCAGCTGTTTTGTTTTCGGCGCAGAGTGATCTGTCCGGATCACTAGCGAGAGTGATGATTCCGTTGGGCCCGGGCATTTTGAGCTTCGTGTACCCATAATGGGGTATGGCTTGGAAGATCGTGAACGCCTCCCGTCCTAAAAGGGTATGGTATCCACTACTGAACGGGGCCACTTGGAATGTGATCTCTTCGGACCTATAGTTCTCCGGCATGCCGAATACCACATCTAGTGTGATTTTCCCAGCACAGCGTGCTTCCCGACTGGGGATGATTCCTCTGATGGTTGTGCTGCTTTGCTCAATGCGGTTCCAGTCTATTTCCATTTTTTGAAGAGTTTCCTCATAGATGAGGTTCAATCCACTGCCGCTGTCCATGAGTACTTTGGTGAGTCGAAAGCCGTCCGCAATTGGACTGAGGACCAGTGTTGCTGGTGCTCGGGCTGTTCGGAAATTAGGTTCGTCACTGTCATTGAAGATAATAGTCGTGTCACTCCATGGATTCATTGCTGCCACGTGGCAGATTTCGGCGAGGCTGCGGAGTGTTCACTTGCGCCTATTATTTGATGCGAAGGTTTCAAAGACTGTTAATACCGTATTGTTATCCACAGGATGGTGCTCTGTGGCATTTGGGATGAGAAGATCCTCACCACTTTTGGCCACCTGCCGGAGTATCCAACATGCTCTAAGGTTGTGTGTTGGTATGGTATCCGTTGTACTATGAATTTTGCAGGGTCCGTTAAGCCATCCCTCCAATACGGTTCCATGCCCTATAGAGGGTTTTTGTTTCTTTGTAACTAACTCGGGTGTCTTATGATAGTGCACCCTTTTACTTCGGACTGGGTGTATATTCTGAGCCGGATTATCCCAAAATTTCGTTTCGGTTTTCCAGGCGCTATCCATCGCACAGTACTTTCATACTATGGACTGTTGGCGAACGTTGCAGAAAACAAAAAAATTTCCTACATTTCACCAAGATCAATCTATGGAGTCAACTAGCAACGAGAGGAGAGTGCATCTACATACCCTTGTAGATCGCGAACGGAAGCATTCAAGAGAACAGGGATGATGGAGTCGTACTCGCCGTGATCCAAATCACCGATGACCAAGTGCCGAACGGACGGCACCTCCGCGTTCAACACACGTACGGAGCGGATGACATCTCCTCCTTCTTGATCCAGCAAGGGGGAAGGAGAGGTTGATGAAGATCCAGCAGCACGACGACGTGGTGGTGGATGCAGCAGTGATCGCAGCAGGGCTTCGCCGAGCTTCTGCGAGAGGGAGAGGTGTAGCAGGGGAGAGGGAGGCGCCAGGACTTGAGGTGTTGCTGCCCTCCCTCCCCCTTTATATAGGCCCCCTAGGGGGTGCGCCGGCCCTAGGAGATGGGATCTCCTAGGGGGGCGGTGGCCAAGGGGTGGAGTACCCCCCAAGGCAAGTGGAGGCGCCACCTCCCCTAGGGTTCCCAACCCTAGGCGCATGGGGGGCCCAAGGGGGGTGCACCAGCCCACCAGGGGCTGGTTCCCCTCCCCACTTCAGCCCATGGGGCCCTCCGGGATGGGTGGCCCCACCCGGTGGACCCCCGGGACCCTTCCGGTGGTCCCAATACAATACCGGTGACCCCCGAAACTCTCCCGATGGCTGAAACTGCACTTCCTATATATGATTCTTCACCTCCGGACCATTCCGGAACTCCTCGTGACGTCCGGGATCTCATCCGGGACTCCGAACAACTTTCGGGTTACTGCATACTCATATCTCTACAACCCTAGCGTCACCGAACCTTAAGTGTGTAGACCCTACGGGTTCGGGAGACATGTAGACATGACCGAGACGGCTCTCCGGCCAATAACCAACAGCGGGATCTAGATACCCATGTTGGCTCCCACATGCTCCTCGATGATCTCATCGGATGAACCACGATGTCGAGGATTCAAGCAACCTCGTATACAATTCCCTTTGTCAATCGGTACGTTACTTGCCCGAGACTCGATCATCGGTACCCCAATACCTTGTTCAGTCTCGTTACCGGCAAGTCACTTTACTCGTACCGTAATGCATGATCCCGTGATCAACCACTTGATCACTTTGAGCTCATTATGATGATGCATTACCGAGTGGGCCCAGAGATACCTCTCCGTCATACGGAGTGACAAATCCCAGTCTCGATTCATGCCAACCAAACAGACACTTTCAGAGACACCTGTAATGTACCTTTATAGTCAGCCAGTTACGTTGTGACGTTTGGTACACCCAAAGTACTCCTACGGCATCCGGGAGTTGCACAATCTCATGGTTTAAGGAAATGATACTTGACATTCAGAAAAGCTACAGCAAACGAACTACACGATCTTTGAGCTAAGCTTAGGATTGGGTCTTGTCCATCACATTGTTCTCCTAATGATGTGATCCCGTTATCAATGACATCCCCATGTCCATAGCCAGGAAACCATGACTATCTATTGATCAACGAGCTAGTCAACTAGAGGCTCACTAGGGACACATTGTGGTCTATGTATTCACACATGTATTACGATTTCCGGATAATACAATTATAGCATGAATAATAGACAATTATCATGAACAAGGAAATATAATAATCATTTATTATTGCCTCTAGGGCATATTTCCAACAGTCTCCCACTTGCACTAGAGTCAATCATCTAGTTACATTGTGATGAATCGAACACCCATGGAATTCTGGTGTTGATCATGTTTTGCTCTAGGGAGAGGTTTAGTCAACGGATCTGCTACATTCAGGTCCGTATGTACTTTACAAATCTCTATGTCTCCATTTTGAACACTTTCATGAGTGGAGCTGAAGCGACGCTTGATATGCCTGCTCTTCCTGTGAAACATGGGCTCCTTGGCAAGGGCAATAGCTCCAGTGTTGTCACAGAAGAGAGTCATCGGGCCCGACGCATTGGGTATGAATCCTAGGTCGGTAATGAACTCCTTCACCCAGACTGCTTCTTGTGCTGCCTCCGAGGCTGCCATGTACTCCGCTTCACATGTAGATCCCGCCACAACGCTTTGCTTGCAACTGCACCATCTTACTGCCCCACCATTCAAAATATACACGTATCCGGTTTCTGACTTAGAGTCATCCAGATCTATGTCGAAGCTAGCATCGACGTAACCCTTTACGACGAGCTCTTCGTCACCTCCATAAACGAGAAACATTTCCTTAGTCCTTTTCAGGTACTTCAGGATATTCTTGACCGCTGTCCAGTGTTCCATGCCGGGATTACTTTGGTACCTTCCTACCAAACTTACGGCAAGGTTTACATCAGGTCTGGTACACAGCATAGCATACATGATAGACCCTATGGCCGAGGCATAGGGGACGACACTCATCTTTTCTCTATCTTCTGCCGTGGTCGGGCATTGAGCCATGCTCAATCTCGTACCTTGCAATACAGGCAAGAACCCCTTCTTTGACTGATCCATTTTGAACTTCTTCAATATCTTGTCAAGGTACGTACTCTGTGAAAGACCAATGAGGCGTCTCGATCTATCTCTATAGATCTTGATGCCTAATATATAAGCAGCTTCTCCAAGGTCCTTCATTGAAAAACACTTGTTCAAGTAGGCCTTTATGCTTTCCAAGAATTCTATATCATTTCCCATCAACAGTATGTCATCCACATACAATATGAGAAATGCTACAGAGCTCCCACTCACTTTCTTGTAAACGCAGGCTTCTCCATAAGTCTGCATAAACCCAAACGCTTTGATCATCTCATCAAAGCAAATGTTCCAACTCCGAGATGCTTGCACCAGCCCATAAATCGAGCGTTGGAGCTTGCACACGTTGTCAGCATTCTTAGGATTGACAAAACCTTCCGGCTGCATCATATACAATTCTTCCTTAAGGAAACCATTAAGGAATGTCGTTTTGACGTCCATTTGCCATATCTCATAATCATAGAATGCGGCAATTGCTAACATGATTCGGATGGACTTCAGCTTCGCTACGGGTGAGAAAGTCTCATCGTAGTCAACCCCTTGAACTTGTCGATAACCCTTAGCGACAAGCCGAGCTTTATAGATGGTCACATTACCATCCGCGTATGTCTTCTTCTTAAAGATCCATTTATTTTCTATGGCTCGCCGATCAACGGGCAAGTCAGTCAAAGTCCATACTTCGTTTTCATACATGGATCCTATCTCGGATTTCATGGCTTCCAGCCATTTGTCGGAATCCAGGCCCGCCATCGCTTCTTCATAGTTCGAAGGTTCACCATTGTCTAACAACATGATTTCCAAGACAGGGTTGCCGTACCACTCTGGTGCGGAACGTGTCCTTGTGGACCTACGAAGTTCAGTAGCAACTTGATCTGAAGTTTCATGATCATCATCATCAACTTCCTCTCTAGTCGGTGCAGGCACCTCAGGAACATTTTCTTGAGCTGCGCCACTTACCGGTTCAAGAGGTAATACTTCATCAAGTTCTACCTTCCTCCCACTTATTTCTTTCGAGAGAAACTCTTTCTCTAGAAAGGACCCATTCTTGGCAACAAAGATCTTGCCTTCGGATCTGAGGTAGAAGGTATACCCAATAGTTTCTTTAGGGTATCCTATGAAGACGCATTTTTCCGACTTGGGTTCGAGCTTTTCAGGTTGAAGTTTTTTGACATAAGCATCGCATCCCCAAACTTTTAGAAATGACAGCTTAGGTTTCTTCCCAAACCATAATTCATACGGTGTCGTCTCAACGGATTTCGACGGAGCCCTATTTAAAGTGAATGCGGCAGTCTCTAAAGCATAGCCCCAAAATGATAGTGGTAAATCGGTAAGAGACATCATAGATCGCACCATATCTAATAGAGTGCGATTACGATGTTTGGACACACCATTACACTGAGGTGTTCCAGGCGGCGTTAGTTGTGAAACTATTCCACATTTTCTTAAGTGTGTGCCAAATTTGTGACTCAAGTATTCTCCCCCACGATCTGATCGCAAGAAATTGATTTTCCTGTCACGTTGATTCTCAACCTCACTCTGAAATTCCTTGAACTTTTCAAAGGTCTCAGACTTGTGTTTCATTAAGTAGACATACCCATATCTACTCAAGTCATCAGTGAGGGTGAGAACATAACGATAGCCACCGCGAGCCTCAACACTCATTGGACCACACACATCAGTATGTATGATTTCCAATAAGTTGGTTGCTCGCTCCATTGTTCCTGAGAATGGAGTCTTGGTCATTTTACCCATGAGGCATGGTTCGCACGTGTCAAATGATTCGTAATCAAGAGACTCTAAAAGTCCATCTGCATGGAGCTTCTTCATGCGTTTGACACCTATGTGACCAAGGCGGCAGTGCCACAAGTATGTGGGACTATCATTATCAACCTTACATCTTTTGGTATTCACACTATGAATATGTGTAGCATTACGCCCGAGATTCATTAAGAATAAACCATTCACCATCGGAGCATGACCATAAAACATATCTCTCATATAAATAGAACAAACATTATTCTCGGATTTAAATGAGTTGCCATCTCAAATTAAACGAGATCCTGATACAATGTTCATGCTCAAAGCTGGCACTAAATAACAATTATTGAGGTTTAAAACTAATCTCGTAGGTAAATGTAGAGGTAGCGTGCCGACGGCAATCACATCGACCTTGGAACCATTCCCTACGCGCATCGTCACCTTGTCCTTCGCGAGTCTCCGCTTATTCCGCAGCTCCTGCTTTGAGTTACAAATGTGAGCAACCGCACCGGTATCAAATACCCAGGAGCTACTATGAGTACTGGTAAGGTACACATCAATTACATGTATATCACATATACCTTTCGTGATGCCGGCCTTCTTGTCCGCTAAGTATTTGGGGCAGTTCTGCTTCCAGTGACCACTTCCCTTGCAATAAAAACACTCAGTCTCGGGCTTGGGTCCATTCTTTGGCTTCTTCCTGGCAGCTTGCTTACCGGGCGCGGCAACTCCCTTGCCGTCCTTCTTGAAGTTCTTCTTACCCTTTCCTTTCTTGAACTTAGTGGTTTTATTCACCATCAACACTTGATGTTCCTTTTTGACTTCTACCTCTGCTGATTTCAGCATTGCAAATACTTCAGGAATGGTCTTTTCCATCCCCTGCATATTGAAGTTCATCACAAAGCTCTTGTAGCTCGGTGGAAGCGACTGAAGGATTCTGTCAATGACCGCGTCATCCGGGAGATTAACTCCCAGCTAGTCAAGCGGTTATGCAACCCAGACATTTTGAGTATGTGCTCGCTGACAGAACTATTTTCCTCCATCTTACAGCTGAAGAACTTGTCGGAGGCTTCATATCTCTCGACCTGGGCATGAGCTTGAAAAACCATTTTCAGCTCTTCGAACATCTCATATGCTCCGTGTCTCTCAAAACTCTTTTAGAGCCCCGGTTCTAAGCTGTAAAGCATGCCGCACTGAACGAGGGAGTAATCATCAGCACGTGTCTGCCAAGCATTCATAATGTCTTGGTTCTGTGGGACGGGTGCGTCACCTAGCGGTGCTTCTAGGACATAATCTTTCTTGGCAGCTATGAGGATGATCCTCAGGTCCGGACCTAGTCCGTATAGTTGTTGCCATTGTCTTTCAGCTTGGTTTTCTCTAGGAACGCGTTGAAGTTGAGGACAACGTGGGCCATTTGATCTACAAGACATTGTAAAGATTTTAGACTAAGTTCATGATAATTAAGTTCATCTAATCAAATTATTAAATGAACTCCCACTCAGACAGACATCCCTCCAGTCATCTAAGTATAACATGATCCGAGTTAACTAGGCCGTGTCCGATCATCACGTGAGACGGACTAGTCAACATCAGTGAACATCTTCATGTTGATTGTATCTTCTATACGACCAATGCTTGACCTTTCGGTCTTCTGTGTTCTGAGGCGATGTCTGTACATGCTAGGCTCGTCAAGTCAACCTAAGTGTATTGCGTATGTAAATATGTCTTACACCCGTTGTATTCGAACGTTAGAATCTATCACACCCGATCATCACGTGGTGCTTCGAAACAACGAACCTTCGCAACAGTGCACAGTTAGGGGGAACACTTTCTTGAAATTATTACGAGGGATCATCTTATTTAAGCTACCATCGTTCTAAGCAAATAAGATGTAAAACATGATAAACATCACATGCAATCAAATAGTGACATGATATGGCCAATATCATTTGCTCCTTTGATCTCCATCTTCGGGGCTCCATGATCATCGTTGTCACCGGCATCACACCATGATCTCCATCATCATGATCTCCATCATCGTGTCTTCTTCAAGTTGTCTCGTCATCTATTACTTCTACTACTATGGCTAACGCTTTAGCAATAAAGTAAAGTAATTACATGACATTTATGTTGACACGCAGGTCATAAATAAATAAAGACAACTCCTATGGCTCCTGCCGATTGTCATACTCATCGACATGCAAGTCGTGATTCCTATTACAAGAACATGATCAATCTCATACATCACATATATCATTCATCATTCATCACAACCTTTGGCCATATCACATCACAAAACACTTGCTGCAAAAACAAGTTAGACATCCTCTAATTGTTGTTGCAAGTTTTTACGTGGCTGCTACAGGTTTCTAGCAAGAACGTTTCTTACCTACGCCAAAACCACAACGTGAATTGCCAATTTCTATTTACCCTTCATAAGGACCCTGTTCATCGAATCCGATCCGACTAAAGTGGGAGAGACAGACACCCGCCAGCCACCTTATGCAACTAGCACATGTCAATCGGTGGAACCGGTCTCACATAAGCGTACGTGTAAGGTTGGTCCGGGCCGCTTCATCCCACGATGCCGCCGAATCAAGATAAGACTAGTAACGGCAAGCAAATTGACAATATCGACGCCCACAACTACTTTGTGTTCTACTCGTGCATAGTAACTACGCATAGACCTAGCTCATGATGCCACTGTTGGCGAACGTTGCAGAAAACAAAAAAAATCCTACGTTTCACCAAGATCAATCTATGGAGTCAACTAGCAACGAGAGGAGAGTGCATCTACATACCCTTGTAGATCGCGAGCAGAAGCGTTCAAGAGAACGGGGGTGATGGAGTCGTACTCGCCGTGATCCAAATCACCGATGACCAAGTGCCGAACGGACGGCACCTCCGTGTTCAACACACGTACGGAGCGGATGACGTATCCTCCTTCTTGATCCAGCAAGGGGGGAGGAGAGGTTGATGAAGATCCAGCAGCACGACAGCGTGGTGGTGGATGCAGCAGTGATCGCAGCAGGGCTTCGCCGAGCTTCTGCGAGAGGGAGAGGTGTAGCAGGGGAGAGGGAGGCGCCAAGACTTGAGGTGTTGCTGCCCTCCCTCCCCCCCTTTATATAGGCCCCCTAGGGGGTGCACCGGCCCTAGGAGATGGGATCTCCTAGGAGGGGCGGCGGCCAAGGGGTGGAGTACCCCCAAGGCAAGTGGAGGCGCCCCCTCCCCTAGGGTTCCCAACCCTAGGTGCTTGGGAGGGCGCACCAGCCCACCAGGGGCTGGTTCCCCTCCCCACTTCAGCCCATGGGGCCCTCCGGGATGGGTGGACCCCCGGGACCCTTCCGGTGGTCCCGGTACAATACCGGTGACCCCCGAAACTCTCCCGATGGCCGAAACTGCACTTCCTATATATGATTCTTCACCTCCGGACCATTCCAGAACTCCTCGTGACGTTCGGGATCTCATCCGGGACTCCGAACAACTTTCGGGTTACTGCATACTCATATCTTTACAACCCTAGCATCACCGAACCTTAAGTGTGTAGACCCTACGGGTTCGGGAGACATGTAGACATGACCGAGACGGCTCTTCGGCCAATAACCAACAGCGGGATCTGGATACCCATGTTGGCTCCCACATGCTCCTCGATGATCTCATCGGATGAACCACGATGTCGAGGATTCAAGCAACCCCGTATACAATTCCCTTTGTCAATCGGTACGTTACTTGCCCGAGACTCGATCGTCGGTATCCCAATACCTTGTTCAGTCTCGTTACCGGCAAGTCACTTTACTCGTCCCGTAATGCATGATCCCGTGATCAACCACTTGATCACTTTGAGCTCATTATGATGATGCATTACCGAGTGGGCCCAGAGATACCTCTCCGTCATACGGAGTGACAAATCCCAGTCTCGATTCGTGCCAACCCAACAGACACTTTCGGAGACACCTGTAATGTACCTTTATAGTCACCCAGTTACGTTGTGACGTTTGGTATACCCAAAGTACTCCTACAGTATCCGGGAGTTGCACAATCTCATGGTTTAAGGAAATGATACTTGACATTCAGAAAAGCTACAGCAAACGAACTACACGATCTTTGAGCTAAGCTTAGGATTGGGTCTTGTCCATCACTTCATTCTCCTAATGATGTGATCCCGTTATCAATGACATCCCCATGTCCATAGCCAGGAAACCATGACTATCTATTGATCAATGAGCTAGTCAACTAGAGGCTCACTAGGGACACATTGTGGTCTATGTATTCACACATGTATTACGATTTTCGGATAATACAATTATAGCATGAATAATAGACAATTATCATGAACAAGGAAATATAATAATCATTTTATTATTGCCTCTAGGGCATATTTCCAACAGTCTCCCACTTGCACTAGAGTCAATCATCTAGTTACAACACCCATGGAATTCTGGTGTTGATCATGTTTTGCTCTAGGGAGAGGTTTAGTCAACGGATCTGCTACATTCAGGTCCGTATGTACTTTACAAATCTCTATGTCTCCATTTTGAACACTTTCACGAATGGAGTTGAAGCGACGCTTGATATGCCTGGTCTTCCTGTGAAACCTGGGCTCCTTGGCAAGGGCAATAGCTCGAGTGTTGTCACAGAAGAGAGTCATCGGGCCCGACGCATTGGGTATGACTCCTAGGTCGGTAATGAACTCCTTCACCCAGACTGCTTCTTGTGCTGCCTCCGAGGCTGCCATGTACTCCGCTTCACATGTAGATCCCGCCACAACGCTTTGCTTGCAACTGCACCATCTTACTGCCCCACCATTCAAAATATACACGTATCCGGTTTCTGACTTAGAGTCATCCAGATCTATGTCGAAGCTAGCATCGACGTAACCCTTTACGACGAGCTCTTCGTCACCTCCATAAACGAGAAACATTTCCTTAGTCCTTTTCAGGTACTTCAGGATATTCTTGACCGCTGTCTAGTGTTCCATGCCGGGATTACTTTGGTACCTTCCTACCAAACTTACGGCAAGGTTTACATCAGGTCTGGTACACAGCATAGCATACATGATAGACCCTATGGCCGAGGCATAGGGGACGACACTCATCTTTTCTCTACCTCTGCCGTGGTCGGGCATTGAGCCGTGCTCAATCTCTTACCTTGCAATCCATAATATGAGTAGTACAAGAGTTGATCTACCACGAGATCAGAGAGGCTAAACCCTAGAAGCTAGCCTATGGTATGATTGTGTCTTGTCCTACGGACTAAAACCCTCCGGTTTATATAGACACTGGAGGGGGCTAGGGTTACACAAGGTCGGTTACAAAGGAGGAGATATACATATCCGTATTTCCTAGCTTGCCTTCCTCGCCAAGTAGAGTCCCATCCGGACACGGGACGAAGTCTTCAATCTTGTGTCTTCATGGTCCAACAGTCCAGCCAAAGGATATAGTCCAGCTGTCCGAAGACCCCCTAATCCAGGACTCCCTCAGTTGCTCTTTGGTGAGTTGGTCTTCCAAGAAGCAAAGTTGCGTATCTCTCTCGTCCACGGAAGCAGAGTATGTGGCTGCCGGTAGTTGTTGTGCACAACTCTTATGGATGAGGCAAACTTTAAAGGATTACGGTGTCATTTGTGACAAAGTGCCTCTTTGGTGTGACAATGAAAGTGCCATCAAGATTTCTCTCAACCCGGTGCAACACTTCAAGATGAAGCATATTAAGATTCAGTATCACTTCATCCGGGATCACATTAGGCGAGGGGAGATCGAGCTCAACTACGTCAACACCCATGATAACCTCGCAGATATTTTCACGAAGCCTTTGGATGAAGCAAGATTTCGCGAGCTAAGGCATGAGCTAAATATCATTGATTCGAGCAATGTTGCTTGAACCCTTGCACACCCCACCTCACTCAACTTGTTGTCTAATCTAGGTGTAGGCATGGTTGGTCCGGGCCGCTTCATCCCACGATGCCGCCGAATCAAGATAAGACTAGTAACGGCAAGCAAATTGACAATATCGACGCCCACAACTACTTTGTGTTCTACTCGTGCATAGTAACTACGCATAGACCTAGCTCATGATGCCACTGTTGGCGAACGTTGCAGAAAACAAAAAAAATTCCTACGTTTCACCAAGATCAATCTATGGAGTCAACTAGCAACGAGAGGAGAGTGCATCTACATACCCTTGTAGATCGCGAGCAGAAGCGTTCAAGAGAACGGGGGTGATGGAGTCGTACTCGCCGTGATCCAAATCACCGATGACCAAGTGCCGAACGGACGGCACCTCCGTGTTCAACACACGTACGGAGCGGATGACGTATCCTCCTTCTTGATCCAGCAAGGGGGGAGGAGAGGTTGATGAAGATCCAGCAGCACGACAGCGTGGTGGTGGATGCAGCAGTGATCGCAGCAGGGCTTCGCCGAGCTTCTGCGAGAGGGAGAGGTGTAGCAGGGGAGAGGGAGGCGCCAAGACTTGAGGTGTTGCTGCCCTCCCTCCCCCCCTTTATATAGGCCCCCTAGGGGGTGCACCGGCCCTAGGAGATGGGATCTCCTAGGAGGGGCGGCGGCCAAGGGGTGGAGTACCCCCAAGGCAAGTGGAGGCGCCCCCTCCCCTAGGGTTCCCAACCCTAGGTGCTTGGGGGGGCGCACCAGCCCACCAGGGGCTGGTTCCCCTCCCCACTTCAGCCCATGGGGCCCTCCGGGATGGGTGGACCCCCGGGACCCTTCCGGTGGTCCCGGTACAATACCGGTGACCCCCGAAACTCTCCCGATGGCCGAAACTGCACTTCCTATATATGATTCTTCACCTCCGGACCATTCCAGAACTCCTCGTGACGTCCGGGATCTCATCCGGGACTCCGAACAACTTTCGGGTTACTGCATACTCATATCTTTACAACCCTAGCGTCACCGAACCTTAAGTGTGTAGACCCTACGGGTTCGGGAGACATGTAGACATGACCGAGACGGCTCTTCGGCCAATAACCAACAGCGGGATCTGGATACCCATGTTGGCTCCCACATGCTCCTCGATGATCTCATCGGATGAACCACGATGTCGAGGATTCAAGCAACCCCGTATACAATTCCCTTTGTCAATCGGTACGTTACTTGCCCGAGACTCAATCGTCGGTATCCCAATACCTTGTTCAGTCTCATTACCGGCAAGTCACTTTACTCGTACCGTAATGCATGATCCCGTGATCAACCACTTGATCACTTTGAGCTCATTATGATGATGCATTACCGAGTGGGCCCAGAGATACCTCTCCGTCATACGGAGTGACAAATCCCAGTCTCGATTCGTGCCAACCCAACAGACACTTTCGGAGACACCTGTAATGTACCTTTATAGTCACCCAGTTACGTTGTGACGTTTGGTACACCCAAAGTACTCCTACAGTATCCGGGAGTTGCACAATCTCATGGTTTAAGGAAATGATACTTGACATTCAGAAAAGCTACAGCAAACGAACTACACGATCTTTGAGCTAAGCTTAGGATTGGGTCTTGTCCATCACTTCATTCTCCTAATGATGTGATCCCGTTATCAATGACATCCCCATGTCCATAGCCAGGAAACCATGACTATCTATTGATCAACGAGCTAGTCAACTAGAGGCTCACTAGGGACACATTGTGGTCTATGTATTCACACATGTATTACGATTTCCGGATAATACAATCATAGCATGAATAATAGACAATTATCATGAACAAGGAAATATAATAATCATTTTATTATTGCCTCTAGGGCATATTTCCAACAGTCTCCCACTTGCACTAGAGTCAATCATCTAGTTACATTGTGATGAACCGAACACCCATGGAATTCTGGTGTTGATCATGTTTTGCTCTAGGGAGAGGTTTAGTCAACGGATCTGCTACATTCAGGTCCGTATGTACTTTACAAATCTCTATGTCTCCATTTTGAACACTTTCACGAATGGAGTTGAAGCGACGCTTGATATGCCTGGTCTTCCTGTGAAACCTGGGCTCCTTGGCAAGGGCAATAGCTCGAGTGTTGTCACAGAAGAGAGTCATCAGGCCCGACGCATTGGGTATGACTCCTAGGTCGGTAATGAACTCCTTCACCCAGACTGCTTCTTGTGCTGCCTCCGAGGCTGCCATGTACTCCGCTTCACATGTAGATCCTGCCACAATGCTTTGCTTGCAACTTCACCATCTTACTGCCCCACCATTCAAAATATACACGTATCCGGTTTCTGACTTAGAGTCATCCAGATCTATGTCGAAGCTAGCATCGACGTAACCCTTTACGACGAGCTCTTCGTCACCTCCATAAACGAGAAACATTTCCTTAGTCCTTTTCAGGTACTTCAGAATATTCTTGACCGCTGTCTAGTGTTCCATGCCGGGATTACTTTGGTACCTTCCTACCAAACTTACGGCAAGGTTTACATTAGGTCTGGTACACAGCATAGCATACATGATAGACCCTATGGCCGAGGCATAGGGGACGACACTCATCTTTTCTCTACCTCTGCCGTGGTCGGGCATTGAGCCGTGCTCAATCTCTTACCTTGCAATCCATAATATGAGTAGTACAAGAGTTGATCTACCACGAGATCAGAGAGGCTAAACCCTAGAAGCTAGCCTATGGTATGATTGTGTCTTGTCCTACGAACTAAAACCCTCCGGTTTATATAGACACTGGAGGGGGCTAGGGTTACACAAGGTCGGTTACAAAGGAGGAGATATACATATCCGTATTTCCTAGCTTGCCTTCCTCGCCAAGTAGAGTCCCATCCGGACACGGGACGAAGTCTTCAATCTTGTGTCTTCATGGTCCAACAGTCCAGCCAAAGGATATAGTCCAGCTGTCCGAAGACCCCCTAATCCAGGACTCCCTCAGTTGCTCTTTGGTGAGTTGGTCTTCCAAGAAGCAAAGTTGCGTATCTCTCTCGTCCACGGAAGCAGAGTATGTGGCTGCCGGTAGTTGTTGTGCACAACTCTTATGGATGAGGCAAACTTTAAAGGATTACGGTGTCATTTGTGACAAAGTGCCTCTTTGGTGTGACAATGAAAGTGCCATCAAGATTTCTCTCAACCCGGTGCAACACTTCAAGATGAAGCATATTAAGATTCAGTATCACTTCATCCGGGATCACATTAGGCGAGGGGAGATCGAGCTCAACTACGTCAACACCCATGATAACCTCGCAGATATTTTCACGAAGCCTTTGGATGAAGCAAGATTTCGCGAGCTAAGGCATGAGCTAAATATCATTGATTCGAGCAATGTTGCTTGAACCCTTGCACACCCCACCTCACTCAACTTGTTATCTAATCTAGGTGTAGGCATGGACAAAGGGGGAGTGTTGTTCTCTCAATGAACTCTCCCTCCCCCATTATGCATAAAGTGATCAACTCTTTCACATTAGCCATTTTTGATGGTACTTGTGCTTCAAAGACGAGTTTTGGTCATGGGCCCAAGGATAATTCTTCGCGGTGCCATACCAATTGACTCAAACATAGGTGGCTCCGGCCACCGCCCTCTCCTTGGAGAGTTTGTGTCTCGTTTTTGGTCTGTGTTGTCTCTTGCTTTTCCTCCTTTGTGATGAGCTTGTGCCTGTGGTGTCCTGTGTGTTAGCTCATTGGTGTGGTCTTTCGCTTGAAGGTTCAGTGCTTCGGTGTTCTCTCGGTTGGTTGAAACTACTTTTTCTTGAGCTCACGGTACTACCGCGGCCTGCCACGGTACTACCGCGAGGGGAGCGCTCGGTACTTCCGCACCCAGCGCGGCAAAAAAAAATTCTGCTGCCTGGGGGAGCGGTACTACGGCCTCGGTGCGGTACTTCTGCCTGGGCGGTACTACCGCAATGACGTGCAATACTACCGTGTGAGGAGTGCACAGTACTTGTGCACCCAGCGCGACAGAATTTTTTTACTGCCGCCTGGGGGAGCGGTACTAAAGCCACAGTGCGGTACTTCCGCCCGGGGCGGTACTACCGCAATGACATGTGGTACTACCGTGCGGTCGAAGGGCGTGGGGGGTTAAACACGGGCAGGGGGAGTTCTAACTCCCCCATGACCATTCCTCTCTCTCCCCACTCCGTCTCTCTCTCTCGCTCAAGAACGGCGCCGGAGGTCCTCGCCGGATCTCCGTCTCCGGCCGCTCTCCTCGGATTCCAACCAGTGGGATCGTTCCCCAGCACTCCCTCTTGCCATGGATCAAGGTTTCTCCCCAATCCCTTACTTTTTCTTGTTCGTCTTGTTGTTTTTAGGTCTTGGGGAGATGCAAGTTTTTCGTGAGATTTTAGGCCAAATATTTGCAAGAGTCGGATATAGGAGAGTGGTTTTGTGTAGTGATGGTACTTGGTTTAGTTGTCCCATGATGGATTTGATCAACCGTAGTACCACGTTTTGACACGGTTGTGCTCTGATCTCCATGGCCATTACGGATCTACAACCGTGTGGTACTACCGCTCTTCATGTGCGGTACTACCGTGCGCCCGGTACTACCGCCCTGCTAGTGCGGTACTACCGCATCACCGGTACTACCGCTCCTCGGAGCGGTACTACCACACGTGGCGCAACACACGCAACTACCGTTGTCTCAAATCCCTCTTGTGGCACTTCTCACGTACTATGTCTACTTGTTTCACCCGTTTTTTGTGGTCTTTGCATTGATCCTTCTCGCGTTTCCTGCGTGATTGTTTTGTGGTGTGTGTTTTAGGTGGTGGCTCAGGTGCTCCGGCTCGCCGCTCCAATCCAAGCCATAACACGGGATCCAAGCGTATGCACAACTCAGAGGCAGCAGAGGGCTCCAATGCCCCCCAACGCAGAACCAAGACCACCGCCACCGAAGAGAAGGAACCCACCATGGGTATGGATGAGATACCACTTGCTAAATTCATCGCTCGGAGGAAGATCAATCAATATGGAAACCCTCGTGCCAACTTTCGAGGGAATGAGCGATTCTGGACCAAGTAGCAGAATCTCATCTATCTAGATGTCATCAAGGCCAAGCAAAACACCTATGTGGAGGTGAAGTGGATCAACATGCATCACATGAGGCAATAGAAGCATCGGGAATACTTTGGTGAGGCTTTAGACCTCGTGGAGCAATTTGGCATTGAGCATATCATCTCATTCCACAAAGACTTTGATCCTGAGATCATTGCTCAGTTCTTTGCCTTAGTGCATTTTCATCCCAATGAGGACAGGACCATGACTTGGATGACCAATGGTCAGCAGCTGACTTCTACTTGGAAGGAATTCATGACTTTGCTTGGGGTTCCGGATGAGGGGCTCGCCACACCCCAAGGTGTTCACCCTCATGCCAATTCCGAGTCTGCAAACAAGAACAAGCTTTTGCCCTTCTATGTGGAGAATAAGCTTTCCAATAACAAGACAACTTGGGTACTCAACTCCTTTCTTGACATCATGCACCGGATCTTCCGCAACACTCTCTTCCCACGCATTGGGGACAAGGACAAGGTGCATGCCTATCTTGTGGATATGATGCTCCTGTGTGCAGACGCTCGCAACTCTCAGACACTACCACTTGATATCTCACATATCATGTGGAATGACCTTCGGTTTGTGGTCTACAACTGCAAGGTCCCCATCTATGGACCTTATCTGTTTTAGTTGATCTCAGCAACTTGGGAGCAGCTCTACCCTCAGGATGATTTTGAGGCCCCTAGTTGGATCCGGCATGAGCCCATCAACCGTATCAAGACTCAGTGGGCCAACACTACCTCTTGTGCTGATGCCACGGCTAACATGGACGTGGGTGCAGATGAGCATGAGGAGTAGGCAGCAGACGAGGACAGCTCTGAGGGTTACTCCCCTCCCACTTCTGAGCCATCTTGGGCTAAGCGACTGAAGAACAAGATGAAGATGTTGTTCTGTATGCAGGCAAAGGGGCAGTACAAGACCCATGTGGATTCCAAGGAGACTCGCCGCCGGGACAAACGGATTTTCAGGACCTTCGACGAGAACATCTCCAGCGGGTCAGAGGAGGACGTCACCCCAGAGGTAGAATGGATCGCCAAGTGGGGTTATCACTGGACAGAGTCTGAGGAAGAGTCCATCCCAGCTGCCGAGTCTGACGGGGTTCGTGCGAGTGACTACTCAGCTTGAGCCACCCCTTCTGTTGTAGGTGTCCTCTCTGCCTTTTTGGCATCTCGATGCCAAAGGGGGAGAGAATGTAGGATTTGCGAGTTGTGTCGTGTTTGGGTCAGTTGAACTTCGTTTATGTCGTTTGCTTTGGTTTGCTTTGGTTTGTGCTTGTGAGTCCTTCTATCATATGGTGTAAGACATATGCACTCTATCATACCATAGTGAGCTTATTCTATCTTGTGCTTATTTCATTATGCTCTTTCCTATCTTGCTTAGTTTTAGCCCTATTGCAAGATATGCCATGTCTATAAAATACAGGGGGAGTGTTGATCCTAGTATGTGTGTCGTGCAGTCCAAAGCACTCATCAAGATAGCACATATCTAGGGGGAGCCCATCTATATTTTAGAGACTTGGGATTTGCACTGGCTCTTTGCATTATACTCTTGTGCAAATCCCGTGTTGTCATCAGTCCACCAAAAAGGTGGAGATTGTAAGGGCATTTTATCCCTTAGTTGGTTTTGGTGATTGATGACAATACTTTTGCGGACTAATCATGTGCATCAAATATTTCAGATATATATTGACTAAGGCACAAGATGATTTGGTTCCCCTCGAAGGCTATGGAAGACGACGTTTCTCTTCATTTCTTTTCGGTGGTATTGAGTCGTAAGGAAGCCGTACTAATAAGAGGGTGTCCGCGTTGGAAAGGGTGGGTGGATTCATCACGTACACATCTTCCTTTGTACCTCCTTTTCTTCTAGCCTTTGGAGCATCCTATGTTTTCCTTGTCTATGCAAATATTGCGCGTGATTGCTGAACTAGGGCGTGCGGTAGTACTGCTCCTTAGAGCGGTAGTACCGCAGGCCCTTGCGGTAGTACCGTCCACCGGTGCGGTAGTACCGCAAGTGCCCACGGTAGTACCGCTTCCTGGCAAGTGGTAGTACTATGGGCGGAGTCCAGATCTTGTCACCCTCTCCCTAGTGGGTGACACCCATCACGGTAGTACCGCGCACTGGGCACAGTAGTACCATGGTATCTGGCTTAGTTCCGCAAGTATGCGGCAGTAAGGGGCGGATGAAATTTTTTTCATCCGCGCCTAGCGCGGTAATACCGCTACTGGCTTACGGTACTACCGTGTCGGGTTTTTACATCGACTCCAACTCAGCAGAAGTAGCCACGGATGTAATTTATTATATCCGTGCCTTCCCATATCTGGACAGTTCCTACCTTGCGGTAGGACCGCAAGGGGGCGCGGTAGTACCGCGCCAGCAGTACTGCCGCCCTCTGCCTTAGCGCTTTTTGGGCTGGTCTGGTCTCTGCTGCATGGGCGGTAGTACTGCAGGGCCCTGCGGTAGTACCACGTGCCCCTGCGGTAGTACCGCGCCTCCGGTATGGTAGTACCGCGTTGCGCAGGCTGAGTTGGTGGATAACGGTTGGATTTGTTCTTCTACTATAGAAGGGGTGTCTTCTTCCTCTAGTTGACTACCTCTTCCATCTCTAAGCTCCATTGATGCTCTAAGCTTCATTTTCGCCCGATCTCTCTCCCTAGCCAATCAAACTTGTTGATTTGCTCGGGATTGGTTGAGAAGGCCCCGATCTACACTTCCACCAAGAGAAATTTGAATCCCCCACCAATCCCTAGCGGATCTTGTTACTCTTGGGTGTTTGAGCACCCTAGATGGTTGAGGTCACCACGGAGTCATAATCCATTGTGGTGAAGCTTTGTGCTGTTGTTGGGAGCCTCCGATTAAATTGTAGAGATAGCCCCAACCATTTGTAAAGGTCCGGTCGCCGCCTCGAAGGGCACCAATAGTGGAATCATAGAATCTCGCATTGTGTGAGGGCGTGAGGAGAATACGGTGGACCTAGTGGCTTTTTGGGGAGCATTGTGCCTCCACACCGCTCTAACGGAGACGTACTTCCCCTCAAAAGGAAGGAACTTCGGTAACACATCCTCGTCTTCACCGGGTCCACTCTTGGTTATCTCTCACCTTTACTTGTGCAAGCTTATTAGCGTTACTTCTCTTGCTTGCTTGTGTGTTCGTTGTTGTTGCATCATATAGGTTGCTCACCTAGTTGCACATCTAGACAACCTAATTTGATGCAAATTTTAATTTGGTAAAGAAAAGCTAAAAATTGTTAGTTGCCTATTCACCCCCTCTAGTCAACCATATCAATCCTTTCACCGAGGAGGGCACAACCCACTAGGGCACGCCTGGGCTCCCTGGCACGCCCAGGTGGGTTGTGCCCACCTGGTGGGCCCCCTCTAGTGGTTATTTTCTCCATATTCCTCATATATTTGAAAATAGTTCTCCATAAATTTTCAGCTCATTTGGAGATATCCAGGATAGGTAACTCTGACGTAGCTTTTCCAGGTCCAGAATTCTAGCTGCCGGTATTCTCCCTCTTTGTGTAAACCTTGCATATTATGAGAGAAAGGGCGTTGGAATTGCTTAAAAAAGCATTATTATGCCATAAAACATACTCCCTCCATCCCAAAATACTTGTCATCAAAATGGATAAAAAGAGATGTATCTAGAACTAAAATATGTCTAGATACATTCCCTTTTATCCATTTTGATGACAAGTATTTCTGGACGGAGGGAGTAGTAAATAATAGTAGGTAAACATGATGCAAAATGGACGTATCAAGAACCAAGGTATCAATCCAGTAGGAGGAACACACAAGTCTCCAATGACAGCACCTGCACAAATAAACAAATACTTGCACCCAACGCGATAAAGGGGTTGTCAATCCCTTCGCAGTTACTTGCAAGGATGAGATCTGATAGAGATATGTATAAAAGATAAATAAAAATGCAAAATAGAGTAAATATAAATAAATTTCAGCAAGCTATTTTTTGGTTTTTGGTTTTATAGATCTAAAAATAATATGGTGAGAATAGACCCGGGGGCTATAGTTTTCAGTAGAGGCTTCTCTCTTGAAAGAACACATACGGTGGCTGAACAAATTACTATTGAGCAATTGATAGAAAAGTGAATAATCATGACAATATGTAAGGCAATGATCATGAATATGGGCATCACGTCCATGATAAGTAGACCAGAACGATTATGCATCTACTACTATTACTCCACACGTCAACCGCTATCCAGCATGCATCTAGTGTATTAAGTTAACAAGAACGGAGTAACACCTTAAGCAAGATGACATGATGTAGAGGGGTAGGTGATACGTCTCCAACGTATCTATAATTTTTGATTGTTCCATGCTATTATATTATCCATCTAGGATGTTTTATATGCATTTATATGCTATTTTAAATGATTTTTGGGACTAGCCTATTAACCTAGAGCCTAGTGTCAATTTCTATTTTTTTCCTTGTTTTGAGTATCGCAGAAAAGGAATACCAAACGGAGTCCAATTGACATGAAAATTTACGGAGATCATTTTTGGACCAGAAGAAGCCCACGGAGCATCTGAGATGGAGCAGAAGAGTCCCAAGGCCACCACGAGGGTGGGGGCGCACCCCCTGCCTCGTGGCCGCCTCGTGGACCCCCCTGACTTGTTCCCGATGCCAGCGCCTCTTATATATCCCCAAACTTCCAGAAAATAACCTAGATCGGGAGTTCTGCCACCGCAAGCCTCCATAGCCACCGAAAACCAATTTAGACGCGTTCCGGCACCCTGCCGGAAGGGGGGAATCCATCACCGGTGGCCATCTTCATTATCCCGATGCTCTCCATGACGAGGAGGGAGTAGTTCACCCTTGGGGCTGAGGGTATGTACCAGTAGCTATGTGTTTGATCTCTCTCTCTCTCGTGTTCTTGATTCAGCACGATCGTGATGTATCACGAGCTTTGCTATTATAGTTGGATGTTTTGATGTTTCTCCCCCTCTACTCTCTTGTAATGGATTGAGTTTTCCCTTTGAAGTTATCCTATCAGATTGTGTCTTTAAGTATTTGAGAACACTTGGTGTATGTCTTGCATGTGCTTATCTGTGGTGACAATGGTATATTCACGTGATCTACTTGATCTATGTTTTGGTGATCAACTTGCGGGTTCCGTGACCTTGTGAACTTATGCATAGGGGTTGGCACACGTTTTCGTCTTGACTCTTCGGTAGAAACTTTGGGCACTGTTTGAAGTTCTTTGTGTTGCTTGAATAGATGAATCTGAGATTGTGTGATGCATATCGTATAATCATACCCACGGATACTTGAGGTGACATTGGAGTATCTAGGTGACATTAGGGTTTAGGTTGATTTGTGTCTTAAGGTGTTATTCTAGTACGAACTCTAGGATAGATCAAACGGAAAGAATAGCTTCGTGTTATTTTACTACAGACTCTTGAATAGATCGATCAAAAAGAATAACTTTGAGGTGGTTTCGTACCCTACAATAATCTCTTCGTTTGTTCTCCGCTATTAGTGACTTGTAACATCCCAATTTTCAATTTGGATGTTTATAATAGATCATTCATATGCATACATGATTTATGCATTTTTGCCCCATTTGTTTTATTTGATTTTTGATCCAAGGAACTTTGAGCAACTCAAGGACAAAAAGAGAGAGTTGGAAGTTTCTCTAAAAACCAATTTTGAATTTTTTTTCGAAGTTGGGAGTTTGGATCAAATTTGGTTTCACCAAAAAATTCATTTCCATTATATCAAAAATAAACAGAGAAGATAAAATGACTTCTTCGAAATCGGAAAAGAAAATATTGGAAATTGAATTTGGAACCAAAAAATGTTTGTTGAGTTTTATTTGCAATTATTTTATTAGCATATCCAAAAAAGTTTATTTTTGAAAACTTGCATTTTAGGCCGGATAAAAGTTCACAAGGTCATATATAAGACCATGTTAGTATGTGAATTTTCTGGGATTTTTAGGCTAACTTCTATTTGTATTTTCGGTGTTTCATTGCTTCTGTAAAAAACGTTTAAAAAATGCAGCCCAACAGGCCGAGGCCCAGGTGCTATCTCCTTCTTCCTCCTCTCGGTTCGTTACAGAAACATGTACGCACGCACGCAGGCATCACACCCTAGCGCCCCACCCCTCCCCTCCTCTCCCTCGCTCCAAAACCGCTCTAACTCGGTCCCCCTCGCCTCCCTCTACCCCTTCCCCTTCCTAGTGCGCCTTGGAGTCGTTTGTAATGGCCATTACGAGGCAGAGAAACAACCACCATTTATATTCCATTGTCTGCTCGAATTCGGACCTCCCGAGGCCTATAAATAAAGCACCCCTGTGAGCCCCTCTCACCCCTCGTCTGAAGCCCTCTTTTTTGGAGTTTTTTCCTCTCCCTAACCTCGCCAATTGCTCGCCGGAGTTTGTGAATTCCGGCGACCTCTCACCGTGCGTACAGGAAGCAATCTACAACCACAACTTGTTCAAGTGGTTCACCTCGTCGTCCTCTACATCGTTCCGCATGCGTCCTTCGCCGAAGCACAGAGGAGTCACCTTCTTCCTTGTCTTTGGCGACAAGTCCGGTGAGCACCCAGCCAGCGAATCACAGAGCGCCACTTGTCTCTGGCAGATTTTTTTTCTTTTTCAGGAATTTTTCCAAATTCAGATTCTTTACCAAATCTTCTTTATTCTATATCTTTTAGTCTATAGATCCGATTTAGTTGATTCTTTTTCCTACTAGTTCATAGAAATCCCATATATCCAGAGAACCAAAAGAAAAATATTTTTGAAAATTTTAAAATTTGAATTCAAACATATCAGATTTCAAACTTCGTTAGGCCGTAACTCGAGTTTCGTAACTCCGTTTAGGTGATTCTTTTTGCAAATCGAAGCTCGTAACGTGTACTTTCTGTTGAAACCAAAACCATTTATTTTTTTGCTGTAAAAATTACATTATGTATAGAAACTTTATTTGGGTGTTTTTGCAGTTTTTCCGAAGTCTTTCATTTGTTTTCTTTTTGGATCTTTGCTTGTATGCTTATGTATGTTATTCCTTGCTTACGCTAGATCATCCAGAGTGCGAAGCTTGCTACTACGAATCTTTAGAGTTCAAAGAACGTCAGCAAGGCAAGTTCACACTATGATCATACTTTTCAATACCCAGTTTTTACTATGCATTAGTTTAACCCTCAAAGATTGCATGAGTAGGATTGGGAACATGTGGTTATGCTATGTAGTTCATGTGGTAGGAACCTATGACCTTTGATCACCCCGGGAATATTCGTTATATCATATATTGCTTAGTCATGCTCGTAGACGGGGATTGGTATGTGTGATCCATGCAAGTTGCGAGAGATAATAATTTTGGGACAACATAAGGTGGGAACTTTAATACACATCTGAGTGGATTGTTTCAGGCACCTGGAGAAACCAGTGCTTGCCCAAGGGGAATCCCGGAGTAGCCGTGTGATTACCCTAGGTCCGCCACCCAGGCTCAAAGGGATCATATGATATTTCATGCCTAGAAACTTCCGTGTGCAGCCACAAGCCATTATGGGCTCTGGCAGAGTTGAGTAAGTTGTGTGACCTCTTTCCGTGGTAGACTAGCTGATGTAGGGGAAAGTAGGTGTACCGGTCTTCCCAGGGTTAAGGGGAAACGCTTCTGAAAGGCTATGTCTCAATCTTCCGATCATGGAGGTGGTCGAGTCTTGTGGGGAAAGTGCGCAAACCTCTACAGAGTGTACAAACTAATCATGATTAGCCATGTCCCCGGTTATGGACAACTTGAGTATCTAGAAGTGAATTATTGGTTGATCTCATCACTCTGTTTAATGAAATTGTTGGGTTACTATAACTTGGGAATTTTGGGATTGAGTTGGAGGAACCTTCTCAATAATGGCATTTTAATTTAGTAGTAAATAAAAAATTATTCATTTGTTGTTGGGAAAAATTAGCTTTTTGCAAAAATTTAAACTTAGAGCCTCCACCAGCTAAATTTGCATATAGAGATAGTCTTGTTCATTATTATTATTCTATGGTGTGAAATTGCCAGCATATTCCATGTGCTGACCTACACGGCTACAACGTCTCATGTTGCATACTTTTCCGACGAAGATTAAAGGTGCGATAGGTCATTGTTCTACACTCAGTTTGTCGTGGAGTTTGATTGACTCATTTACCTTTAATGCTTCCACAATTATTTTTATTTAGATGGCCTTTGGCCATATTATTGTCATAAATACTCTTTTGAGGACCTCGATGTAATAAAGTGTGTGATTGAACTCTGTTATAATTCCTCGAGTATTGTGTGTGTCAGCATACCGATCCAGGGATGATACTTAAGCACAGAGACTTCAATCCATTTGGATCAGGTCGCTACAAGATGGTATCAGAGCCATGTTGACTGTAGGACACGACCACTAGGAAATGGAAAGCCATAGGAAGAAAACTCTATTCTACAACTTCCTTAAATATTCGTTGGTCTGTACTCTTCTCTACTCATTTCTATCTCTTCTCCACTTCAATAAAATAGTTGTTGAACCCCATCACCAAGTTGCTCAGCCTGATGAGAACATGACCTATGAAGACATCATTAACAAAGAAGAAGAAGCTAGAGTTGACTTTGATTTGAGAAGATTTAGTTCAGACCACCACTACCAAGTTGAGTCCAACAAATGATTGCGGTAGTATGAAGAGATCATATCTCTTGTGGATATGACCTTACCTGTTGGTTTTTGCTGGTGTGGTGTGATCTTTGTGAATTGCTTGATTTGAAATTTTCTTTCTATCATAAGCATATGGGTAGCGATTTCTCTCATTAGGCCCTTATTCTATTCTAATTTCTCATCCACTCTAAACCTAACAGATGCCTCCAATACGTGACCCAGAATTCCCATCGGAACTTACCCAGTTGATCCAGAACCAGAATGCCCTCATGCAACTACTCATCCAGAATCAGAACTAGAACAACAACAACCCACCGCCCCCACCCTCAGTCGACAACCTTACCCGTTTCCTGAGGTTGAACCCACCCGTGTTCTCTAGCAACACGGAGCCGATCGTCGCAGATGACTGGCTTCGCAAGATCGGAAGGGAGCTACCCACCGTAGGATGCACTGACGCTGAGAAGGTGCGCTTTGCCGCACATCAACTGGATGGACCAGTAGCTTCGTGGTGGGAGAATTACACCACCACTTTCCCCATAGCCAATGTGACTTGGGATCAGTTCCAGCAGGCGTTCCGTACCGCACATGTTTCAGCCAGAGCTATGAGTCTGAAGAAGCGTGAGTTCCGCAACTTACGCCAGGGAAATCGTTATGTTCGTGAGTATGTGGAGGAATTTGGCAAGTTATCCAGGTATGCTCCCGGGGACGTGGCTGATGATGCCACTAAGCAAGAGAAATTTCTAGAGGGACTGAACGATGATCTGGAACTTCAGTTGGATGTGGCTACCTTTAACAATTATCAAAAGTTGGTCGACAAGGCTCTCATTCTGGAAGGCAAGCAGCAGCAGGTGGAGAATCGCAAGAGGAAGTATGGACATGGAAAGTACAACTCTGGTGTTCAGCAAAAACCCCGGTATACCCCGTACTCGGGAAATAATGGATCAGGATCAGGCAAGTATAGTGGACACACTCACCATAACCATGGAGGAAATTGACATATCCATAATGGCCATACGAATGGCAATGTGAACGGAGGAAATAGCAATCAGCATCAGTCCAACCCCGCTACACCGGCAAAGAAGGATCTGAGCCACATTACCTGTTTCAAGTGCGGGAAAACTAGACACTACGCCACTGATTGCCCTGAGGCCAAGAACGGGAACACAGATGGAAGCTTTGGAGGCAAGAAGCCCAATCCATTCACCAGAGGTCAGGTGAATCACGTCAATGTGGAGGAAGTTTATGACCAGCCTGACATCGTTATTGGTAAGTTCTTGGTTAATTCATTTATAGCCCTTGTTCTTTTTGACACTGGTGCATCACATTCATTCATATCAAGGGGGTTTGTGGATAAGTTTAAGTTGCCGCTCGTAGCCCTTAAAACACCAATGTTAGTGGGTTCCCCAGGAGTAGAGTCTACGGCTAGTCGGGGATGTTTTCAGTTGCCATTGATCATGGGGAGACACATTTTTCCCACAGACCTCATCATCCTAGAATCACAAGGATTGGATGTAACCCTAGGTATGGATTGGCTATCCAAGTACGAGGGAAACATCAATTGTGCCAGTAAGTCGATTCTTCTCACCACCCCAGATGGAAAATGGATCAAGTATGTGTCGAGGCATACGCGAAGGAGGACTCAAGTGAATTCTCTTTCCGGAGTTGTTCAGGAGGAAGTACCGGTTGTGAAGGACTACCCCGATGTGTTTCCGGAGGAATTACCAGGCATGCCACCTGATCGGGACATAGAGTTTCTGATTGAATTGTTACCAGGCACCGGACCGATTTCCAAGAGACCGTACCATACGCCCGCAAATGATCTGGAGGAAATTAAGAAGCAGATTAAGGAACTATTGGAGAAAGGTTATATTCGACTGAGTTCATCACCTTGGGGAGCCCTAATGCTTCTAGTTGAGAAGAAAGATGGATCCTTGAGAATGGTTGTAGATTATCGTGCGCTGAACGAGGTGATGATCAAGAACAAGTACCCTCTTCCAATGATCAATGATTTGTTTGACCAGCTACAAGGAGCAAAAGTTTTTTTCCAAGATTGATCTTCGATCAGGATATCTTCAGCTGAAGATTTGAGAATAGGATATACCCAAGACAGCTTTTACCACGAGATATGGGCTTTATGAGTACACGTTCATGTCTTTTGGTTTGACTAATGCCCCTGCCTATTTCATGAGCATGATGAACAAGGTATTAATGGAGTTTTTGGATAAGTTTGTTGTGGTATTTGTTGATGACATATTGATTTACTCGAATAATGAAGAAGAACACACGGAACATTTGTGCTTGGTGCTGGAGAAGCTCAGAGAACATCAGTTATATGCGAAGTTTAGTAAGTGCGAATTTTGGTTGAAGGAAGTTGGATTTCTTGGACATGTTATATCAGGAGAAGGAATAGTAGTGGACCCTTCAAAGGTTGAAGTCGTCAATGAATGGAAGGCACCCACCTCAGTCGAAGAGATTCGCAGTTTCCTTGGACATGCAGGATATTACCGGAGATTTATTGAGAATTTCTCCAAGATCGCAAAGCCCATGACAGTGTTATTGAAGAAAGACACTAAGTTTGTTTGGAGCGACGAATGTGAGGCCAGTTTCCAGGAGCTAAAGAAACGTTTGGTCACAACCCCAGTGCTAATTCTTCTAAATATAGGCAAGGATTTCCAAGTATAGTGTGACGCTTCTCGTCAGGGACTTGGAGGCGTTATTATGCAAGAAGGAAGAGTTGTTTCATATGCCTCACATCAGCTTCGACGTCATGAGCGGAATTATGCCACACATGATTTGGAGTTAGCAGCCGTAGTGCACGCACTCAAGACCTGGAGACATTTTCTTATTGGAAATAGGTGTGATGTTTACACGGATCACAAGAGTTTGAAATACATCTTCATGCAGAAGGAGTTGAACCTCATGCAAAGAAGATGGTTGGAGCTCATAAAGGATTATGATATGAAATTGCACTATCACCCAGGAAAGGCCAATGTTGTGGCAGATGCATTGAGCAGCAAGAGCTATGTTAATACCCTCACAACAGGAGGATTACCTCAAGAGTTAATTGATGATCTCAGAGATCTCCGATTGGAGATAGTCCCATGAGGTTTTGTTGCTGCAATGGAAATTCAATCCACTTTGTTGGGAAAGATTCGAGAAGCACAGAAGTTGGACAAAGGAATTGTATAAATAAAGGAAAGGATGAACCAAGGAAATGCAGAAAGATTTCGTGAAGATGAACAAGGAACCTTATGGTTTGAGCAGCATATTTATGTGCCAAATGACCCAGAGATCAGGAAGTTGATTCTTCAGGAGGCTCATGATTCGCCTTATTCAATACACCCGGGCAACACCAAGATGTATTTGGACTTGAAAGAAAATTTCTGGTGGACACGTATGAAGAAGGATATTGTCGAGTATGTATAAGTATGCGACATATGTCAGAGAGTTAAGGCAGAGCACCAGAAACCAGCAGGATTACTTCAGCCTTTCCCGATACCAGATTGGAAGTGGGACAAGCTTGGCATGGACTTCATTACAGGATTACCCAGGACCCGATCAGGCTATGATTCTATTTGGGTAGTAGTTGATCGCTTGACCAAGGTAGCTCACTTCATCCCCGTGAAAACCACATATACAAGTGCTAAGTTAGATATACATGACCAGGATCGTATGTCTGCATGGAGTTCCGAGGACCATCATATCAGATGGAGGAACACAATTTACCTCAATGTTTTGGCATTAGTTACATGAAACTTTGGGTACCAGGCTGGAGTTTAGTACATATTTTCATCCGCAGATAGATGGGCAGACTGAGAGAGTCAATCAGATTCTGGAGGACATGTTGAGAGCTTGTGCGCTAGATTATGGATCTAGTTGGGATGATAATTTGCCTTACGCAGAGTTCTCATATAACAACAGCTATCAAGCTAGTTTGAAAATGGCCCCTTTCGAAGCTTTGTACGGAAGGAGGTGCAGGACACCATTGATGTGGGATGAAGTTGGAGACCGTAAATTATTTGGACCAGATTTAATTAGAGAATCAGAGGAGAAAGTCAAGCTGATCCACGACAGACTCAAGGTAGCCCAATCCAGACAGAAGAGTTATGACGATACTAAACGCAAGGAGGTAACCTATGAAGTCAGAGATAGAGGATATCTGCGTGTGTCGCCACTTCGAGGAGTTAAACGATTTGGAGTCAAAGGAAAGTTAGCACCACGGTTTGTGGGGCCGTACAGAGTTTTAGAACGCATGGGTGAAGTTGCCTATAAGTTCGAATTACCAGAAGCCTTGTCAGAAGTTCATGATGTGTTTCACGTTTCCCAGTTGAAGAAGTGCCATGCGGAGATGTTCGATATTCCTTTGAGAGATACCGTGCGACTGGAGGCCATACAGTTGGATAGTGATCTGACCTACGAGGAGAAGCCCATCAAGATTCTCGAGACGGCAAGTAGGGTTACCCGCAGCAAGGTCATCAAGTTTTGCACGGTTCAGTGGAGTCATCATACTGAGGAAGAAGCCACCTGGGAACGAGAAGAAGACCTCCGACAGGACCACCCACACCTTTTTGCTAGCCAACCCGAATCTCGAGGGCGAGATTCATCTTAAGGGGGTAGGTTTGTAACATCCCAATTTTCAATTTGGATGTTTATAATAGATCATTCATATGCATCCATGATTTATGCATTTTTACCCCATTTGTTTTATTTGATTTTTTATCCAAGGAACTTTGAGCAACTCAAGGACCAAAAGAGACAGTTGGAAGTTTCCCTAAAAAACAATTTTGAATTTTTTTTCAAAGTTGGGAGTTTGGATCAAATTTGGTTTCACCAAAAAATTCATTTCCATTATATCAAAAATAAAGAGAGAAGATAAAATGACTTCTTCAAAATCGGAAACGAAAATATTTGAAATTGAATTTGGAACCAAAATATATTTGTTGAGTTTTATTTGCAATTTATTTCATTAGCATAGCAAAAAAAATTATTTTTGAAAACTTGCATTTTAGGCCGGATAAAAGTTCACAAGGTCATATATAAGACCATATTACTATGTGAATTTTCTAGGATTTTTAGGGTAACTTCTATTTGTATTTTCAGTGTTTCATTGCTTCTGTAAAAAAAGTTCAAAAAAAACGAAGCCCAACAGGCCGAGGCCGAGGCGCTATCTCCTTCTTTCTCGCCTCTGTTCATTTCAGAAACATGTACGCACGCACGCAAGCATCACACCCTAGCGCCCCACCCCTCCCCTCCTCTCCCTTGCTCCAAAACCGCTCTGAATCGGTTCTCCTCGCCTCCCTCTATCCCTTCCCCTTCCTAGTGCGCCTTGGAGTCGTCTGTAATGGCCATTACGAGGCAGAGAAACATCCACCATTTATACTCCATTGTCTGCTCGAATTTGGACCTCCCGAGGCCTATAAATAAAGCACCCCTGGGAGCCCCTCTCACCCCTCATCCGAAGCCCTCTTTTTCTGGAGTTTTTCCCCCTCCCTAACCTCGCCAATTGCTCACCGGAGTTTGTGAATTCCGGCAACCTCTCACCGTGCGTACATGAAGCAATCTACAACCACAACTTGTTCAAGTGGTTCACCTCGTCGTCCTCTACATCGTTCCGCACACGTCCTTCGCCGAAGCACACCGGAGTCACCTTATTCCTCGTCTCCGGCGATAAGTCCGGTGATCACCTAGCCAGCGAATCACAGAGCGCCACTTGTCTCTGGCCGTTTTTTTTTGTTTTTTAGGAATTTTTCCAAATTCAGATTCTTTACCAAATTTCTTTCTTCTATATCTTTTAGTCTATAGATCCGATTTAGTTGATTCTTTTTCCTACTAGTTCATATAAATCCCATCTATCCAGAGAACCTAATGAAAAATATTTTTGAAATTTTTAAAATTTGAATTCAAACAGATCTGATTTCAAACTTCGTTAGGCCGTAACTCGAGTTTCGTAACTCCATTTTAGGTGATTCTTTTTGCAAATCGAAGCTCGTAACGTGTACTTTCTGTTAAAACCAAAACCATTTATTTTGGTTGCTGTAAAAATTACGTTATGTACAGAAACTTTATTTGGGTGTTTTTGGAGTTTTTCCGAAGTCTTTCATTTGTTTTCTTTTTGGATCTTTGCTTGTATGCTTATGTATGTTATTCCTTGCTTACGCTAGATCATCCGGAGTGTGAAGCTTGCTACTACGAATCTTTAGAGTTCAACGAACGTCAGCAAGGCAAGTTCACACTTTGATCATACTTTTCAATACCCAGTTTTTACTATGCATTAGTTTAACCCTCAAAGATTGCATGAGTAGGATTGGGAACATGTGGTTATGCTATGTAGTTCATGTGGTAGGAACCTATGACCTTTGATCACCCCGAGAATATTCGTTATATCATATATTGCTTAGATATGCTCGTAGATGGGGATTGGTATGTGCAATCCATGCAAGTTGCGAGAGATAATAATTTTGGGACAACATAAGGTGGCAACTTTAATACACATCTGGGTGGATTGTTTGGGGCACCTGGAGAAACCAGTGGTTGCCCAAGGGGAATCCCGGAGTACCTGTGTGATTACCCTAGGTCAGCCACCCATGCTCAAAGGGATCATAAGATATTTCGTGCCTAGAAACTTCTGTGTGCAGCCACAAGCCATTATGGGCTCTCGCATAGTTGGGTAAGTTGTGTGACCTCTGTCCGTGGTAGACTAGCTGATTGGGGGAAAGTAGGTGTACCGGTCTACCCAAGGTTAAGGGGAAACGCTTCTGAAAGGCTATGTATCGATCTTCCGATCATGGAGGTGGTCGAGTCTTGTGGGGAAAAGTGCGCAAACCTCTGCATAGAGTGTACAAACTAACCCTGATTAGCCGTGTCCCCAGTTATGGTCAACTTGAGTATCTAGAAGTGAATTATTGGTTGATCTCATCACTCTATTTAATGAAATTATTGGGTTAGTAATGACTTGGGAATTTTGGGATTGAGTTGGAGGAACCTTCTCAATAATGGCATTTTAATTTAGTAGTAAATAAAAAAATTATTCATTTGTTGTCGGGAAAAATTAGCTTTATGCAAAAATTTAAACTTAGAGCCTCCACCAGCTAAATTTGCATACAGAGATAGTCTTTTTCATTATTATTATTCTATGGTGTGAAATTGCCAGCATATTCGATGTGCTGACCTACACGGCTGCAACGTCTCATGTTGTAGACTTTTCTGATGAATATTAAAGGTGCGATAGGTCATTCTTCTACACTCAGTTTGCCGTGGAGTTGGATGGACTCATTTACCTTCAATGCTTCCGCAGTTATTTTTATTTAGATGGCCTTTGGCCATATTATTGTAATAAATACTCTTTTGAGGACCTCGATGTAATAAAGTGTGTGATTAAACTCTATTATAATTCCTCGAGTACTGTGTGTGTCAGCATACCGGTCGAGGGATGACACTTAAGCACAGAGACTTCGATCCATTTGGTTTAGGTCGCTACATGACTTCGGAGTGACTCTTTGTTGCATGTTGAGGGATAGTTATATGATCCAATTAGGTTATTATTGTTGACAGAACTTGCACTAGTGAAAGTATGAACCCTAGGCCTTGTTTCGAAGCATTGCAATACCGTTTGTGCTCACTTTTACCACTTGTTACCTTGCTGTTTTTATATTTTTAGATTACAAAAACTTATATCTACCGTCCATATTGCACTTGTATCACCATCTCTTGGCCGAACTAGTGCAGCTATACAATTTACCATTGTATTGGGTGTGTTGTGGACACAAGAGACTCTTTGCTATTTGGTTGCAGGGTTGTTTGAGAGAGACCATCTTCATCCTACACCTCCCACGGATTGATAAAACTTAGGTCATCCACTTGAGGGAAATTTGCTACTGTCGTACAAACTTCTGCACTTGGAGGCCCAAGAACGTCCACAAGAAGAAGGTTGTGTAGTAGACATCAAGCTCTTTTCTGGCACCGTTGTCGGGGAGGTGAATGCTTGAAGGTATATCTTTAGATCTTGCAATCAGATCTTTTGTTTCTTGTTTTATCACTAGTTTAGTCTATAAAAGAAAACTACAAAAAATGGAATTAAGGTTGCCTCTTATGCTTCATCTTTTTAATGTCTTTCGTGAAAATAAGGATTCCGATAATTGTGCTAAAGTGTTAGAAGAAGAATGCATTAAAATGTTTGGCACTAAATCTTTGAATGATGAGCATGATTGCAATGTTGTTAGTATGAATCCTTTGAATATCCATGATGCTAATGATATGCAAAGCCACAAGCTTGGGGATGCTATGTTTGATGATGATGATATTTTTTGTCCCCCAAGTTTTGATGAGCAAATTTATTATGATGAAAGCATCCCTCCTATCTATGATGATAATTATGATGACACATATGCTATAAAGAATAATGATATCCATGAAACTTGTCATCATGATTTTAATTTTCAATTGGATTATGCCTCACATGATAGTTATTTTGTTGAGTTTGCTCCCACTACGATTCATGAGAAGAAATTTGCTTATGTGGAGAGTAATAAAAATTATATGCTTGTGCATCATGAAAATAATGCTTTATGTGATGGTTATATTGTTGAATTCATTCATGATGCTACTGAAATTTATTATGAGGGAGGAATATATACTTGTAGGAATTGCAATAATATATAGTTTCCTTTGTATGTGCTTAAAGTTTTGAAGTTATGCTTGTTTTGCCTTCCTATGCTAGTTGATTATTGTTCCCATAAGTTGTTTGCTCATAAAATCCCTATGCATAGGAAGTGGGTTAGAATTAAATGTGCTAGTCATATTATTCATGATGCTCTCTTTATGTTTCAATTCTTATCTTTTATGTGAGCATCATTGAAATCATCATGCCTAGCTAGGGGCGTTAAATGATAGCGCTTATTTGGAGGTAACCCAATTTTATTTTTGTTCTTGTTTAGTAATAAATAATTCATCTAGCTTCAGTTATGATTGTGTTTTTTATGTTTTAATTAGTGTTCGTGCCAAGTAAAGCCTTTAGGATCTTCTTGGGTGATTGTTGTTTGATCGTGCTGATAAAATCAGAAAGTATGCACTCACGAAAATAATTTTCATTTTTTACCAGAGAGCGATAAAATACCAATTCAAACTTTAGTAGATCAATATAAAAATTGTCCCGGTCTTCCTAATTTTACAGGATTTTTGGAGTTACAGAAGTATTCGAATTTTCCAGATTACTACAGACTGTTCTGTTTTTGACAGATTCTGTTTTTGATGCATAGTTTGCTTGTTTTCTAGTTTCTATGGCCTATATTGCTTAATATAAATTGTACAAATGGTATGGTACAGTAGTCTTCATGTGAGAAAGTTTATGAATCTTGTCTTGACAGTACCCTTGGTGGTGATTTATTTTCTTATACTAACGGAGCTTACGCGTTTTTTGTTGAGTTTTGTGTTGTGAAGTTTTCAAGTTTTGGGTAAAGTTTTGATGGACTACAGAATAAGGAGTGGCAAGAGCCTAATCTTGGGGATGCCCAAGGCTCCCCAAGATAATATTCAAGGACAACCAAGAGCCTAAGCTTGGGGATGCCCAAGGCTCCCCAAGATAATATTCAAGGACAACCAAGAGCCTAAGCTTGGGGATGCCCCGGAAGGCATCCCCTCTTTCGTCTTCGTTCATCGGTAACCTTACTTGGAGCTACATTTTTATTCACCACATGATATGTGTTTGGCTTGGAGCGCCATTTTATTTTATTTTGTTTTGATTTTTGTTTGAATAATATCCCAAGATCTGAAATTATTAAATGTTAGAGAGTCTTCACATAGTTACATAATTATTCAACTACTCATTGATCTTCACTTATATCTTTTGAAGTAGTTTGTCGTTTGCTCTAGTGCTTCACTTATATCTTTTAGAGCACGACGGTGGTTTTATTTTATAGAAATTATTGATCTCTCATGCTTCACTTATATTATTTTGAGAGTCTTTTTGAACAGCATGGTAATTTGCTTTGGCTACAAAATTAGTCCTAATATGATAGGCATCCAAGATGGGTATAATAAAAACTTCCATATAGAGTGCATTGAATACTATGAGAAGTTTGATACTTGATGATTGTTTTGAGATATGAAGATGGTGATATTAGAGTCATGCTAGTTAAGTAATTGTGAAATTGAGAAATACTTGTGTTGAGGTTTGCAAGTCCCGTAGCATGCACGTATGGTAACCGTTGTGTGACAAATTTGAAGGATGAGGTGTTCTTTGATTGCCTTCCTTATGAGTGGCGGTCGGGGATGAGCGATGGTCTTTTCCTACCAATCTATCCCCCTAGGAGCATGGACGTAGTGCTTGGTTTTCATGACTTGTAGATTTTTGCAATGAGTATGTGAGTTCTTTATGACTAATGTTGAGTCCATGGATTATACGCACTCTCATCCTTCCATCATTGCTAGCCTCTTCGGTATCGTGCATTGCCCTTTCTCACCTCGAGAGTTGGTGCAAACTTCGCTGGTGCATCCAAACCCCGTGATATGATACACTCTTTCACACATAAACCTCCTTATATCTTCCTCAAACAGCCACCATACCTACCTATTATGGCATTTCCATAGCCATTCCGAGATATATTGCCATGCAACTTTCTACCGTTCCATTTTTTATGATACGCTCCATCATTGTCATATTGCCTTGCATGATCATGTAGTTGACATCGTATATGTGGCAAAGCCACCGCTCATAATTTTTATACATGTCACTCTTGAATCATTGCACATCCCGGTACACCGCTAGAGGCATTCATATAGAGTCATATTTTGTTCTAGTATTGAGTTGTAATTTTTGAGTTGTAAATAAATAGAAGTGTGATGATCATCATTATTAGAGCATTGTCCCGTGAGAAAAAAAAGAGAGAAAGGCCAAATAAAAAAGGAGTCCCAAAAAAATGAGAGAAAAAGAGAGAAGGGGCAATGTTACTATCCTTTTTCCACACTTGTGCTTCAAAGTAGCACCATGATCTTCATGATAGAGAGTCTCTTATTTTGTCACTTTCATATGCTAGTGGGAATTTTTCATTATAGAACTTGGCTTGTATATTCCAACAATGGGCTTCCTCAAAATTCCCTAGGTCTTCGTGAGCAAGCAAGTTGGATGCATACCCACTTAGTCTCTTTTGTTGAGCTTTCATACATTTATAGCTCTAGTGCATCCGTTGCATGGCAATCCCTACTCCTCGCATTGACATCAATTGATGGGCATCTCCATAGCCCGTTGATTAGCCGCGTCAATGTGAGACTTTCTCCTTTTTTGTCTTCTCCACACAACCTCCAATCATATTATATTCCACCCATAGTGCTATGTCCATGGCTCGTGCTCATGTATTGCGTGAAAGTTGAAAAAGTTTGAGAATACTAAAGTATGAAACAATTGCTTGGCTTGTCATCGGGATTGTGCATGATGATAGCATTTTGTGTGACGAAAATGAAGCATGTCCAAACTATATGATTTTGTAGGGGTGTGCTTTCTTTGTCTATGTTATTTTGAGAAGACATAATTTCTTGGTTAGTATGCTTGAAGTATTATTGTTTTTATGTCAATATTAAACTTTTGTCTTGAATCTCATGGATCTGAATATTCTTGCCACAATAGAGAAGATTACATTGATGAATATGTTAGGTAGCATTCCACATCAAAAATTCTTTTTTTATCATTTACCTACTCGAGGACGAGCATGAATTAAGCTTGGGGATGCTTGATACGTCTCCAACGTATCTACAATTTGTGATTGTTCCGTGCTATTACATTATCCATCTAGGATGTTTTATATGCATTTATATGCTATTTTATATGATTTTTGGGACTAACCTATTAACCTAGAGCCCAATGCCAGTTTCTGTTTTTCCTTGTTTTTAATTATTGTAGAAAAGGAATATCAAATGGAGCCCAATTGACATGAAAATTTACGGAGATGATTTTTGGACCAGAAGAAGCCCACGAAGCATCGGAGATGGACCATAAGAGTCCCAAGGCCACCACGAGGGGGGAGGGCGTGCCCTACCCCACTAGGCGCGCCCCCTGCCTCGTGGCCACCTCGTGGACCCCCTTGACTTGTTCCCGATGCCAACGCCTCTTATATATCCCCAAACTTCCAGAAAATAACCTAGATTGGGAGTTCCGCCGCCACAAGCCTCCGTAGCCACCAAAAACCAATCTAGACCCGTTCCGGCACCCTGCCGGAGGGGGGGTAATCCGTCACCGGTGGCCATCTTCATCATCACGGCGCTCTCCATGACGAGGAGGGAGTAGTTCACCCTCGAGGCTGAGGGTATGCACCAGTAGCTATGTGTTTTATCTCTCTCTCTCTCTCTCTCGTGTTCCTGATTTGACATGATCTTGATTAATCGTGAGCTTTGCTATTATAGTTGGATCTTATGATGTTTCTCCCCCTCTACTCTCTTATAATGGATTGAGTTTTCCCTTGGAAGTTATCCTATAGGATTGAGTCTTTAAGGATTTGAGAACACTTGATGTATGTCTTGCATGTGCTTATCTGTGGTGATAATGGGATATTCACGTGATCTACTTGATGCATGTTTTGGTGATCAACTTGCAGGTTTGTGACCTTGTGAACTTATGCATAGGGGTTGGCACACGTTTTCATCTTGACTCTCCGGTAGAAACTTTGGGGCACTCTTTGAAGTTCTTTGTGTTGGTTGAATAGATGAATCTGAGATTATGTGATGCATATCGTATAATCATACCCACGGATACTTGAGGTGACATTGGAGTATCTAGGTGACATTATGGTTTTGGATGATTTGTGTCTTAAGGTGTTATTCTAGTACGAACTCTAGGATAGATCGAACGGAAAGAATAGCTTTGTGTTATTTTACTATAGACTCTTGAATAGATCGATCAGAAAGAATAACTTTGAGGTGGTTTCGTACCCTACAATAATCTCTTCATTTGTTCTCCGCTATTAGTGACTTTGGAGTGACTCTTTGTTACATGTTGAGGGATAGTTATATGATCCAGTTAAGTTATTATTGTTGAGAGAACTTGCACTAGTGAAAGTATGAACCCTAGGCCTTGTTTTGAAGCATTGAAATACTGTTTGTGCTCACTTTTACCACTTGTTACCTTGTGGTTTTTACATTTTCAGATTACAAAAACCTATATCTACCATCCATATTGCACTTGTATCACTATCTCTTCACCGAACTAGTGCACCTATACAATTTACCATTTTATAGGGTGTGTTGGGGACACAAGAGACTCTTTGCTATTTGGTTGCAGGGTTGTTTGAGAGAGACCATATTCATCCTATGCCTCCCACGGATTGATAAACCTTAGGTCATCCACTTGAGGGAAATTTGCTATTGTCCTACAAACCTCTGCACTTGGAGGCCCAACAACATCGATTTTTTCCCCAAAGAGGAAGGGATGATGCAGCACAGCAGCGGTAGGTATTTCCCTCAGATATGAAACCAAGGTTATCGAACCAGCAGGAGAAGCAAGCAACACAATGTAAACAGCCCCTGCACACAAATAACAACCACTCGCAACCCGACGTGTTAAAGGGGTTGTCAATCCCTTTCGAGTAACGGCGCAAGAAATGGCGTGTTGACGGGAGAAAGTTGTGATAGATTGAATAAATATATCACAAATAATATAAAGTGCAGCAGAGTATTTTTGTATTTTTGGTTCAATAGATCTGAAAATAAAAGCAAATAAAAAGTAGATCGCGAAGGAAAATAGAAGAGAAAGAAGACCCGTGGGTCGTAGGTTTCACTAGTGGCTTCTCTCGGGAAAAATAGCAAACGGTTGGTGAACAAATTACTGTTGGGTAATTGATAGAACCTCAAATAATTATGACGATATCCAGGCAATTATCATTACATAAGCATCACATCCAAGATTAGTAGACCGACTCCTGCCTGCATCTACTACTATTACTCCACACATCGACCACAATCCGGCATGCATCTAGTGTATTAAGTTCATGGAAAAACGGAGTAATGCAATAAGAACAATGACATGATGTAGACTAGATCTGTTTATCTATGGCGGTAGATATAGATCCCATCTTTTTATCCTTAGTAGCAATGATACATATGTGTCGGTTCCCTTTCTGTCACTCGGATCAAGCACCGTAAGATCGAACCCACTACCGGGCACCTCTACCCATTGCAAGATAAACAGATCAAGTTGGCCAAACAAAACCCAAATATCGGAGAAGAAATACGAGGCTATAAGAGATCATCCATAAAAGAGATCAAAGAAACTCAAATACTTTTATGGGTATAAAAAGATAGATCTGATCATAAATTCAAAGTTCATCGATCCCAACAAACTGTAACATCCCAATTTTACTAAATTAGGATGTTAATAGATCATTCATATGCATATCATAAAGGTAATTTATTTGGAGTGGAGATAACATGACTTCTCCCCTATTTTAAAAATGTTCATAATGTGCAGAATATTATTTCCAGTTCATCTAATATGTTCTGGTAATTTTTGCAATCTCCAAAATATTTTAATTGTGTGTTATTTTACTGTTTGTGTGGCCTATTGCATCAAAATTATTTTACAAAAATTGCATTAGTATTGGAACTAGTGTTCCTGTAGTTTATAACTATAGGGATATTTTTTTACCGTGTGTCTACGTATTTTTATTTAGTTTTTATATTGTTGTTTTATTTTTTTAGTTATTTGCTGCTGTAGTTTTTGTTTTAAAACAAAAAAAGGGAAACGCAGCACAGCGCAGCACAGCACCGCGGCCCAGCTTGCCGCCACGGCCCAGCAGCCTCCCGTTCGCCCGCAGCCGCTGACCCGCGGGCCCCGCCCCACTCTTCTTCCCCGGTCGGACGCCGCACGCACGCACGCATGCCGAGATCAACTCGAGATCGCGCTTCGGGTCCACCTCGAGCGCATCCGACGTGCCGTGCGCGAGTAGAACCCTAGGGGAGACCCCGCCCCTCCTGTCCCGATCTTTTCCTTGACTGCACGCGTTGTTTGGGCAATACGGATCTCGCCGACGCCGTTGGAGTTCCCCGCCGTTTGCCGTCGCTGTAAGATCACCCATAGCAGCTCCGTCTGCACCCTTCGCTTCCCCCCTCGAAACCGCGCCTCGCTAACTTATTTTTGTGGGCAGAGAGCCACCGGAGCGAGCAACTCAAGCTCGTCTGCCGCCGCCGGTGTTGCCGCGTTCAGGTCTTCACCACCATCGGCATAGTCCGCCCCGCCGCCGTTGAACACCACCACCACCTCCGCCACTCACCTCCGCACCCGTCCGTCACCTCACCTTCACCGGAGACCCATCGGAGGAGCGCCGCCGCCAATGCCCGAGACCGCCGTCGTTTTCTCTGTTTCCGGTGAGCGCGCACGCGCAGGAGTTTTCTTGGCCAATCACGCATTGCCACGTGGCACGTCGCTACAGGAGCTTCTACAGGAGTTCGCTACAGCGCCCAGGCGTTTTCTGTTGTTTTCTGTTTTCTTTTTCAGATTTCAGCTAAAACTTCAACTAGTTATATCTTTTATTCTATAAGTCCAATTTAGGTAATTCTTTTTCCTGTGTACTCACAAAAATCAGCACATTATCACAGTACCAACTTTGCACATGTTTGCACTGTTCAAATTTGAATTCGTTTGAATTTGAATTAAAGCTTCTGGAGGCCGTAACTCTCAAACCGTTTGTCGGTTTTAAGTGATTCTTTTTGCATTGTGACCGTAGTGCAATTTAGGTGATGTTAAGATTCTGTTGTTGAGTTTTAAAAATGATTTTCTTGCTGTTGGTTTTGTTTTGGTTCTTTTCGTGTTCCGGTGATTGATTCGTTGAATTCTGTGAAATGTGTAGATTGTCCAGAGTGCGATGTGAGCTATTGTCAGGAGTGTGACTTTCTGAACCAGAACCAAGGCAAGTTACATGTTGATCATCCTTTACCTATTGTTTTCTATGCATGTAGTTATATAACACCTTGAATATATGCATGTATAGGATTACTATATTATTTTGCTATGCTGTTGAGCTATCTTCCCGTCTTTGCAAATCGTGGTAGTTGTAGGTTGCTATGCTTTGTAGACGGGGGTGGTTCATGTATTCATTGAGCTTATGTGAGGATTATATATATAATAATTTGAGTAGTAACTCAGGATTTAATTCACCTCTGGGCGGAAGTGGTATTGCTAGGGTGGTTTCAAGAACATCATGGTTTATACCCTCTGATTGTAAGTGGACGGCCGCCCAGGCTCAAAAAGATCAGACAGACTTAGTGACTAGTAGCTTCCATGTGCGACCACTGGCTAAATGGGCTCTGGCTTAGTTGATCAGTTGTGGGACCCTTACCCGGATGTGCCAGCAGATGTAGATATAATAGTTGGGATGGGCCTCCTGTTGGGACTAGGGGACTGCTTCTGAAAGACTTCGTCTCAATCTTCGGGTTGGGTCCAGTGGGTAAAGCGTACTAAACTCTATAGAGTATTAAAACTAATCATGATTAGCCGTGCCCCCGGTTATGGGTAAATTTGAGCGACTAGGCCATTACAGTTGTTGGATGATCTTGACAGATGTGACACCTAATAAATTTGTTGGGCAACTTAATAAAGGGTAGGTTGGAGTTGATTTTTGCCAACTCAACCTTGAAAATTTAATTGTAGTAATAAAAGAACTAAACAAAATTTGACTATTAGGTAGTTATTAGGATAAAATCAGCTTTCCGCAAAAATAAACCCTCAAGCCTTCCTTTTGTTATACTACGCATATACACATAGGTCTGCTATATTATTACTACTGTGTAACTTGCCAATATATTCCAAGTATTGACCTATATGGCTGCAACGTCTCATGTTGCAGGATATTCTGACGAAGAGTAAGGTACCGTTAGGGTCGCGAGTCTGCACTCAGCATCGCCAGTGGGCTGTGATGGGACTCATCGTTATTTTTTTTGCTACTTTCCGCTGTTTGGTTGAATAAAGCTAGCCAAGTGCTATGCATATTGTTTTATTTTATACATTCTGGATCATACGTTGTAATAAATGATGCACTTGCTATTCTCTTATTCTAGCGAGTTCGATCCAGGGACTAGCACGGTAAGCACAGAGACTAAAATCCTTCGAGGTTTGGTCGTTACAGATGGTATTAGAGCAGTGTGTTGACTATAGGACGTGACCCTAGAAAATGGATTAGAAAAGCCATAGGAGTGAAAATTATTTTATAAACTAGCTATACTTCTTGCTATTTATTAGTAAATCCCTTAAGTATCTTGACCAGTTAAGTAGGAACTAGTGCTGAGACCACCATTCATGTTTGTTTTATATTGCAACGTTATCGTGTTAGCGTATCTGATTATGCCCACTTTCGTGGTATGAAGATACTAGATTGTTTGCTTGGTTGGTAGTTGTTTGTTAAATTGCTTAGTGTTGAAATTATTCGACTATATATATAATATTATCATATTGTTTGTTGTTTGTTGTTTGTTGTTGCTATTTGTTTGTTGGTGTTATTCGTTGTTGTGTTTTGTTGGCTTGATCATATTATGCATATGGGTAGAATATATTTATATATACATAGCTTTTGGCCCTATTATATCTATAACTCATCTATGCTTGCCCACCAGATGCCGTCGAGGCGTGATACTAGACGCAATACTTCAGGAGGAGACAACAATGGCAATGGAGTACAACCATACATACAATAGGTTATTGAGGGACAGGCCCAGTTGATCCAGTTGCTTACTCAGAACCAGAACAACAACAATAACAATAACAATCCGCCGCCACCGCCACCTGTGGATATGCTTACCAGGTTCTTGAGGTTGAATCCTCAGAGGTTCTCCAGTTCCCCTGAACCTATTGTGGCTGATGACTGGCTCCGTGCAGTCAATAGGAACATGGAGACGGTTGGATGCACTGATGCAGAGAGGGTGAGGTTTGCCTCACATTTGTTGGAGGGTCCTGCTGCAGCTTGGTGGGACAACTACTTGGTCACTTATCCCATTGCTACTATCACATGGCCTCAGTTTCAGGATGCCTTCCATGCTGCACATGTGTCTGCTGGTGCTATGAGTCTGAAAAAGAAGGAGTTTCACAGTTTGCGCCAGGGAGGTCGCACAGTTAATGCGTATGTGGAGGAATTTAATAGTCTTGCACGTTATGCTCCTAATGATGTTAACACTGATGCAACTAGGCAGGAGAAATTCTTGGAGGGCCTAAATGATGACTTGAGCCTTCAGTTGACAGTGGCCACTTTTAGGAATTGCCAGGATTTGATTGATAGGGCTATTGTGCTGGAGGGAAAGCAACATGCCATAGAGAATCGCAAGAGGAAGTACAACAACAATAATAAGTATAATTCAGGACCACAACAGAAGCCACGCACTTCATATCATGGTAATGGAGGTAATGGGCATAATCATCATGGAGGTAATGGACATAATCATCATGGAGGTAATGGACATAATCATCATGGAGGTAATGGCCACAACCATAATGGCCACCATCACCACAATGGGCACAAGAGTAACAATGGCAATGGTAGAGGTAATGGTAATGGTAATGGAGGGAATAATAACCAGAGCCACCAGAGTATGCCTGTGTAGAGGGATATTAGCCAGGTTCAATGCTATAAGTGTAGGCAGATGGGCCACTACTCCAATGCTTGTCCAGGGAACAAGAACGGTAATGGGGATTCAGGAGTCAGCAAGCCAAACCCCTTCCAAAAGGGTCATGTCAACCATGTTAATGTTGAGGAGGTCTATAATGAACCTGATGCAGTGATTGGTAAGTTCTTGATTAACTCCGTACCCGCGCTTGTTCTTTTTGATACTGGTGCATCGCATTCATTTATTTCGAGGGTATTTGTTGATAAACATGGATTGCCAACCAAAACACTTAGTATGCCTATTAGAGTGAGTTCCCTAGGAGCTGAGATGATAGCAGGTGTTGGTTGCCATCAGTTGACTTTGTCTATTGGAAAGCATGATTTTCCTACGGATTTGATTATATTGAAGTCACAAGGTCTAGATATTATTTGGGGTATGGATTGGTTGCAGTTATATGAATGTCGTATTGATTGTGCCAGTCGATCTATTACTCTTAGTGCACTAGGAGGGAAGAGGATCAAATATGTGTGTAAGTATAAGCGTAATCAGGTGCAGGTGAACTCTCTTAAGGGGGGTAGCTTGTAAGAGGTGCCAGTTGTGAGGGATTATCCAGATGTGTTTCTAGAGGAGGTGCCAGGTATGCCACCAGATAGAGAATTTGAGTTTCTGATTGATTTAATACCAGGCACTGGACCTATTGCAAAGGGACCGTATAGAATGCCTCCTCAAGAGTTGGAGGAATTGAAGAAGCAGATAAGAGAATTGCAGGCGCAAGGATTTATTCGCCCAAGTTCATCACCTTGGGGAGCCCCAGTTTTGTTTGTGGAGAAGAAGGATGGGACCTTGAGGATGTGTGTTGATTATCGTTCTCTGAATGAGGTAACCATTAAGAATAAGTATCCTTTGCCTATGATAAATGATCTATTTGACCATTTGGAGGGAGCTACTGTGTTTTCTAAGATTGATCTTCGTTCTGGTTATCATCAATTAAAGATTCGTGAGCAAGATATTCCAAAGACTGCTTTTACTACGAGGTATGGGTTGTATGAATATACTGTTATGTCATTTGGATTGACTAATGCCCCTGCATACTTCATGAATATGATGAACAAGGTGTTTATGGAGTTCTTGGATAAGTTTGTGGTTGTTTTCATTGATGATATATTGGTGTTCTCCAAGAATAAGCAAGAGCATGAGGTGCATTTGCATCTGGTATTGGAGAAATTGAGGGAACATCAGTTGTATGCCAAGTTCAGCAAATGTGAGTTTTGGCTGGATGAGGTTGTTGGGGAACGTAGCAGAAATTCAAAATTTTCCTACGTGTCACCAAGATCTATCTATGGAGAGACCAGCAACGAGTAGAAAGAGAATGCATCTACATACCCTTGTAGATCGCTAAGCGAAAGCGTTCAAGTGAACGGGGTTGATGGAGTCGTACTCGTCGTGATTCAAATCACCGATGATCAAGTGCCGAACGCACGGCACCTCCGCGTTCAACACACATACAGCCCGGTGACGTATCCCAAGCCTTGATCCAGCAAGGAGAGAGGGAGAGGTTGAGGAAGACTCCATCCAGCAGCAGCACAACGGCGTGGTGGTGGTGGAGGAGCGTGGCAATCCTGCAGGGCTTCGCCAAGCACCGCGGGAGAGGAGGAGTACTTGTGAGAGGGGGAGGGCTGCACCAGAACTTCGTCTATAGCTCCCATGCGCCTCCCCACTATATATAGGGGTGGAGGGGCTGGTTTCTTGCCCTCCAAGTCCATTGGGGCGTTGGCCAAGGTGGGAGGAAAGAAATCTCATTATTTCCTTCCCCACCGATTGTTATCCCCCCTTTTTAGGGATCTTGATCTTATCCCTTCGGGATATGATCTTATTCCTTCTAAGGGGGGATCTTGGTGCGCCTTGACCAGGGGTGTGGGGCCTTGCCCCCACTACCCACCTCCATGTGGGTCCCCCCATGCAGGTGGGCCCCACTCCGGAACCTTCTAGAACCTTCCCGGTACAATACCGAAAAATCCCGAACATTTTCCGGTGGTCAAAATAGGACTTCCCATATATAAATCTTTACCTCCGGACCATTCCGGAACTCCTCGTGACGTCCGGGATCTCATCCGGGACTCCGAACAACATTCGGTAACCACATACAAACTTCCTTTATAACCCTAGCGTCATCGAACCTTAAGTGTGTAGACCCTACGGGTTCGGGAGACATGTAGACATGACCGAGACGTTCTCCGGTCAATAACCAACAGCGGGATCTGGATACCCATGATGGCTCCCACATGTTCCACGATGATCTCATCGGATGAACCACGATGTCAAGGACTTAATCAATCCCGTATTCAATTCCCTTTGTCTATCGGTATGTTACTTGCCCGAGATTCGATCGTCGGTATCCAATACCTTGTTCAATCTCGTTACCGGCAAGTCACTTTACTCGTTCCGTAACACATCATCCCGTGATCAACTCCTTGGTCACATTGCGCATATGATGATGTCCTACCGAGTGAGCCCAGAGATACCTCTCCGTTTACACGGAGTGACAAATCCCAGTCTCGATCCGCATAAAACAATAGATACTTTCGGAGATACCTGTAATGCACCTTTATAGTCACCCAGTTACGTTGTGACGTTTGATACACCCAAAGCACTCCTACGGTATCCAGGAGTTACACGCTCTCATGGTCGAAGGAAGAGATACTTGACATTGGCAAAGCTCTAGCAAATGAACTACACAATCTTTTGTGCTAGTCTTAGGATTGGGTCTTGTCCATCACATCATTCTCCTAATGATGTGATCCCGTTATCAACGACATCCAATGTCCATAGCCAGGAAACCATGACTATCTGTTGATCACAACGAGCTAGTCAACTAGAGGCTCACTAGGGACATATTGTGGTCTATGTATTCACACGTGTATTACGATTTCCGGATAATACAGTTATAGCATGAATAAAAGACAATTATCATGAACAAGGAAATATAATAATAATACTTTTATTATTGCCTCTAGGGCATATTTCCAACAGTCTCCCACTTGCACTAGAGTCAATAATCTAGTTCACATCGCCATGTGATTAACACTCACAGGTCACATCGCCATGTGACTAATACCCAAGAATTTACTAGAGTCAGTAGTCTAGTTCACATCACTATGTGATTAACACTCAATGAGTTTTATGTTTGATCATGTTGCTTGTGAGAGAGGTTTTAGTCAACGGGTCTGAACCTTTCAGATCCGTGTGTGCTTTACAAATCTCTATGTCATCTCCTAGATGCAGCTACCACACTCTATTTGGAGCTATTCCAAACAACTGTTCTACTTGGAGCTATTCTAAATTATTGCTCCATTATATGTATCCGGTCTCTCTACTCAGAGCTATCCGGATAGGTGTCAAGCTTGCATCGTCATAACCTTTACGACGAACTCTTTTACCACCTCCATAATCGAGAAAATTCCTTAGTCCACTAGTTACTAAGGATAACTTTGACCGCTGTCCTGTGAGCCATTCTTGGATCACTCTTGTACCCCTTGACTGACTCATGGCAAGGCACACTTCAGGTGCGGTACACAGCATAGCATACTGAAGAGCCTACATCTTAAGCATAGGGGACGACCTTCGTCCTTTCTCTCTATTCTGCCGTGGTCGAGCTTTAAGTCTTAACTTCGTACCTTACAACTCAGGCAAGAACTCCTTCTTTGACTGGTCCATCTTGAACACCTTCAAGATCATGTCAAGGTATGTGCTCATTTGAAAGTATTATTAAGCATTTTGATCTATCCTTATAGATCTTGATGCTCAATGTTCAAGTAGCTTAATCCAGGCTTTCCATTGAAAAACACTTTCAAAATAACCCTATATGCTTTCCAGATATTCTACGTCATTTCTGATCAACAATATGTCAACAACATATACTCATCAGAAATTCTATAGTGCTCCCACTCACTTCTTTGGAAATACAAGTTTCTCATAAACTTTGTACAAACCCAAAATTTTTTGATCATCATCAAAGCATACATTCCAACTCCGAGATGCTCACTCCAGTCCTTAGAAGGATTGCTGGAGCTTTGCATACTTATTAGCATCTTTCGGGATTGACAAAACCTTCCGGTTGTATCACATACAACCTTTCCTCATTAAAATCGTCGAGGAAACAATGTTTTGACATCCTATCTGCAAGATTTCATAAATAATGCAGTAATCGCTAATATAATTCCAACAGACTCTTAGCATCGCTACGAGTGAGAAAATCTCATCGTAGTCAACTCCTTGAACTTGTCAGAAAACATCTTAACGACAAGTCGAGCTTTCTCAATGGTGACATTTACCATCATTGTCCGTCTTCCTTTTGAAATCCATCTGTACTCATTAGCCTTACGACCATCGAGCCGTTCTGCCAAAGTCTACACTTTGTTTTCATACATGGATCCTCTCTCGGATTTTATGGCCTCAAGCCATTTATCGGAATCCGGGCCCACCATCGCTTCTCCATAGCTCATAGGTTCATTGTTGTCTAGCAACATGACCTTCAAGACAGGATTACGTACCACTCTGAAGTAGTATGCATCCTTGTCATCCTACGAGGTTTGGGAGTGACTTGATCCGAAGTTTCATGATCAATATCATAAGCTTCCACTTCAATTGGTGTAGGTGCCACAGGAATAACTCCCTGTGCCCTGTCACACACTAGTTGAAGAGACGGTTCAATAACCTCATCAAGTCTCCACCATCCTCCCACTCAATTCTTTCGAGAGAAACTTTTCCTCGAGAAAGGACCCGATTCTAGAAACAATCCATATTGCTTTCGGATCTGAATTAGGAGGTATACCCAACTGTTTTGGGTTTCCTATGAAGATGCATTTTATTCGCTTTGGGTTCGAGCTTATCAACCTGAAACTTTTTCATATAAGCGTCGCAGCCCCAAACTTTTAAGAAACGACAACTTAGGTTTCTCTAAACCATAATTCATACGGTGTCATCTCATCGGAATTACGTGGTGCCCTATTTAAAGTGAATGTGGTTGTCTCTAATGCCTAACCCATGAACGATAGTGGTAATTCGATAAGAGACATCATGGTACGCACCATATCCAATAGGGTGCAACTATGATGTTCGGACACACCATCACATTATGGTGTTCCAGGCGGTATTAATTGCGAAACAATTTCCACAATGTCTTAATTGTGTGCCAAAACTCGTAACTCAGATATTCATCTCTATGATCATATCATAGACATTTTATCCTCTTGTCACAATGATCTGCTACTTCACTCTGAAATTACTTGAACCATTCAATAATTCAGACTTGTGTTTCATCTAGTAAATATACTCAACATTTACTCGAATCATCTGTGAAGTAAGAACATAATGATATTCACTGCATGCCTCAGCACTCATTCGACTGCACACATCAAAATGTGTTACTTCCAACAAGTTGCTATCTTGTTCCATCTTACTGAAAATGAGGCTTTTCAGTCATCTTGCCCATGTGGTATGATTTGCATATCTCAAGTGATTCAAAATCAAGTGAGTCCGAACGATCCATTTGCATGGAGTTTCTTCATGCATATACACCAATAGACATGGTTCGCATGTCTCAAACTTTTCAAAAACGAGTGAGTCCAAAGATCCATCAACATGGAGCTTCTTCATGCGTTTTATACCATTATGACTTACATGGCAGTGCCACAAGTAAGTGGTACTATCATTACTATCTTATATCTTTTGGCATGAAAATGTGTATCACTACGACCGAGATTCAATAAACCATTCCTTTAGGTGCAAGACCATTGAAGGTATTATTAAAAAATAGAGTAACCATTATTCTCCTTAGATGAATAACCGTATTGCGATAGACATAATCCAATCATGTCTATGCTCAACGCAAACACCAATCTCGGTGGTAGAGGGAGCGTGCGATGCTTGATCATATCAACCTTGGAAACACTTCCAACATATATCGTCAGCTCACCTTTAGCTAGTCTCCGTTTATTCCGTAGCTTTTATTTCGAGTTACTAACACTTAGCAACCGAACCGGTATCCAATACCCTGGTGCTACTAGGAGTACTAGTAAAGTACACATTAACATAATGTATATCCAATATACTTCTATCGACCTTGCCAGCCTTCTCATCTACCAAGTATCTAGGGTAATGCTGCTCCAGTGGTTGTTCCCCTTATTACAGAAGCACTTAGTCTCGGGTTTGGGTTCAACCTTGGGTTTCTTCACTAGAGCAGCAGCTGAATTGCCGTTTCATGAAGTATCCCTTTGTTCCCTTGCCCTTCTTGAAACTAGTGGTTTCACCAACCATCAACAATTGATGCTCCTTCTTGATTTCTACTTACGCGGTGTCAAACATCATGAATATTTCAAGGATCATCATATCTATCCCTGATATGTTATAGTTAATCACGAAGCTCTAGCAGCTTGGTGGCAATGACTTTGGGGAAACATCACTATCTCATCTGGAGGATCAACTCCCACTCGATTCAAGTGATTGTTGTGCTCAGACAATCTGAGCACAAGCTCAACGATTGAGCTTTTCTCCCTTAGTTTGCAGGCTAAGAAAATCGTCGGAGGTCTTATACCTCTTGACGTGGGCACGAGCCTGAAATCCCAATTTCAGCCCTCGAAACATCGCATATGTTCCGCGACGTTTCGAAAATGTCTTTGGTGCCTCTACTTAAACCATTTAATTGAACTATCACGTAGTTATTAAAACGTGTATGTCCGATGTTCGCAACATCGACAAACGACGTTGGGGTTCAGCACACTGAGCGGTGCATTAAGGACATAAGCTTTCTACTGATCGCATAATCGCTACTATCAACTTTCAACTATATTTTCTCTAGGAACATATCTAAACAGTGGAACTAAAGCGCGAGCTTACGACATAATTTGCAAAAGGTCTTTTGACTATGTTCAGGATAATTAAGTTCATCTTATGAACTCCCACTTAGATAGACATCCCTCTGGTCATCTAAGTGATCACATGATCCGAGTCAACTAGGCCGTGTCCGATCATCACGTGAGACGGACTAGTCATCATCGGTGAACATCTTCATGTTGATCGTATCTACCATACGACTCATGCTCGACCTTTCGGTCTCCGTGTTCCGAGGCCATGTCTGCACATGCTAGGCTCGTCAAGTTAACCCTAAGTGTTTTCGCTGTGTAAAACTGTCTTACACCCGTTGTATGTGAACGTAAGAATCCATCACACCCGATCATCACGTGGTGCTTAGAAGCGACGAACTGTAGCAACGGTGCACAGTTAGGGGAGAACACTTCTTGAAATTTTGTAAGGGATCATCTCATTTACTACCGTCGTCCTAAGCAAACAAGATGCATAAACATGATAAACATCACATGCAATCAAATAGTGACATGATATGGCCAATATCATTTTGCTCCTTTTGATCTTCATCTTCGGGGCTCCATGATCATCATCGTCACCGGCACGACACCATGATCTCCATCATCGTGTCTTCATGAAGTTGTCACGCCAACGACTACTTCTACTTCTATGACTAACGCGTTTAGCAATAAAGTAAAGTAGTTTACATGGCGTTCTTCAATGACACGCAGGTCATACAATAAATAAAGACAACTCCTATGGCTCCTGCCGGTTGTCATACTCATCGACATGCAAGTCGTGAATCCTATTACAAGAACATGATCAATCTCATACATCACATATCATTCATCACATTCTTCTTGGCCATATCACATCACATAGCATACCCTACAAAAACAAGTTAGACGTCCTCTAATTGTTGTTGCATGTTTTACGTGGCTGCTATGGGTTTCTAGCAAGAACGTTTCTTACCTACGCAAGACCACAACGTGATATGCCAATTGCTATTTACCCTTCATAAGGACCCTTTTCATCGAATCCGTTCCGACTAAAGTGGGAGAGACTGGCACCCGCTAGCCACCTTATGCACCAAGTGCATGTTAATCGGTGGAACCTGTCTCACGTAAGAGTACGTGTAAGGTCGGTCCGGGCCGCTTCATCCCACAATACCGTCGAAACAAGATTGGACTAGTAACGGTAAGCATATTGAACAACATCAACACCCACAACTACTTTGTGTTCTACTCGTGCAAAGAATCTACGCAATAGACCTAGCTCTGATACCACTGTTGGGGAACGTAGCAGAAATTCAAAATTTTCCTACGTGTCACCAAGATCTATCTATGGAGAGACCAGCAACGAGTAGAAAGAGAATGCATCTACATACCCTTGTAGATCGCTAAGCGGAAGCGTTCAAGTGAACGGGGTTGATGGAGTCGTACTCGTCGTGATTCAAATCACCGATGATCAAGTGCCGAACGCACGGCACCTCCGCGTTCAACACACATACAGCCCGGTGACGTCTCCCAAGCCTTGATCCAGCAAGGAGAGAGGGAGAGGTTGAGGAAGACTCCATCCAGCAGCAGCACAACGGCGTGGTGGTGGTGGAGGAGCGTGGCAATCCTGCAGGGCTTCGCCAAGCACCGCGGGAGAGGAGGAGTACTTGTGAGAGGGGGAGGGCTGCACCAGAACTTTGTCTATAGCTCCCATGCGCCTCCCCACTATATATAGGGGTGGAGGGGCTGGTTTCTTGCCCTCCAAGTCCATTGGGGCGTTGGCCAAGGTGGGAGGAAAGAAATCTCATTATTTCCTTCCCCACCGATTGTTATCCCCCCTTTTTAGGGATCTTGATCTTATCCCTTCGGGATATGATCTTATTCCTTCTAAGGGGGGATCTTGGTGCGCCTTGACCAGGGGTGTGGGGCCTTGCCCCCACTACCCACGTCCATGTGGGTCCCCCCATGCAGGTGGGCCCCACTCCGGAACCTTCTAGAACCTTCCCGGTACAATACCGAAAAATCCCGAACATTTTCCGGTGGCCAAAATAGGACTTCCCATATATAAATCTTTACCTCCGGACCATTCCGGAACTCCTCGTGACGTCCGGGATCTCATCCGGGACTCCGAACAAAATTCGGTAACCACATACAAACTTCCTTTATAACCCTAGCGTCATCGAACCTTAAGTGTGTAGACCCTACGGGTTCGGGAGACATGTAGACATGACCGAGACGTTCTCCGGTCAATAACCAACAGCGGGATCTGGATACCCATGATGGCTCCCACATGTTCCACGATGATCTCATCGGATGAACCACGATGTCAAGGACTTAATCAATCCCGTATTCAATTCCCTTTGTCTATCGGTATGTTACTTGCCCGAGATTCGATCGTCGGTATCCAATACCTTGTTCAATCTCGTTACCGGCAAGTCACTTTACTCGTTCCGTAACACATCATCCCGTGATCAACTCCTTGGTCACATTGCGCATATGATGATGTCCTACCGAGTGGGCCCAGAGATACCTCTCCGTTTACACGGAGTGACAAATCCCAGTCTCGATCCGCATAAAACAATAGATACTTTCGGAGATACCTGTAGTGCACCTTTATAGTCACACAGTTACGTTGTGACGTTTGATACACCCAAAGCACTCCTACGGTATCCAGGAGTTACACGCTCTCATGGTCGAAGGAAGAGATACTTGACATTGGCAAAGCTCTAGCAAATGAACTACACGATCTTTTGTGCTAGTCTTAGGATTGGGTCTTGTCCATCACATCATTCTCCTAATGATGTGATCCCGTTATCAACGACATCCAATGTCCATAGCCAGGAAACCATGACTATCTGTTGATCACAACGAGCTAGTCAACTAGAGGCTCACTAGGGACATATTGTGGTCTATGTATTCACACGTGTATTACGATTTCCGGATAATACAGTTATAGCATGAATAAAAGACAATTATCATGAACAAGGAAATATAATAATAATACTTTTATTATTGCCTCTAGGGCATATTTCCAACAGAGGTAGCATTCCTTGGACATGTTGTGTCAGGTAATGGAGTTGCAGTTGATCCATCTAAGGTTGCTGCAGTTACAGAGTGGGAGACACCCACATCAGTTGGAGAGATTCGCAGCTTTTTGGGCCTTGCAGGTTATTACAGGAGGTTTATTGAGAACTTTTCCAAAAATTGCAAAACCTATGACGGAATTGTTGAAGAAGGAGAAGAAGTTTGTTTGGACCGATGAATGTGAAGCCAGCTTTTAGGAATTGAAGCAGGGTTTGGTTACAGCACCAGTTTTAACTCTACCGGATATACATAAGGACTTCTAGGTATATTGTGATGCTTCTCGTCAAGGGCTTGGCAGTGTGTTGATGCAGGAAGGTAAAGTTGTTTCATATGCTTCACGCCAGCTTAAGAATCATGAGCATAATTATCCTACACATGATTTGGAGTTAGCCTCAGTTGTGCATGCATTGAAAACTTGGAGGCCATATCTTATTGGTAATCATTGTGATATATTTACTGATCATAAGAGCTTGAAGTATATTTTTACTCAGAAGGATTTGAACCTCAGGCAGAGGAGATGGTTGGAGCTTATTAAGGATTATGATTTGAATGTGCAGTATCATCCTGGTAAGGCTAATGTTGTTGCTGATGCATTGAGTCGTAGGAGCCATGCTAATGCAATTAATATTGATAATATGCCACCCGGGTTATGTGAACAGTTCAAGAATCTCAGGTTGGAGATGGTTCCTAAGGGATATTTGGCAACACTTGAGTTAAAGCCTACTTTGCTTGACAGGATCAGAGAAGCTCAAAAGGGCGATAAGGAGATTGCTGAGATAAAAGAGAATATGGCTAAAGGTAAGGCAGAAGGTTTCCATGAGGATGAACATGGAGCCATATGGTTTGAGAAGCGTATTTGTGTACCTCAAGATGCAGATATCAGGAAGTTGATTCTTCAGGAGGCGCATGATTCACCTTATTCTATTCACCCAGGTAATACTAAGATGTATTTGGATTTGAGGGAAAGATTTTGGTGGCCTAGCCTGAAGAGGGAAATTGTTGGGTATATTGCAACATGTGATGTGTGCCAGCGAGTTAAAGCAGAACATCAGAGGCCAGCAGGTTTGTTACAACTATTGCCTATACCTGATTGGAAGTGGGATGAGATTGGTATGGACTTCATTACAGGTTTACCCAGGACTCGGTCAGGATATGATTCTATTTGGGTAGTTGTTGATCGTCTGACTAAAGTTGCTCACTTCATCCCGGTAAAGACTACTTATACCAGTGCTCAGCTAGCAAAAATTTATATGTCTAAAATTGTTTGTCTGCATGGAGTTCCAAGGAAGGTAGTGTCTGATAGAGGTACTCAGTTCACATCCAAATTTTGGCGTCAGTTGCATGAATCCTTGGGCACCAGGCTGGAGTTCAGTACAGCTTTCCATCCAGAGACAGATGGGCAGACAAAGAGGGTAATCAGATTTTGGAGGATATGTTGAGAGCTTGTGCTTTGGACTATGGGTCTAGTTGGGATGATAATTTACCTTATGCAGAGTTCTCATATAATAACAGTTACCAGGCTAGTCTGAAGATGGCACCATTTGAGGTATTGTATGGTAGGAAGTGCAGGACACCGTTGATGTGGGATGAGGTTGGAGAACGTCAGTTCTTTGGACCAGACTTGATCAGGGATGCTGAGGAGAAGGTCAAGTTGATCCGTGACAGGCTGAAGATAGCACAATCCAGGCAGAAGAGTTATGCAGATGCAAGACGTAAGGAGGTGACATATGAGGTAGGAGACCATGCATATCTTAGAGTTTCACCACTTCATGGAATTAAGAGGTTTGGAATCAAGGGTAAGTTAGCACCACGTTTTGTGGGGCATTACAAGATCTTGGAGCGTAGAGGAGAGGTAGCTTATCAACTAGAGTTGCCAGAATCCTTGTCAGGAGTTCATAATGTGTTTCATGTATCTCAGTTGAAGAAGTGCCATGCAGAGATGATGGATGTTCCATTGAGGGACACGGTGCCACTTGAGGCAATTCAGTTGGAGAGTGATTTGACATATGAGGAGAAGCCTATTAAGATTTTGGAGACAGCATCGAGAGTTACTTGCACCAAGACAATCAAGTTATGCAAGGTTCAGTGGGATCATCATGCAGAGGAGGAAGCTACCTCAGAACGAGAGGAAGATCTCAAGCAGGATCACCCACACCTATTTGCTAGCCAGCCCGAATCTCGAGGGCGAGATTCATCTTAAGGGGAGTAGGTTTGTAACATCCCAATTTTACTAAATTAGGATGTTAATAGATCATTCATATGCATATCATATTTTTATTGCATTATTTGCTTTTTCATAATATTCAAATCATTATGCAACAAAAGGCAATTTATTTGGAGTGGAGATAACATGACTTCTCCCCTATTTTAAAAATATTCATAATGTGCAGAATATTATTTCCAGTTCATCTAATATGTTCTGGTAATTTTTGCAATCTCCAAAATATTTTAATTGTGTGTTATTTTACTGTTTGTGTGGCCTATTGCATCAAAATTATTTTACAAAAATTGCATTAGTATTGGAACTAGTGTTCATGTAGTTTATAACTATAGGGATATTTTTTTACCGTGTGTCTACGTATTTTTATTTAGTTTTTATACTGTTGTTTTATTTTTTTTAGTTATTTGCTGCTCTAGTTTTTGTTTTAAAACAAAAAAAGGGAAACGCAGCACAGCGCAGCACCGCACCGCGGCCCAGCTCGCCACCACGGCCCAGCAGCCTCCCGTTCGCCCGCAGCCCACCTATCTACGCGAAGCGGTACGCGCCGCACCGTCCGTGCCCGACCCGCACCCGATCCGCCAGCTCGCCTCAGCCGCTGACCCGCGGGCCCCGCCCCACTCTTCTTCCCTGGTCGGACGCCGCACGCACGCACGCACGCCGAGATCGACTCGAGCTCGCGCTTTGGGTCCACCTCGAGCGCATCCGACGCACCATGCACGAGTAGAACCCTAGGGGAGACCCCGCCCCTCCTGTCCCGATCTTTTCCTCGACCACACGCGCTATTTGGGCAATACGGATCTCGCCGACGCCGTTGGAGTTTGCCGCCGTTTGTCATCGCTGTAAGATCACCCACAGCAGCTCCGCCTGCACCCTTCGCTTTCCCCCTCGAAGTCGCGCCTCGTTGACTTATTTTCGTGGGCAGAGAGCCACCAGAGCGAGCAACTCAAGCTCATCCGCCGCCGCCAGAGTTGCCGCGTTCAGGTCTTCACCGCCGTCGGCACAGTCCGCCCCGCCGCCGTTGAACACCACCACCACCTCTGCCACTCACCTCCGCACCCGTCCGTCAGCTCGCCTTCGCCGGAGACCCACCGAAGGAGCGCTGCCGCCAACGCCCGAGACCGCCGCCGTTTTCTCTGTTTCCGGTGAGCACGCATGCGCAGGAGTTTTCTCGGCCAATCACGCGCTGCCACGTGGCACGTCGCTACAGGAGTTCGCTACAGTGCCCAGGCATTTTCTGTTGTTTTCTGTTTTCTTTTTCAGATTTCAGCTAAAACTTCAACTAGTTATATCTTTTATTCTATAAGTCCAATTTAGGTAATTCTTTTCCCTGTGTACTCACAGAAATCAGCATGTTATCACAGTACCAACTTTGCACATGTTTGCACTATTCAAATTTGAATTCGTTTGAATTTGAATTAAATCTTCCGGAGGCCGTAACTCTCAAACCGTTTGTCGGTTTTAAGTGATTCTTTTTGCATTGTGACCGTAGTGAAATTTAGGTGATGTTAAGATTCTGTCGTTGAGTTTTAAAAATGATTTTCTTGCTGTTGGTTTTGTTTTGGTTCTTTTCGTGTTCCGATGATTGATTCGTTGAATTGTGTGAAACGTGTAGATTGTCTGGAGTGCGACGTGAGCTATTGTCAGGAGTGTGACTTTCTGAACCAGAACCAAGGCAAGTTACATGTTGATCATACTTTACCTATTGTTTTCTATGCATGTAGTTATATAACACCTTGAATATATGCATGTATAGGATTACTATATTATTTTGCTATGCTGTTGAGCTATCTTCCCGTCTTTGCAAATCGTGGTAGTTGTAGGTTGCTATGCTTTGTAGACGGGGGTGGTTCGTGTATTCATTGAGCTTATGTGAGGATTATATATACAATAATTTGAGTAGTAACTCATGATTTAATTCACCTCTGGGCGGAAGTGGTATTGCTAGGGTGGTTTCAAGAACATCATGGTTTATACCCTCTGAATGTAAGTGGACGGCCGCCCAGGCTCAAAAAGATCAGACAGACTTAGTGACTAGTAGCTTCCATGTGCGACCACTGGCTAAATGGGCTCTGGCTTAGTTGATCAGTTGTGGGACCCTTACCCGGATGTGCCAGCAGATGTAGATATAATAGTTGGGATGGGCCTCCTGTTGGGACTAGGGGACTGCTTCTGAAAGACTTCGTCTCAATCTTCGGGTTGGGTCCAGTGGGTAAAGCGTACTAAACTCTGCAGAGTATTAAAACTAATCATGATTAGCCGTTCCCCCGGTTATGGGTAAATTTGAGCGACTAGGCCATTACAGTTGTTGGATGATCTTGACAGATGTGACACCTAATAAATTTGTTGGGCAACTTAATAAAGGGTAGGTTGGAGTTGATTTTTACCAACTCAACCTTGAAAATTTAATTGTAGTAATGAAAGAACTAAACAAAATTTGACTATTAGGTATTTATTAGGATAAAATCAGCTTTCTGCAAAAATAAACCCTCAAGCCTTCCTTTTGTTATACTATGCATATACACGTAGGTCTGCTATATTATTACTCCTGTGTAACTTGCCAATACATTCCAAGTATTGACCTATATGGCTGCAACGTCTCATGTTGCAGGATATTCTGACGAAGAGTAAGGTACCGTTAGGGTCGCGAGTCTGCACTCAGCATCGCCAGTGGGCTGTGATGGGACTCATCGTTATTTTTTTGCTACTTTCCGCTGTTTGGTTGAATAAAGCTAGCCAAGTGCTATGCAGATTGTTTTATTTTATACATTCTGGATCATACGTTGTAATAAATGATGCACTTGCTATTCTCTTATTCATCTATACTGTGTGTGCTAGCGAGTTCGATCCAGGGACTAGCACGGTAAGCACAAAGACTAAAATCCTTCGAGGTTTGGTCGTTACACAAACACAACGCAGAAGAGTTACATCATATGGATCTCCAAGAGACCATTGTATTGAGAATCAAGAGAGAGAGATGAAGCCATCTAGCAACTAACTACGGACCCGAAGGTCTACAAAGAACTACTCACGCATCATCGGAGAGGCACCAATGTAAGTGGTGAACCCCTCCGTGATGGTGTCTAGATTGGATCTGGTGGTTCTGGACTCTGCGGCAGCTGGATGAACATTTCGTCGACTCCCCTAGGGTTTCTGGAATATTGGGGTATTTATAGAGCAAAGAGGCGGTCCGGGGGGCACCCGAGGTGGGCACAACCCACCAGGGTGCGCCTGGGCCTCCTGGCGCGCCCTGGTAGGTTGTCCCCTCCTTGGTACTCCCCAAGGTGCAACCGGGGCCCAACATCTTCCTTCTCGTCCACAAAAAATCTCCATAAAGTTTCGTGGCATTTGGACTCCGTTTTATATTGATTTTCTACAACGTAAAAAACATGGAAAAAATAGCAACTGACACTTGGCACTATGTCAATAGGTTAGTACCAAAAAATGATATGAAATGACTATAAAATGATTATAAAACATCCAAGATTGATAATAAAACAGCATGGAATAATCAAAAATTATAGATACATTGGAGACATATCAGCATCCCCAAGCTTAACTCCTACTCGTCCTCGAGTAGGTAAGTGATAAAAACAGAATTTTTGATGTGGAGTGATGTTCAACATGTAATATCATATTCTTTTCTTTATAGCATGGACATTTGGACTCTTATGTGATTCAAAGCAATAGTCTAGTTTTGACATAATAATTTAGATACTCAACCATATCAACAAGCAACCATGTCTTTCAAAATATCAACGCTAAAATAAGTTATCCCTAGCCCATAATGCTCAAACATTGATCCATTCATGAGACACACTCGAATATTAGCTACACCCGATACTTAAGCACGATCATATTCCCTCCTAGTTGGTGCTTTTATAAGAGAAAATGGAGACTCAAAATAAAAATTGCATAATCTAAAAGAAAGGCCCTCCGCAGAGGGAAGTAGGGATTTGTAGAGGTGCCAGAGCTCAAAGCGAAAAATTGAGGTAAAAAATTTTGAGAGGTGTATCCATCCCACCAACGAAAATGACTTAGATTTCCCAATACTTTCCATGAATAGATATATCATAGGCGGTTCCCAAACAGAAAATAAAGTTTATTCCTTTTTCCACCATAACTTTCACTTTCCATGGCTAACCGTATCCACGGGTGCCCTCCATACCAACACTTTCCAAGGAATTTATTATTTGACAACATAAAGTAAATTCATTTGTTTTTGCATTTCGGGACTGGGCATCCCTAATACCTTTGCCTTACTCTCGTGCAATGACAAGTGAATAAACACTCATCTTGAGAATAACACATCTAGCATGGAAAATATTAGCCACCCCTCACCACTCCACGAGTGAAACAAACACACAAAAGAGAAGTTTATTATGAAAATTAGAGATGGCACATGCAAATTTGCTTAGAATGGCAAAAGAATACCGCATATAGGTTGATATAGTGGATTCATGTGGCAAAACTGGTTTAAAGGATTTTGGATGTACAAGTAGAGGTCATACTTAGTGCAAAATGAAGGCTAGCAAAAGATTGGGAAGCGACCAACCAAGAAACGAATAATCTCATGAGCAAGCGTTAAGCATAATTAACACCGAATAATGCACCACAAGTAGGATATAATTTCATTGCATGATTATTAACTTTCGTGCATGCATAGGGAATCACAAACCTTAACACCAATATTCTTACTAAAGCATAATTACTCATCAAAATGACTCACATATCACATCATCATATCTCAAAACTATTACTAAGAATCAAGTTTATTTTGTCCAATCATCTTCATGACATTTTTTATTTTCTTTATACTTCTTGTATATCTATCACTTTGGGACTAATTTTCATGTGTTGCTTTTCATAAGCTCAAAACAAATATCAGTGAAGATCATGAGCATAACAAATTTTTCTTTCTCTCAAAATAATTTAAGTGAAGCAAGAGAGAATTTCTTCAAAAATAAAAAAGCACACCATGCTCAAAAAGATATAAGTGAAGCATAGAGAGCAATTCTAACAAGTCATGACATAATTTTGGATCTCTCAAATAGGTGTGTCCAGCAAGGATTGATGACTTAAAACACAAAATAAAACAAGCAAAGACACATATCATACAAGACGCTCCAAGAAAAACACATATCATGTGACGAATAAAAATGTAGCCTCGAGTAAAATACCGATAGTTGTTGGAAGAAAGCGGGCATGCCACTTGGGGGCATCCCCAAGCTTAGTTGGTTGCTCATTCTTAGATAATAACTTGGGATGTCGGGGCATCCTGATATGTCCATTTTGCATCATGCTTTTATATCGATATTTATTGCATTATGGGCTGTTATTACACATTATGTCACAATACTTATGCCTATTCTCTCTTATTTTACAAGGTTTACATAAAGAGGGAGAATGCCGGCAGCTGGGATTCTGGGCTGGAAAAGGAGCAAATATTAGAGACCTATTCTGCACAGCTCCAAAAGTCCTGAAACTTCATGGAAGATGTTTTCAGAATATATAAAAAATACTGAGCGCAAGAAGTTCACCAGGGGGGCCACACCCTGCCCACGAGGGTGGGGGCGCGCCCTACCCCCCTAGACGCGCCCCCTACCTCGTGGGCTCCCTGGTGGCCCTCCGATGGCCATCTTTTGCTATATGGAGTCTTTCGATGAGGAAAAAAGCCATCTCCTCGGACGAAACTCCGCCACCACGAGGCGGAACCAATCTAGGGCTCCGACGGAGCTGTTCTGCCGGGGAAACCTCCCTCCGGGAGGGGGAAATCATCGCCATCGTCATCACCAATGCTCCTCTCATCGGGAGAGGGCAATCTCCATCAACATCATCACCAGCACCATCTCCTCTCAAAACCCTAGTTCATCTCTTGTATCCAATTCTTGTCTCCAAGTCCGGGATTGGTACTAGTAGGTTGCTAGTAGTGTTAATTACTCCTTGTAGTTGATGCTAGTTGCTTTATTTGGTCGAAGATCATATGTTCAGATCCTATATGCATATTAATACCCCTCTGATTATGAACATGAATATGCTTTGTGAGTAGTTACATTTGTTCCTGAGGACATGGGAGAAGTCTTGCTATTAGTAGTCATGTGAATTTGGTATTCGTTTGATATTTTGATGAGATGTATGTTGTCTCTCCTCTAGTGGTGTTATATGAACATCGATTGCATAACACTTCACCATTATTTGGGCCTAGAGGAAGGCATTGGGAAGTAATAAGTAGATGATGGGTTGCTAGAGTGACAGAAGCTTAAACCCTAGTTTATGCGTTGCTTCGTAAGGGGCCAATTTGGATCCATATGTTTCATGCTATGGTTAGGTTTACCTTAATACTTTTGTTGCAGTTGCGGATGCTTGCAATAGAGGTTAATCATAAGTGGGATGCTTGTCCAAGTAAGGACAGTACCAAAGCACCGGTCCACCCGTATACCAAATTATCAAAGTACCGAACGCGAATCATATGAACATGATGAAAACTAGCTTGACGATATTCCCATGTGTCCTCGGGAGCGCTTTTCTCTATATAAGAGTTTGTCCAGGCTTGTCCTTTTCTACAAAAAGGATTGGGCCACCTTGCTGCACTTTATTTACTTTTGTTACTTGTTGCTCGTTACAAATTATCCTATCACAAAACTATTTGTTACCACTTATTTCAGTACTTGCAGAGAATACCTTGCTGGAAACCGCTTATCATTTCCTTCTGCTCCTCGTTGGGTTCGACACTCTTAATTATTGAAAGGACTACGATAGATCTCCTATACTTGTGGGTCACCAAGACTCTTTTCTGGCGCCATTTCTGGGGAGTGAAGCGCCTTTGGTAGGTGGAATTTGGTAAGGAAAAATTTATATAGTGTGCTGAAATTTACTATCACTTGTTACTATGGAAAGTAATCCTCTAAGGGGCTTGTTCGGGGTATCTTCACTTGTTACTATGGAAAGTAATCCTCAACCTACTGAACCTACTGAAAATGAAAATGTCTGCTTTGAAATTCCTTCAGGTATGATAGAAAACTGCTAGCTAATCCTTTTGCAGGAGACGGAACAACGCATCCTGATGAGCACCTAATATATGTGGATGAAGTTTGTGGATTATTTCAGCTTGCAGGTGTACCCGGAGATGTTATTAAGAAGAAGGTCTTCCCTTTTATCTCTGAAGGAAGATGCATTGACATGGTATAGGCTATGTGATGATACGGGGTCATGGAACTACAAACGATTGAAATTGGAATTTCATCAAAAGTTTTATCCCATGCATCTTGTTCATCGTGATCGCAATTATATATATAATTTTTGGCCTCGCGAAGGAGAAAGCATCGCTCAAGCTTGGGGGAGGCTTAAATCAATGTTATATTCATGCCCCAATCAGGAGCTCTCAAGAGAGATGATTATTCAAAATTTATATGCTCGGCTTTCTGATAACAATCGCACCATGCTCGATACTTCTTGTGCTGGCTCTTTTATGACGAAGACTATTGAATTCAAATGGGATTTATTGGAAAGAATTAAACGCAACTCTGAAGATTGGGACCTCAACGAAGGTAAGGAGTCAGGTATGACACCTAAGTCTGATTGTGTTAAATCTTTTATGGATAGCGATGTTTTCCGTAAATTTAGCACTAAATATGGACTTGACTCTGAGATAGTAGCTTCTTTTCGTGAATCTTTTGCTACTTATGTTGATCTCCCCAAGGAGAAGTGGTTTAAATATCATCCCCCCATAGAAGTAAAATTAGCTACACCTATTAAAGTTGAAGAAAAGACTATCACTTATAATGATCCTATTGTTCCTACTTCTTATGTTGAGAAACCACCTTTTCCTGTTAGGATAAAAGATCATGCTAAAGCTTCAACTATGGTTCGTAAAAGCAATATTAGAACTTATACACCTCCTGAGCAAATTAAAGTTGAACCTAATATTGCTATTGTTAAAGATCTCTTGTCTGATAATATTGATGGGCATGTTATTCATTTCCGTGATGAGACTGCTAGAATTGCTAAACCTTGTGCTAAAGATAAACCTAGATCTTTGGTAGGCATGCCTGTTATTTCTGTTAAAATAGGAGATCATTGTTATCATGGCTTATGTGATATGGGTGCTAGTGCTAGTGCAATACCTTTTGACTTATACAAAGAAATTATGCATGACATTGCACCTGCTGAGTTAGAAGATATTGATGTCACAATTAAACTTGCCAATAGAGATACTATGTCACCAATGGGAATTGTTAGAGATGTTGAAGTCTTGTGTGGGAAAACTAAATATCCTGCTGATTTTCTTGTTCTTGGTTCCCCACAAGATAGCTTTTGTCCCATTATATTTGGTAGACCCTTCTTAAACAATGTTAATGCTAAGATAGATTGCAAAAAGGATGTTGTTACCATCGGTTTAGGTGATATGTCTCATGAATTTAATTTCTCTAAATTTAGTAGACAACACCGTGAAGAAGAATTACCTAGTAAGGATGAAATTATTAGTCTTGGTTCTATTGCCGTACCTCCTAGTGATCCTTTAGAACAATATTTGCTAGACCATGAAAATGATATGTTTATGAATGAAAGAAGGGAAATAGATGAAGTATTCTTTAAACAGGAACCTATTCTGAAACACAATTTTCCTGTTGAAATCCTAGGGGATCCTCCTCCACCCAAGGGTGATCCCGTGTTTGAGCTTAAATCGTTGCCTGATACTCTTAAATATGCTTATCTTGATGAAAAAAGATATATCATGTTATTATTAGTGCTAACCTTTCAGAGCATGAGGAAGAGAGATTATTGAAAACTCTGAAGAAGCACCGAGATGCTATTGGGTATACTCTTGATGATCTTAAGGGCATTAGTCCCACTCTATGTCAACATAAAATAAATTTGGAAGAAGATGCTAAACCAGTTCGTGATCATCAACGATGGCTGAATCCTAAAATGAAAGAAGTGGTAAGAAAGGAAATACTAAAGCTCCTTGAGGCAGGTATAATCTATCCCGTTGCTGATAGTCAGTGGGTAAGTCCTGTCCATTGTGTCCCTAAGAAGGGAGGTATTACTGTTGTTCCTAATGATAAAGATGAATTGATTCCTCAAAGAATTATTACAGGTTATAGGATGGTAATTGATTTCCGCAGATTAAATAAGTCCACTAAAAAGGATCATTATCCCTTACCTTTTATCGATCAAATGCTAGAAATATTATCCAAACACACACATTTTTGCTTTCTAGATGGTTATTGTGGTTTCTCTCAAATACCTGTGTCAGCCAAGGATCAATGAAAGACTACTTTTACTTGCCCTTTTGGTACTTTTGCTTATAGACGTATGCCTTTTGGTTTATGTAATGCACCTGCTACCTTTCAAAGATGCATGATGGCTATATTCTCTCACTTTTATGAAAAAATTTGTGAGGTTTTCATGGATGATTTCTCCGTCTATGGATCTTCTTTTGATGATTGCTTGAGCAACCTTGATCGAGTTTTGCAAAGATGTGAAGAAACTAATCTTGTCTTGAATTGGGAAAAGTGCCACTTTATGGTTAATGAAGGTATTGTCTTGGGGCATAAAGTTTCTGAAAGTGGTATTGAAGTTGATAAAGCCAAGGTTGATGCTATTGAAAAGATGCCATGCCCCAAGCACATCAAAGGTATAATAAGTTTCCTTGGTCACGCTGGATTTTATAGGAGGTTCATTAAGGACTTCTCAAAAAGTTCTCAGCCTCTGACTAATTTATTACAAAAAGATATACCATTTGTCTTTGATGATGATTGTGTAGAAGCATTAGAAATACTTAAGAAAGCATTGTTCTCTGCACCTATTGTTCAGCCACCTGAGTGGAGTTTACCCTTTGAAATTATGTGTGATGCTAGTGATTATTCTGTAGGTGCTGATCTAGGGCAAAGAGTTGATAAGAAATTAAGTGTTATTCAATATGCTAGTAAAACCCTAGACAATGCTCAAAGAAATTATGCTACTACTGAAAAAGAATTCTTAGTAGTTGTATTTTCTTGTGATAAGTTCAGACCTTATATTGTTGATTCTAAAGTAACTATTCACACTGATTATGCTGCTATTAAATATCTTATGGAAAAGAAAGATGCTAAACCTAGACTTACTAGATGGGTTCTCTTGCTACAAGAATTTGACTTACATATGGTTGATAGAAAGGGAGCTGAGAACCCCGTTGCAGACAACTTGTCTAGGTTAGAAAATGTGCTTGATGACGCACTACCTATTGACGATAGCTTTCCCGATGAGAAATTAAATGTCATAAATGCTTCTCATACTGCTCTATGGTATGCTGATTATGCTAATTACATTGTTGCCAAATTCATACCTCCTAGTTTCAAGTACCAGCAAAAGAAAAAGTTCTTCTATGATTTGAGGCATTACTTTTGGGATGACCCACATCTTTATAAAGAAGGAGTAGATGGTGTTATTAGACGTTGTGTACCCGAGCATGAATAGGAACAGATCCTACGCAAGTGTCACTCCGAAGCTTATGGAGGACACCATGCTGGAGATAGAACTGCACATAAGGTATTGCAATCTGGTTTTTATTGGCCTACTCTCTTCAAGGATTCCCATAAGTTTGTCTTATCTTGTGACGAATGTCAAAGAATTGGTAATATTACTAGACGTCAAGAAATTCCTATGAATTACTCACTTGTTATTGAACCATTTGATGTTTGGGGCTTTAACTATATGGGACCCTTTCCTTCCTCTAATGGTTATACACATATTTTAGTTGTTGTTGATTATGTTACTAAGTGGTAGAAGCGATTCCAACTAGTAGTGTTGATCATAACACTTCTATTAAAATGCTTAAAGAAGTTATTTTTCAAAGATTTGGAGTCCCTATATATTTAATGACTGATGGTGGTTCACATTTTATTCATGGTGCTTTCCGTAAAATGCTTGCTAAATATGATGTTAATCATAGAATTGCATCACCTTATCACCCTCAGTCTAGTGGTCAAGTAGAATTGAGTAATAGAGAACTCAAATTATTTTTGCAAAAGACTGTTAATAGGTCTAGAAAGAATTGGTCCAAGAAACTTGATGATGCATTATGGGCCTATAGAACTACATATAAAAATCCAATGGGTATGTCTCCGTATAAAATGGTCTATGGAAAAGCATGTCACTTACCTCTCGAACTAGAACACAAGGCTTATTGGGCTATTAAAGAACTTAATTATGATTTTAAACTTTCCAGTGAGAAGAGGTTATTTGATATTAGCTCACTTGATGAATGGAGAACCCAAGCCTACGAAAATGCCAAGTTGTTTAAAGAAAAAGTTAAAAGATGTCATGACAAAAGGATACAAAAGCGTGAGTTTAATGTAGGTGATTATGTATTGCTATACAACTCTCGTTTAAGATTTTTTGCAGGAAAACTTCTCTCTAAATGGGAAGGTCCTTACGTTATCGAGGAGGTCTACCGTCCTGGTGCCATAAAAATCAACAACTTCGAAGGCACAAATCCGAAGGCGGTGAATGGTCAAAGAATCAAACACTATATCTCAGGTAATCCCATAAATGTTGAAACCAATGTTATTGAAACCATAACCACGGAGGAATACATAAGGGACACTTTCCGGAACATTTCAGACTCCGAAAAGGAATAGGTATGTGGTACGGTAAGTAAACCGACTCCAAAACAGTTTTTAAGGCAATATTTCTCCGTTTTGGAATATTTAGAAAAATAAGAAGCAGTCCCGGAAGGACATGAGGGCTCCACGAGGGTGGAGGGCGCGCCCTACCCCCCTAGGCGCGCCCCTACCTCGTGGGCACCTCGTGTGCTCTCCGGACAATGTTTTCTTACATGATACGTATTTTGGTCGGTAAAAATTCATTATATAATCTCCCGGGGGTTTTGACTCCTGTATCACGCAAATATTCTCTGTTTTTGTTTCAAGCTGTCCTGCTGCAGATTAGAGCAACATGTCATCCCAGGATTCGGAAGGAGAAAGCTATGTGGCTGATTACCTTGCAGATCCTAAGTTCTATGGGGATGTGGAGCATTGCGGTTGGACTACGGAAGAAGAAGAGGACTATGAACCCAAGGGAAGGGAGGAGACGAGCTCAGAAGAAAACGAAGTCCCATTACCTCAACCTGGGGACATGCATGTGGAGTTCAAAAAGTCAAGCCTCTCGGATAGAGTAAAGAAACCTAAGATCGAGTTTATCCCTTTTCGCCTCTTGCAGGAAAACAAGCAAGAACTATGCAAAAAGATACTGAGCTTGGAGCAGGAGATCGATGACCTAAGGGACCAAAACTCTGTCCTCGAGCGTAAATTAAGGAAGAAACCTACACCATCAACAACACCATCACCTTCTTCACCAACAAAGAAGAACTGAGTATCTGGTATGGGCACTCCCCTTGGCAACTGCCAAGCTTGGGGGAGTGCCCCAGTATCGTATCACCATCACTTTTATCTTTACCATTTTTCTTAGTTCGATCCTTTTGGTAATATCTTGATCTAGTAGAATAAAGTTTATGGCATGATCTAGTTTTGAGTTTTGCTTTATGGTCCCTCTATGTAATCGAGTCCGTGAGCTATATATAATAAAGATTAGTGTTGAGTCAAGGGCTTGATTATTTTTCCATGATCCTAAGTGAATAAAAGAAAAGAGAAATAAATAAAAAATGAAACAAAGAGATCATATGGATCTTATGGAGAGTAATGAACTCACATAGAAAAAGTATGATGAATAAAAGTTGTTGAGAGTTGACAAACATAATTTTGGTCATCGTTGCAATTAATAGGAAGTAATAAAGAAAGAGAGGTATTCACATATAAATATACTATCTTGGACATCTTTTATGATTGTAATCACTCATTAAAATATGACATGCTAAAGAGTTGACGTTGGACAAGGAAGACAATGTAATGGGTTATGTTTTCTTACATCTGAGATAAATTATATTGTCATGGATCATCCAACATGGTTGAGCTTGCCTTTCCCCCTCATACTAGCCAAATTCATCACACCAAGTAGAGATGCTACTTGTGCTTCCAAATACCCTTAAACCAGTTTTGCCATGAGAGTCCACCATACCTACCTATGGATTGAGTAAGATCCTCCAAGTAAGTTGTCATCGGTGCAAGCAATAAAAATTGCTCTCTAAATATGTATGACTTATTAGTGTGGGGGAAAATAAGCTTTATACGATCGTGTGGTATGGAAGAAATAAAAGCGACATACTGCATAATAAAGGTCCATATCACAAGTGGCAATATGAAGTGACGTTCTTTCGCATTAAGATTTTGTGCATCCAACCATAAAAGGGCATGACAACCTCTGCTTCCCTCTGTGAAGGGCCTATCTTTTACTTTTATCTCCTACCTTGCATAAGAGTCATGGTGATCTTCACCCTTCCTTTTTACATTTTATCCTTTGGCAAGCACAGTGTGTTGGAAAGATCCTGGTATATATGGCTAATTGGATGTGAGTTTTCATTAACTATTATTGTTGACATTACCCTTGAGGTAAAATGTGGGGAGGCAAAACTATAAGCCCCTATCTTTCTCTATGTCCGATTAAAACTCCATACCCATAAGTATTGCGTGAGTGTCAGCAATTGTGAAAGACTATATGATAGTTGAGTATGTTGTAGTGACCAGACCTCAAACAGTCTAATCTCTGTGTATAGGTGTCATCCCTGGATCGGTAATGCTGACACACACAGTACTTGAAGGATTTATAACAGAGTGGCAATCACATACTTATTACATCGAATATCTCAAAAGATAACTTATTACAATAAATATGGCTTAAGGCCATCTATTACGATAACAGCGGAAGGCTTGGAAGATAAAGTGAGTCCATCAACTCCAACGGCATCACTGAGTGAAAGACCACGACCTAAGGCTCCTTACTCGTCGTCTGAAAAGTATGGAACATGATACGTTGCAGCCCGAAAATGGGTCAGCACATAGAATATGCTAGCAAGGTAACACAAGAGAGTAATGAAACAATGTAAAGCTATCACTATATGCATATATGGCTGGTGGAGGCTGTATGGTTGATATGTTTTGCGAAAAGCCAAATTTTCCCTACTCCAAAGGAATAAATTTTATTTAACTATCATGGTAGTTGTTAAACATTGAGAAGGTTCACCCAACTCAATCCCAATTAAGCATCATCATTAAACCCAATCAAATTAATTTTTAAGAGTGATGAGATCCACATGATAATCCAAGAACTAGATACTCAAGATGTCCATAACCGGGGACATGGCTAACCATGATTAGTTTGTACAATCTGGAGAGGTTTGTACACTTTTCCCACAAGACTCGATCTCCTCCGTTGGATTTCTCGCACTACATGATGTTTAAGAAACGGATGACCGAGACACGGTCTTTCAGAAGCGTTAGCACCTTACGATGGGTAGACCGGTACACCTACAATCCCCTACATATGCTAGTCTACCACTCTAAGAGTTCACATGAATTAATCAACTATGCCAGAGCCCATAATGACATGTGACTGCATACGGAAGTTTCCAGCATGAATAATCTTATGATCCCTTTGAGCATGGATGGCGTTCCATAGGAAAATCACACGGTACCCCGGGATTTCCAAAAATACAGGCAATCACTGGAATACCCAGGTGCCTCAATCCACCCAGATGTGTATTAAAGTTGCCACCTTAAGTAACCATTAAATTAACAATCTCACATCTGTCATGAAAACACTCAAACCCAAGCCATGTCTACGAGCATAGCATAGCAATATAAGCAAAGTAGAAGTAACTCCCAGGGTTTGATAATAAACAGGGTAATAGGTACTGCCTCAACTACTTCCCAAACCCACAATTTAATTTAGATCCTAATCATGCAATGTTTAAGGATTGATCTAATGCAATGAAAACTGGGTAGTAGGAGGTATGATCAAAGTGTTACTTGCCTTGCTGATGATCCGCGAAACCTAGAGACTCGATGTAGCACGCTTCGCACTCTGGGTACTCTATCACAATCAAACAAGCATACAATAAGCAATCAAACAAAAGCACGGGTAAAACTCAAATAAGAGATCTAACCAGAAAGTTCAACTTAAGAACTCTGGTTGGCAAAAAGAATGAAATCAAACGAAGCAACAAAACTCAAACGGTGAGAGAAACAAGCTTCGTTTACTAATCTGGACCTAGGTCAATTTTTATAGTAGCAAAAACTTGTTTAAATTGGTTAAACAGAAAGAGGGTTTCGAGATGAAACTCTAGGCGCTTGAATCGCCTAATTCTGATAAATGAGCGAAAAGTTATACTAGAATGAAAATTGGATCAGGAATCACGATCGAAAATAATTGCGGAAAATCCGATAGAAAGAAAAACTGACGAACAGGCTAACGGACGAACGTTCGTTGTCTGCGGCTAAACGGTGAAAACCGTTCGTAAAACCGAACGTAAAAGCGGCCGTTCGCTAAATAACTAAACAGAAGAAACCGAACCGGATCTAGAAATAAAAGGATCTAGGGTTTACGAAATAATAACCGATCAGTTTAAAAAAAACCGACGGCTACCTCGAACTCCGGCGGGGTCCGGCGAATCGGCGTCGGCGGGCTTCGACGCGGGCGGTGCGGGGCGCGGGCGGCGGTGCGTGGCGGCGGCGGCGGGTGGCGGCAGGCGGCGACTAGGGTTAGGGTTTCGGCCGGGGCGGCCGTAACGGGCCTCGGGGCGGCTACTTATAAAGGCCTGGCCTGAGAAGTCCTGGCCGAGTACGGCCCTAAGTCGGTCGACCCTTTAAAAAATTGACGTGTAAAAAAAGAAAGAAAAGAAATACTAAACTGACTCCAAAAATCCCGAAATAAATTTTCCCTGTCCTCTAAAATAAAGCCAGACAAGGTGAACATTTATTTGGGCCTAAAATGCAATTTTGAAAATGCACTTTTTTCCTAATTCAAATAAAATAGCGACAAAACTCCGAATACAAATATTATTTGATTTTAATATTACATCTCTGATATTTCTTTATTTTGAGGAAGTCATTTTATCCTCTCTTTTATATTTAATAAAAGAAATAATTCAGAGAAAAATAATTAAAATCAAACGATCCTTTTTTCATAATTCGAGAAAATCTCAAATATGAAAATAACGAAATCCCCAACTCTCTCCGTAGGTCCTTGAGTTGCGTGGAATTTCTAGGATCAACCAAAATGCAATAAAACATGATATGCAAAGATGCTCTGATGTATAACATTCCAAATTGAAAATTTGGGATGTTACAAACCTACCCCCCTTAAGATGAATCTCGCCCTCAAGATTCGGGTTGGCTAGAAAATAGGTGAGGGTGATCCTTTCATAAGTCTTCTTCTCGTTCCCAAGTGGCTTTATCCTCGGTATGGCGACTCCACTGAACCTTGCAAAATTTGATAACCTTGCTGCGTGTAACTCGACTAGCAAACTCGAGTATCTTGACTGGTTTCTCCTGGTAGGTTAAATCGCTATCTAACTGTATTGCTTCTAGCGGCACTGTATCCCTCAGAGGAATTTCTGCCATCTCCGTGTGGCACTTCTTCAACTGAGAAACATGGAACACATTATGAACTCCGGACAAGCCTTCGAGTAGTTCCAACTTGTAAGCAACTTCTCCCATACGCTCCAAAACTCTATATGGTCCCACAAAACGTGGTGCTAACTTTCACTTAACTCCAAAATGCTTCACTTCACGGAGTGGTGATACTCGAAGATACGCTCTGTCTCCAACTTCGTAGATTGTCTCCTTGTGTTTTGAATCCGCATAACTCTTCTACCTAAATTGGGCTACCTTGAGTCTATCACGAATCAGCTTAACCTTCTCTTCAGAATCTTTAATCAAGTCAGGTCCAAACCAATGTCGGTCTCCAACTTCGTCCCATAACAATGGTGTTCTGCACCTCCTTCCGTACAGTGCTTCGAAAGGGGCCATCTTCAAACTGGCTTGATAACTGTTGTTATAAGAGAACTCTGCATAAGGAAAATTATCGTCCCAACTAGATCCATAGTCTAGCGCACAAGCTCTCAACATGTCCTCCAGAATTTGATTTACTCTTTCAGTCTGTCCATCTGTTTGCGGGTGAAAAGCTGTACTGAACTCTAGTCTTGTTCCCAAAGTTTCATGCAACTAATTCCAAAACTTTGAGGTAAACTGGGTTCCTCTATCTGACACAATTGTCCTCGTAACTCCACGCAAACATACGATCCTGGTCATATAGATCTTTGCCAACTTAGCACTGGTGTAAGTGGTCTTTACTACGATGAAATGAGCTACTTTCGTCAATCGATCAACTACAACCCATATCGAGTCATAACCTGAACGAGTCTTGGGAAATCCTGTGATAAAATCCATGCCTAGTTTATCTCACTTCCATTCGGGTATAGGCAATGGCTGTAGCAATCCTGCTGGCTTCTGATGTTCTGCCTTCACTCTCTGACATACATCACAAACTGCTACATACTCCGCAATATCCTTCTTCATACCGGTCCACCAGAACCTATCCTTCAAATCCAGATACATCTTGATATTTCCTGGGTGAATCGAAGATGGCGAATCATGGACCTCTTGCAGAATCAACTTCCCGATCTCCTGATCTTTTGGCACATATATGCGGTCCTCAAACCATAAAGTATCGTGCTCATCCTCACGAAATCCTTTGGCTTTTTCTTTGCTCATCCTTTCCTTTATCTCGGCAATCTCCTTGTCTGTCTTTTGCGCTTCTCTGATCTTATCCATCAAAGTGGACTGAATCTCCAAAGCTGGTACATAACCTCTCGGAACTATCTCCAAACATAGCTCACGAAGGTCTTCTACTAACTCCCTGGGTAATCCTCCAGTCATGAGGGTATTGACATGACTCTTGCGGCTCAACGCATCGGCTACTACGTTAGCCTTTCCGGGATGATAGTGCAATTTCATCTCATAATCCTTAATGAGTTCCAACCATCTCCTCTACCTGAGATTCAACTCCTTCTGCGTGAAGATATACTTCAAACTCTTGTGATCCGTGTATACCTCACAATGGTTTCCGATGAGAAAATGTCTCCATGTCTTCAACGCATGCACTACGGCTGCTAACTCCAAATCATGCGTAGCATAGTTTAACTCATGGGGTTTAAGCTGTCGTGAGGCATATGAAAGAACTCTTCCTTCCTGCATAAGCACGGCTCCAAGTTCTCAACGAGAAGCATCGCAATACACTTCATAATCCTTGCATTGATCTGGTAGAATCAACACCGGTGATGTAACCAAGCGTCTCTTCAACTCCTGGAAACTGGCCTCACATTCCTCAATCCAATTGAACTTGGTGTCCTTCTTTAACAACTCGGTCATTGGCTTAGCAATCTTAGAGAAATTTTCAATGAAGCTCCGGTAGTATCCTGCGAGTCCAAGAAAACTCCGGATCTCTCCAACTGTCGTGGGTGCTTCCCAGTTTGTCACGGTGACAACTTTATTGGGGTCTACTGCTATTCCTTCTCCGAATATAACATGTGCAAGAAATCCAACTTCCTTCAACCAAAACTCACACTTGCTGAACTTGGCGTATAATTAATGTTCCCTGAGCTTGCCAAGTACCAAACGCAAGTGTTCTTTATGTTCTTCTTCATTCTTCGGGTAAACCAAAATATCATCGATGAACACAACGATGAACTTATCCAAAAACTCCATAAACACCTTGTTCATCATGTTCATAAAATAGGCAGGTGCGTTAGTCAGGCCAAATGACATAGCGGTATACTCATATAGCCCATACCTTGTGGTAAAAGCTGTCTTAGGTATGTCCTGCTCTCGAATCTTCAATTGGTGATAACCTGATCGCAGATCGATCTTGAAAAACACCTTAGCTCCTTGCAGCTGATCAAACAAATCATTGATCATCAGCAGTGGGTACTTGTTCTTGATCGTTACTTAATTTAATCCACGATAATCAACAACCATCCTTAATGATCCAACCTTCTTCTCCACCAGAAGTACTGGTGATCCCCAAGGTGACGAGCTTGGGTGAAATATATCCCTTATCCAGTAACTCCTTAATCTGCTTCTTAATTTCTTCTAAATCCTGTGCGGGCATCCTGTACGGTCTCTTAGATATTGGCCCTGTGCCTGGCAAAAGTTCTATCAAAAACTCTATGTCTCTATCCGGTGGCATGCCTGGCAACTCTTCTGGAAATACATCCGGAAATTCCTTCACCACTGGTACTTCCTCCTGTACTACTCCTGATAAGCAATTTACTTGAGTCCTATTCGGCACATGCCGGGATACATACTTGATCCTTCTTCCTTCTGGGGTGGTGAGTAAAATCGTCTTACTGGCGCAATCGATGTTTCCTCCATACATCGATAGCCAATCCATACCCAGAATCACATCCAAACCTTGCGATTCCAAAATTATCAGATCGGAGGGGAAAACATGCCTACCTATGGCCAATGGCATCTGAAAACATCCATGGCTTGCCCTATACTCTGCTCCGGGTGAGGTTACTAACATGGGTGTCTTAAGTACTCTAGTGGGCAGGTTATACTTATCCACAAATCCCCTTGATATGTATGAATGTGATGCACCAGTATCAAAAAGAACGACTGCAGTAAAGGACTCAACCAAAAACTTACCAATTACTGCATCTGGCTGGGCTTCGATCTCCTCCACGTTAACGTGATTTACTTGTCCCCTGTTGAAAGGGTCGGGCTTCTTCCCGGAGCTTCCATTGCCATTTCCATTCTTAGCTTCATGACATTCATTGGCATAATGTCCGATCTTCTGACACTTGTAGCAAGTAACGTGGCTTCGATCCTTCTTGGTGGGTGTTGCCGGGTTGGAACGGTTTTGTCCGCTACTTCCTCCATTACCATTGCCATTCGTGGGGCCATTATGGTTGTGCGAACTTCCTCCATTATGGGTGTGGCCTCCATAGTTATGAACAAGTCCTCCCGAGTTCGGGGTGAAACATGATCTCTGCTGGGCTCCAGAATTACACTTCCCCTGTCCATACTTCCTCTTGTGGCTATCAATCTGTTGCTGCTTCCCTTCAAGCATGAGAGCTCTATCCACCAACTCCTGATAGTTATTAAAATTGGTTACCATCAACTGCATGCTTAGCTCATCATTCAGTCCCTCTAGAAATTTCTCCTTCTTAGCTGCATCCGTAGCAACGTCGTCTGGAGCATAACGTCACTACACCACAACACTTAATTGGGGGCAATTAACTGCCGGGAGAAGTATGTGAATAAGGGCAAAAGATCTGCCGGAAAGCTTGTTACTGCCGGTAGAAGTACTTTAGGGAAGAAAAACTGCCGGTAGAACTTGGCAAACAAGGGCGCATAAACTGCCGGTAATCACGTCCACATTAAAGGACGCACTATCTGCCGGGACAACCAAGCCATGACCCATTAGCTGCCGGGGACTGTAGTATTTCAGCGGGAGACCGAAATAATATGGGACAATTCCATTCTTGCCCCTAGTTGGTTCCCACCCCCGGGTTTTGCCCTTACTTTTCGGGCATGCTCAGTTTTGCCCTTAGTTTTTCCCCTCCGTCAGCTCGAATGCCCTTCTGTCACAGCTCCGCTTGGTCAGCACCGTTTGACCGTGACGGCTCGATGTTTTGGACACATTTGCCCCTGGGTTTGATACCCCCACCTGTTTAGTCGTCTTCTAGCTCCCGCTTCACAAGAAAACAGAGAAGCGGCTGGGAAGAGAGGTGTGACATCGTGGTGTGGGGAGAGGTGGGAAGGACCATGTCGACGTCGGCCATCTCGTCGGAGAACTCGCCGCCGGCAGCCGAACAGGTTTGATAGCTCATCTGGTCCCCTGCTTTTCTAGGGTTTGCTAGATTTGGGGGTTAATTTCTGGATCTTGGCCTGATTTAGGTGGATGGGGTAGGCATTGTTCAGCACAGCTCCGAGTTCTACTTGGCAGACTCGACATACTGTGGCTTGGAGCCGCGCTCGAAGCATCGTTGCCCGAGGCACCAGCTAATCCCGGCTTGTCGTGTCGCCTGGGGAGGCGCAAGCACTGGACGTCGTTTTTTGGGTTGCCCTCTGGATGTATGATTTCATTTGCACTGCATTTTTGTTTCCATTTTCTTATTTAACTTTCAAGGAGAATTTTAATCAAATTTATTGATTCAGTTGCCAGATGAATGTGAATGGGCAGTTTGGGTTGACCCACCACCTCCAGAACGTGTTGGTCTTGCCTTTGAAGAACTGCACGAAGTGATCGAACATAGCTGGATCAGAAGTCACCACCTGGAGAAGAGATCAATTGATCTTGCGAAGAAGAATCGTGCATTGAACAAGGAGTTGAAGAAAATGAAAGAAATTATGTGCATAGGGACAATGTTGTTTGCTAGCATTTTCATTTGTTTTCTAGCAATCTCAATGGCTGTCTGTGCACAGAATGCACATTAGTTTATGATCTATGTAGCTCAAATGCACTTGTTATGTTATGAAGCTGTAATGAACATATGAAGTTGTATGAACCTAGCAGTTGTTATGTTATGTTATGAAGCTTTATGGACGCAACAATTTGCCAAATGCATGTATTGTGAAAAGAAAGATCAAACAGAACATAATTCACAACCAATCTTGCTGCAACTAGACATAGTTCACAAGTAGCATTTGATATTCTTCAACAACCAAAAGAACATAGTTCACAACCAATCTTGTTGCAACCAAAAGAACACATTACAACAAATCTAACAGTTTCAAACTTGCACAACACATTAGTACTCATTTTCCATATTTTGCCTTCTTGCTCCTTGTGTTGCTAGCTGGGATTGTCATCTCCCTAGCCCTGCTCCTAGTCAGTTTCACAGGGACTTGGGGAACAACTGGAGGGAGAACTTGCTCTTCACATGCAGCAACTCTTGCATCTACATTGCTGCCTCTTCTTGCTGATAGCCATTGGAGATGCTCCTCTCTCTGCTGCCTTCTTATAGTTCTTCCTTGGTGTGCTAACAAATAGGGAAGAAATAGTTGGTTAGTAACAGTACAAGAGATATTTGCAGGTAAAAGCACATAAATAAGGCACATAAATAAATCAAAGAGGAATATTACCTTTGAACTGTGGAAGCTTGTGTTGCTGTCTCATTTGTTTCACTGTGGGGCTCTACTGGAGCATCCTGTGCACCTGCAGGCTGCACTGGAGCATCATCTGCACCTGCAGGCTGCACTGGAGCTTCATCTTCACCTGCAGGCTGCACTGGAGCTTCATCTTCACTGTATGCCTCCTCTTCTTCTTGTTGTTTATCATGTAGGTCTGCATTTTGGTTAGGAGGGTCTTCTTCAGCATTGTCAGCTCCCCAGTGTGCATCTTCTTCACCAAATGCTGGATCAATGGCTTTTTTGCAGGTTTTCAGTAAGTGACCCAAGCCACCACACCTCTTGCATTTTCTCTTCCTAGGACCAAGTCCTTTTCCTTCACTTGCTGGCTTAATTCTTGTCTTCCTTGGCCTGCCAGGTGCAGCTTTGTTCTGTACAGGTGGACTTAGTTTGAAACCAGGGTCTACAATATCCCACTGCTGTTTTCCTTCAAGTGCAGGCAGGTTCTCAGCATATGTTTTTTTAAACATTTCAACTGAGAAGTACTTGTGCACATACTGGTCTATTTCTTTAGCTTCCCCTCTTAATGATGTTATGAAGAATATACCATGTATGCATGGCTGGCCTGCAACTTGCCACTTTCTGCAACTGCATGTTCTTTTCTCTACATCCACAGGGTATCTCCACTCCCTCTTCTCCTTGTCTATGGCAGTCACCTCTGCTTCAGTTGGACTTCTCCTAACTAAAGTCATGTCCAAGCCTTTGGATTTTGCCATCAAAATCTTCATAACTCTAGGAATTATGATATGCCCATTGAATTTTTGTAGTTCTATGCTATTCCTAAGGCCAAATTTTTGCATTAAGTACTGCCTGATCTTATCCAACAAGTCCACAATGTGGAGACCCTTGAACTTTTTAATTTTGGAATTGAATGATTCTGCAAGGTTGTTATTGACATAGTCAACCTTGCATACCCCAAGGATATTTCCTATAGATTGTAGACCTAAAATCATTGAAAGAACTTGTGCAGTCCACCACTAGAGGGAAACTGAAGCTTGCATCATGTCCCTTAGTACCACCCTTTGCTAAAAGAGTGGTCTCCATTCTAATTGTCAGAAAGAACGCACGCGATGGATCCATCCTACGATTGTGAACACAACCGAAGTCATGGAATGCACCTTTCTAATCATGGAAACAGATGAGTAAGTACTGGATCTGGAAACTTACCCTACTGGGATCTCCTGCCTTGAATCTGTCGTGCAGTCACTCCTCATGGCATCGTCACCGCCACCACCACCGCTGTGCGAAGAGCGTGTCTCCACCATCACCGCCGCGTGATGTAGATCCGGCGATGTGGACTTCACGACATCGAGGCCATGGTTTCTGTGGGAGCCCGCGTCGCCGCCGAGTGCTAGGGTTTGGGTCGCCTTTGTCGTCGCCGATCTAGGGTTCGGGGCTGGGATAAGACAGAGGGAGGGGAAATGGCAACTACACTGTCTAATCTATGTGGACCCACTTGTAAGGAAGGCCCAGGGGCAACCAGTGTCCAAAACGTCTAGCCGTCACGGTCAAACGGCGCTGACCAAGCGGAGCTGTGACAGAAGGGCATTCGAGCTGACGGAGGGGAAAAACTAAGGGCAAAACTGAGCATGCCCGAAAAGTAAGGGCAAAACCCGGGGGTGTGAACCAACTAGGGGCAAAGATGCAATTATCCCAAATAATATTGGGCCAAGGCGCGCGCTAGCGAGGGTAGGCCCGCGAGAGGCAAAAATTTTGGCATCGAAGGAAGTATAGACTCGGCCCCAATCTCCCAGAATCTTCTTCCAAATTGCCCCCAAATCGAGTCTATTGTGCCCTCGCCGCCGCCCCCAACCGCGATGTGCCCTCGCCGCCGCCCTGCAACCACCGCCACTCCGACCATTGCCGGCGTCGCCCCCAGCACCCTACCGTAGCGCCGCCGAGCACCAACTAACACGGATCTAATTCCCCGCCGGCCGGCCCCGTCGCCGAGCCCTTCGCCCCTGTCAAGTATCCTCAGATCTCGTCCGCCGTTCGCTTCATTCCCAGCGCCGCCCAAATGTGGTCTATCCATCCACGCATTCTCCTCTCGCAGCACCATCTACTTGGCATCTCTCCCGAACTGCCGAGATGAGGCATGCGCCGGGCTAGGGTTTGGCGCCGCCGGCCCTCCTGGTCGTCCTACTCCGGTGCTTGCTCCTCCGCCGCTGGTCCACCTCGACGTCGTGCTCGCCCATCATCCTTTGTCCGTGCTCCCCCAGTTCGTGCTTCTACGGCCTCCCCCTCTTGTACTTCGAGCCTAAGGTATTGCCCCTGGTGCTTCCCGTTCTCTTGATTCTTTTCAGTTTTTCTATTAACGTAGCAATAATCAATAGTTGACACACTTGTGAGAAACTTATGCTTACATTTACTTATGCGTGTGCCTTGCAGAATCACAGGTCAATAGATGTTGGTGTTCAAATTACAGGTAATACCATTTAAAATTTTCAATGATTAATGACACCACATGAGCTCATATGCCAAATGTTCTTCCTCTGGTTTGAAGAAAATAGCAGAGCACTCGAATGGAAGAATATATCTGGAACCGTCAGCCTTACAAAGTGCTATTTTCAGCTGCATGTTTTACTAATAGTTGCTGTGCCTGGTATCTTGTCTGACCTGGAATATATGGTCATTTTAGTAATAGCAACGTCAAAGTAGAAATTAGGTTGGGCAGGGAATTCTTCTGTTTGTTTATAGTTTCTAGCCAGTAATATAGTTCTTGTGTTGTTTTGGCCGTGTTTGGGTTCCTTTTGCTTTCTCTTCTGTTGGTTATCCTTTTGCATTTGCTTTGCCTCTAATGCTTGCTTTGTCTGTTGCAGGAGACAGGAGACACTCGCAGTTTGGCTGTGTCCATGCTGCTGCTTTTGCCTAAGATGGATTCAATTAATTGAGGTATGCTCCAGATATAGATATGAATTTGTTTTTCCTTTTGGGCAGAAAGCTAGCTAGAAGTAAACTAAGATATTTGTAAGTGCTTCCTTGCACCTGCAGTTGTTTTCTTATTCAACTTTGCTATACATAAATACAGGTTTGTTCTTTTGGGGTACAGAGCTAGCTAGAAATAAGCAAGGGCTTCCTTCATGTGGATGTTTGGTTCTTATTCCAGTTTTGCCTTACATATATGAATTGCATATGTGAATTTTCTTTTGAGAAAAACAAGGGCAACGTCTAGGTGTCAAGTAATGTTATACATATGAGATTAGAGTATCTTCCTCAGCTTCGAGCGATACCATCTTAGGTACATGTAAAAGTATATACTTTGCTGCACATATCGGATGTTCTCACATACATGGACTGCACCTTATTTCTGTCTGTGAGAACCTCACTGCCGAGAAAAAAGTCTGTAGTTTTCCGTGCGAGCTAAGCAGCATATGAAAAGGAAAGATCTGTATATGTATGCAGTTCTGTTCATTTTTAACATCCCGCCATACAGATAATTGTAGTTTGTAGATTGTATGCTATACTGACTTGCCTTTGGTCTGACCTGAAAGAAAGGTTTCATTGCTGTTTCATGTAGTCGTTTATGACCCCTTGAATGCACACAATTTTCTTTTCTCATCTAATAGCTATGAAAGAAGATGCATGAGAACTATGGCTTATGTAATCTTCAGAGATTCATCAAGTTGCAATTATGTTTTTAAAATTACTTAGATTACAGATTGTACTGAGGTTCTATACATACTTTCTAAGTATTTTGAGAATACTACAGTTTTTCATGATACTATAATTTTATTTAGTTAGGTGTTTGGTTATCACTAAAATCTCAGATATTAATATCAGAGTATTTACAAAACAAGAGTAGTAAAGGATGCACACTAATAGTCAGTTTAGTTTCTGTTTGTTCACAGATTGTACTGAGGTTCTTTATTTTTACTTACACTACAAAAGTGTTAAACTGCATTTACTATGTCCTTCAAATTTCATTAATCCTGCTGCAAGTTGTTTCTAAACATATGTCAAAGATTCCAGTTATGTTTGTCCCAATGTGGTTTAAAACTCCTTACTATTTTAGTGAACTGCATGCTCTTGGTTTTCCCCCATTGACCTTTGTTGCTCTGAATTTGGCGCCTGGGTAGTGTAGCAGTACTTGTTACATGCAGGTAGTGTTAGAAATCAGCACTAATTCAGATTTCCTTCCATCATTGCTGCTTAGCAGTCACATTTCTTCGCTGAAGGATAGAATCATGGAGTGACAGAAGCTTTGGGAAAAAGGGCTGGAGCTCTAGGGCTTATGGTGGTTCTACCTAGAAATTGTTACAAACAATCTTGTCCCTAAAATTTAAACATCTAACTAAATCTAGGGACTTCTCACAAGCCTCTCACTGTTAATATATATTTATTGACATTGTTGTTAACCTATATCCTGGTTCGAGTAGTACACTGAATATTGTTAGTATATATTATTACTCAATGGTTTTGAATTAAAGCTATACATTTCTTCTTTTACACTCTAGACCAACTAATACTAAACCTGATAAAAGAGAATGCTACAACAAACACCTAAAAATTGTCATAGCTACAGAACCATGTAATATGTACTTACTGATATATTCTACCAAGGAATATAATTCAAGCTACTTGTCATTGTTTTATTTTTTCAGATGGAGGTGGATTATAATACTTTGGTGATAATAACACCAGCCTTACAGCCATATCATTTACGAATAACTCCATAAGGTAATGTAATAAGTTCCTTCTTGGAAGATGTTCTTTTGAGATCAAATGTCTGGCAGGCATTATCTGTCTCTGCATGTTGCAGATTCCAATGTATATCTTGAGAAAGAAGTTTGCTTGAGGAACAGAGTATTTTCCCATAAGATGTTTATGAATTACTTATGGCAATGAATCAGAGTTTGGAACCACATGCTTATTCATTGTTAGTATTGGCCTGAAACTTAATATATAACTACCACTCTGCTTCTGCACTTTTGAAAGCTTAGAATTGTTAATATGATTCAGTTTCTTAAATTAAAGCTAATTGTGGACATCTTTAGTGTCTTTGCCTTATTAGAAGTGTCATTTGATGATAACGTGCTAGAATTCAAGTTTTTCTGCTGGTAACACCCTCGTCATCTTGAGAAGTTCTATATTATTATTTCCTTAAGATATTTGCAAGCCTATCAAAATTCCTTCTCAAAATTCCTGTCATCTTGTAGTGACAATCCTCAAGCTGATAAGGATTCAATTTAGTTTTCCTTTTTTTTCGCTGGCTAGTACAGTAACTTTGTGCATGTAACCTGCTTATACCACTTTCTCTGTACAAGATAGGTACACCTAGTGGTTACTGTTAATATTTGTACAGACTTTTCACACTATATTTGGACGAGAAGTAAGATAAGCTTGCTACTGTCAAGATGATAGAAAATGGACATGGTCTCTACTAAAGAAGAGATTACTCTAGAGATGTTACTGGTTTCTCTAGGTTTCAAAACATATGCGCTGTTGTATGTGGCCATGCGGCTGTTGTATGTGATTGTTGCAACACCTTCCTATTAATATTTGTACAGACTTTGCACACTACATTTTGATGAGAAGTAAGATTAGCTTGCTACTTGTTAAGATGATAAGAAATGGACATTCTCTCTACTATAGTAGAAATTACTCTAGATATGTTACTATTGCTCTATATTGCAGAACATAGAACATATGCGGCTGTTGTATGCAGTGGCGAATCTACGGAGTAAATGTAGGGTAGGCTCAACTGTAATTATGCCATTGAGATGGGCTGGGAAACAGCAGTTTTGCTGCGCTGGGGTCTAATCTTTGGTACTAAAAAAGAAATTACTCTTGTTGGAGGGCAGGCTTAAGCCTGTTAAAGCATGCCTAGTAGATTCGCCCCTGGTTGTATGTGATTATTGTAACATCTTCCTTAAGTTCTGAATGCAATAACATTTTCTGATCTATTGCAGATTTCCCAAAGTTCTGAATTCAATAACATCTTCTGATCTATTGCAGATTTCCCAAAGTTCTGAATGCAATAACATCTTCTGATCTAATGCAGATTTCCCAAAGGACCTTCAAGTTGCTGAAGATTTGGAAGACCTACAATTAAGTTGGTGGAGTGATAATGTCATTTGTCTTGTTTGTTGAACCTAGAGACTTGATATGCTCATTTTGTTGGTTATTAAGCTCATTTTGGTTGTGTGGCACACATCTAGAAACATATGTACATCTCCTTTTGTGGCACTATTTTATTTTGGTTGTGTGGCAAACATATATGTACTCCTTTTGTGGCACAACCTCCTTATATATGGACGAATGAAGTTTTAAGGTTTTCAATGAAGCTTATATGTTACTTTGATTGAGTGGAAGGTATAAATTGTGTGATGTTAACTGATTACTTAGACATATATAATGGATCGATATTACATAATATGGATGCCTAGAACATTTTGCTAGTGAAATCAACTTGCCGGCATAATATCTGCCGGCTAAACATGCTAATGCAGGTAGTCGAACTGCCGGTAATGGTATCTGCCGGGAGAATATAAACTGCCGGCAAATACATGGGTCAGGGCGGAAAAACTGCCGGGAGAAGTTTATCTGCCGGGACAAGTAATCCTCGGCAGCCGTTCTCGTGGCAGTTCTATCTGCCGGGAGAATTACTGTCTCGACAGTTTATCTGCCCTTTAAATAGCCTTCTCCCGGCAGTTTTTCTGTCCTTACATCAATGTTGTGGTGTAGTGCGTGCTAACTTGCTAAACTCATCCACATACTGGCCAACAGTGCGTCCTCCTTGGCGTAAGTTGCGAAACTCACGCTTCTTCATGGCTATAGCTCCTGCTGATACATGGGCAGTATGGAAAGCTTCCTGGAACTGATCCCATGTGACAGTGGCTATAGGATAAGTGATAGTGTAATTCTCCCACCATGAGGCTGTTGGTCCATCCAATTGGTGTGCGGCAAAATGCACCTTCTCAGCATCTGTGCATCCTGCAGTGGTTAACTCCCTTCCAATCCTGTAGAGCCAATCATCTGCAACTATCGGCTCGGTGCTACTGGAGAACACCGGCGGCTGTAACCTCAGAAAACAGGCTAAGTTGTCAACTGGTGCTGGTGGTGGCGGTGGGTTGTAGTAGTAGTTGTTGTTGCCTTGTTTCTGAACTAACAACTGCATCAGGGTATTCTGCTGCTGGATCAACTGAGTGAGCTCCGGTGGAAAGGTAAATTCGGGGTCATGTCTCGGAGGCATCTGAGGGTTTAGAGAGAAGAGAAATAGAATAGAATGAGGTCTAGTGAGAAAACACTACCCATATGCACATGAGACAAACACAAACATATCACTCAATCAATCAAGCAAGGCATACAATCAGTCTAGAACTATCGTTACAAAGTGCTTGGACTATAGTATTTACATGGTAGACTACTACTACTGCTTTGGTGGTCAACTAGAACTAATGATCGGTCGAAGACTCCATGACAACTGCCCCAGCTTCATCAACATAGTCATCATCGCTATCGTCGGGTTCCGAATCGGTGTCGTCCACGATGATGTAGTCCTTCAGACGAATCTCCTTGGGTTCTTCGTCTTCTCCTCCTGACGCGGGGTCTCCCATAAATACTCCTAGCTTCCTTTCCAGATCGTCATTCCTTTCCACTAGTACGGCGATTTCCTCCTCATAATCTTCACGAGTAGCTTTGAGTTCATCTTCAAGCTCCGTGATCCTGGTCATTGCCTTCTTCAGATCTATCATGCCTGCGCACATCTGGTTTTCCTGGCAGCGAATATGCTGGTTTAACTCCTGGATGAAAGCTGCAATGGATCTATCCTTCCTGGTGCTAATCATCTCCCATTGCTCATCTCGGCGCCCATAAATCTGGTAGATAGTATCCTTAAGCTCCTTGTGGTAAATTTCTCCAATGCGTCCCATGGTGATGTGAGCTGCTATACTCTTTCCTAGGCTCCAGGTTGGTGCATCAAAGGAAAACTCTATGGGTTTGGTGACTGGCGTAAATGTCCTTCCTGGAACTTGAACTTGAATCATCCATCGCTCCTCTTCTGGTAAAGTGGTGTTGTAAGTCCCGTTGAAGCTTGGTATTCCAATGTTTAAGTACCTAGTGACTTCCTTCAAGTGTCTTCCAAAGGGGCGTCTTCATCTGGTTCCGCAAACTTGTTCCTTGCGTCCGCCATCCTAAAGAGTAGAAAAAGGAGAGGAGTTAGAAATGAGAAGAGAATAGTGATCTAGGGATTTAGCTTAGTGGTCGTGTCCTACAGTCAGCGTGTGCTCTGGTACCATCTTTGTAGCGACCAAACCTCAAACAGTCTGATCTCTGTGTATAAGTGTCATCCCTGGATCGGTAATGCTGACACACACAGTACTTGAAGGATTTATAACAGAGTGGCAATCACACACTTATTACATCGAATGTCTCAAAAGAGAACTTATTACAATAAATATGGCTTAAGGCCATCTATTCCGATAACAGCGGAAGACTTGGAAGATAAAGTGAGTCCATCAACTCCAATGGCATCACTGAGTGAAAGTCCACGGCCTAAGGCTCCTTACTCATCGTCTGAAAAGTCTGCAACATGATACGTTGCAGTCCAAAAACGGGTCAGCACATAGAATATGCTGGCAAGGTAACACAAGAGAGTAATGAAACAATGTAAAGCTATCACTATATGCATATATGGCTGGTGGAGGCTGTATGGTCGATATGTTTTGCGAAAAGCCAATTTTTCCCTACTGCAAAAGAATACATTTTATTTAACTATCATGGTAGTTGTTAAACATTGAGAAGGTTCACCCAACTCAATCCCAATTAAGCATCATCATTAAACCCAATCAAATTAATTTTTAAGAGTGATGAGATCCACATGATAATCCAAGAACTAGATACTCAAGATGTCCATAACCGGGGACACGGCTAACCATCATTAGTTTGTACACTCTGCAGAGGTTTGTGCACTTTTCCCCACAAGACTCGATCTCCTTCGTTGGATTTCTCACACTACATGATGTTTGAGAAACGGATGACCGAGACGCCGTCCTTCAAAAGCGTTAGCACCTTACGATGGGTAGACCAGTACACCTACAATCCCCTACATCTGCTAGTCTACCACTATAAGAGTTCACACAACTTAATCAACTATGCCAGAGCCCATAATGGCATGTGGCTGCACACGGAAGTTTCCAGCATGAATAATTTTATGATCCCTTTGAGCCTGGGTGGCAGTCCATAGGAAAATCACACGGTACCCCGGGATTTCGAAAAATACAGGCAATCATTGGAATACCCAGGTGCCTCAATCCACCCAGATGTGTATTAAAGTTTCCACCTTAAGTAACCATTAAATTAACAATCTCACATCTGTCATGAAAACACTCAAACCCAATCCACGTCTACGAGCATAGCATAGCATGTAAGCAACGTAGAAGTAATTCCCAGGGTTTGATAATAAATAGGGTAATAGGTACTACCTCAACTACTTCCCAAACCCACAATTTAATTTAGATCCTAACCATGCAATGTTTGAGGATTGATTTAATGCAGTGAAAACTGGGTAGTAGGAGGTATGATCAAAGTGTTACTTGCCTTGCTCATGATCCGCGAAACCTAGAGACTCGATGTAGCACGCTTCTCACTCTGGGTACTTTATCGCAATCAAACAACCATACAATAAGCAATCAAACAAAATCACGGGTAAAACTCAAATAAGAGATCTAACCATAAACTTCAACTTAAGAACTCCGGTTGGCAAAAAGAATCAAATCAAACGAAGCAACAAAACTCAAACGGCGAGAGAAACAAGCTTCGTGTACTAATCTGGACCTAAGTCAATTTTTACAGTAGCAAAAACTTGTTTAAGTTGGTTAAACAGAAAGAGGGTTTCGAGACGAAACTCTAGGCGCTTGAATCGCCTGATTCCGATAAATGAGCGAAAAGTTATACTAGAACGAAAATTGGATCAGGAATTGCGATCGAAAATAATCGCGGAAAATCCGAGAAAAAGAAAAACTGACGAACAGGCTAACGAATGAACGTTCATTGTCTGCGGCTAAACGGTGAAAACCGTTCGTAAAACCAAACGTAAAAGTGGCCATTCGCTAAATAAATAAGCCGAAGAAAATAAACCGAACCGGATCTAGAAAAAACCGGATCTAGGGTTTACAAAATAAAACCGATCGGTTTTAAAAAAACCGGCGGCTACCTCGAACTCCGGCGGGGTCCAGCGAATCGGCGGCGAGCTCCGGCGAGGCGGCGGCGGGCTCCGGTGAGGCGGCTCGGGGCGGCGGGCTCCGGCGAGGCGACG
>NC_041380.1:119519784-119594898 GCF_002162155.2 Triticum dicoccoides
GACGGGCTCGGCGCGGGGCGTGGGCGGCAACGCGGCGGTGTGTGGCGGTGGCGGGTGGCGGCGGGCGGCGGCTAGGGTTAGGGTTTCGGGTGGGGCGGCGGGCGGCGACTAGGGTTAGGGTTTCGGGTGGGGCGGCGGTAACGGGCCTTGGGGCGGCGGCTTATAAAGGCCTGGCCGGGCGAGTACGGCCCTAAGTCAGTCGACCCTTTTTTTTAAATAATTTTGATGTGCAGAAAAAGAAAGAAAAGAAATATTAAACGGACTCCAAAAATACCAAATTAAATTTTCCCCGTCCTCTAAATATAAGCCGGACAAGGAGAATATTTATTTGGGCCTAAAATGCAATTTTGAAAATGCACTTTTTTCCTAATTCAAATAAAATAGCGACAAAACTCTGAATAAAAATCTTATTTGATTTTAATATTAAATCTCTGATATTTCTTTATTTTGAGGAAGTCATTTTATCCCCTCTCTTTTATATTTAATAAAAGAAATAATTCAGAGAAAAATAATTAAAATCAAACGATCCTCTTTTGATAATTCGAGAAAATCTCAAATATGAAAATAACGAAATCCCCAACTCTCTCCGTAGGTCCTTGAGTTGCGTGGAATTTCTAGAATCAACCAAAATGCAATAAAACATGATATGCAAAGATGCTCTAATGTATAACATTCCAAATTGAAAATTTGGGATGTTACATATGTGGACTTGCTGAAAAGCTCTTATATATTGACTCTTTCCTATGTTATGATAAATTGCAATTGCTCCAATGACTGAGATTATAGTTTGTTAGTTTTCAATGAAGTTTACAATTCATTCTTGAAATTGTGATTGAATTATTACTCTAGCATAAGAAATCATATGACAAGAATTATGTAAGTTGCTGTTCTAAGAATGATCATAATGCCCTCATGTCTATATTTTAGTTTTATCGGCAACTCTATCTCCAAACATGTGGACATATTTTTCGATTTCGGCTTTCGCTTGAGGACAAGCGAGGTCTAAGCTTGGGGGAGTTGATATGTCCATTTTGCATGATGCTTTTATATCGATATTTACTGCATTATGGGCTGTTATTACATAATATGTCACAATACTTATGCCTATTCTCTCTTATTTTACAAGGTTTACATAAAGAGGGAGAATGCCGGCAGCTGGGATTTTGGGCTGGAAAAGGAGCAAATATTAGAGACCAATTCTGCACAGCTCCAAAAGTCCTGAAACTTCACGAAGATGTTTCCAGAATATATAAAAATACTGAGAGCAAGAAGTTCACCAGGGGGGCACACCCTGCCCACGAGGGTGGGGGGCGCGCCCTACCCCCCTGGGCGCGCCCCCTACCTTGTGGGCCCCCAGGTGGCCCTCCGATGGCCATCTTCTGCTATATGGAGTCTTTTAATGAGGGAAAAAATATATAAAAAGCCATCTCCTCGGACGAAACTCTGCCGCCATGAGGCGGAACCTTGGTGGAACCAATCTAGGGCTCCAGCGGAGCTGTTCTGCCGGGAAAACTTCCCTCCGGGAGGGGGAAATCATCGCCATCGTCATCACCAACGCTCCTCTCATCGAGAGAGGGCAATCTCCATCAACATCTTCACCAGCACCATCTCCTCTCAAAACCCTAGTTCATCTCTTTTATCTAATTCTTGTTTCCAGGTCCGGGATTGGTACTAGTAGGTTGCTAGTAGTGTTAATTACTCCTTGTAGTTGATGCTAGTTGCTTTATTTGGTGGAAGATCATATGTTCAGATCCTATATGCATATTAATACCTCTCTGATTATGAACATGAATATGCTTTGTGAGTAGTTACGTTTGTTCCTGAGGACATGGGAGAAGTCTTGCTATTAGTAGTCATGTGAATTTGGTATTCGTTCGATATTTTGATGAGATGTATGTTGTCTCTCCTCTAGTGGTGTTATGTGAACGTCGACTACATAGCACTTCACCATTATTTGGGCCTAGAGGAAGGCATTGGTAAGTAATAAGTAGATGACGGGTTGCTAGAGTGACAGAAGCTTAAACCCTAGTTTATGCATTGCTTCATAAGGGGCTGATTTGGATCCATATGTTTCATGCTATGGTTAGGTTTACCTTAGTACTTTTGTTGTAGTTGTGGATGCTTGCAATAGAGGTTAATCATAAGTGGGTTGCTTGTCCAAGTAAGGACAGTACCCAAGCACCGGTCCACCCGCATACCAAATTATCAAAGTACCGAAAGCGAATCATATGAACGTGATAAAAACTAGCTTGACGATATTCCCATGTGTCCTCGGGAGCGCTTTTCTCTATATAAGAGTTTGTCTAGGCTTCCTTTGCTACAAAAAGGATTGGGCCACCTTGCTGCACTTTATTTACTTTTGTTACTTGTTGCTCGTTACAAATTATCCTATCACAAATCTATCTGTTACCACTTATTTCAGTACTTGCAGAGAATACCTTGCTCGAAACCGCTTATCATTTCCTTCTGCTCCTCGTTGGGTTCGACACTCTTACTTATCGAAAGGACTACGATAGATCCCCTATACTTGTGGGTCATCACATCCCCAAGCGTAGGCTCTTACATCCTTCCTTCATCCATCGTAAGATAACCCAAAACTTGAAAACTTCAATCACACAAAACTCAACAAAACCTTCATGAGATCTGTTAATATAAGAATAATAAACCACTAATATAAGTGTTGTATCAAACCAATTCATATTTTGTTTTTGTATTATATCTACTGTATTCGAACGTTTATATGGCAAAAACGCATCAAACAAAACCATAGAGCCATCAAAATAAGCACACAACACAAAGAAAACAGAATCTGTCAAAACAGAACAGTCTGTAGCAATCTGACTATTTCAAATACTTCTGTAACTCCAAAAATTCTGAACAATTAGGACGACCTTAGAAATTTGTATATTGATCTACTGCAACTGGAATGGGTATGTTATCGCTCTCAGGTAAAAAATGAAAATTAATTTTATGAGCGTAAAAGTTTCTGTTTTTCAGCAAGATTAAACAAGTATCACGCAAGAAGATCCTAAAGGCTTTACTTGGCACAAACACTAATTAAAACATAAAAAACATAATCATAACAGTAGCATAATTGTGCTAACACTCAATAACAGAAATCAAAAAGCAAAAACAAATTTTATTTATTGGGTTGCCTCCCAACAAGCACTATAGTTTTACGCCCTTAGCTAGGCATAAAGCAAGAATCTAAGTTTTGTCATCTTTGGTTCGAGATCCATAAGATGCCCTCATGATTGATTCATAAGGTGGCTTAATTCTAGTTCTAGTAAAGTGTTCCATACTCTTGCTCAAAGGAAATTGGAACTTAATATTGCCTTCTTTCATATCAATCACGACACTGATAGTGCATAAAAACAGTCGACCAAGAATAATTGGACAAGACGGATTGCATTCAATATCAAGAACAGTAAAATCTATGAGCACACAATTCCTATTTGCAAGAATAACAACATCATTAATTCTTCACATAGTCTTTTAAATAGTGGAATCCTCCAAGTGAAAATTCAAAGAACAGGATTCAATATCGGTAAGACCAAGCACATCACATAAAGATTTCGGAATTGTAGAAACACTAGCACCCAAGTCACACAAAGCAAAACACTCATAATTTTTAATCTTAACTTTGATAATAGGTTCCCATTCATCATGCAATCTTCTTGTAACATCCCAATTTTATTTGGTTTTATTTGCTATTTTATTTGAATTTAGGAAAAATGCGCATTTTTCAAAATTGCATTTAGGCCCCAAATAAATGTTCATCCTATGCAGCTTGATTTTAGAAGCCGGGGAAAATTTATTTCGGGATTTTTGGAGTCCGTTTAGTATTTCTTTTATTTGTTTTTCTGCGTGTTATTATTTAAAAAAAAGAAGAAAAAAACGCGAACCGACTCTGGGCCGTACCCGAGCGGGACTCCGCCCGAGGCAGCCTTTATAAGGCGCCCGCCCGAGCCGGCCAGCCCACCAGCGCCCCAGCCCGCCTCGAGCCCCGTGCCGCGCCCTAACCCTAACCCTAGGCCGCCGCCGCCGCCGCCGCGCGCCGCCCCGCGTTGCCCCGCCGCCTCGCCGCCGCCAGCATCGCCGCCTCGCCGGAGCCGCCCCGCCGTCCGCCGGACCCGCCGTCGCCGGTGGTTTTCTTAAGAAAACCGCCCGTTTTTTTAAAAAAGCCACGATTTTTTTTGAACGGTTTTTTTCGGTTTATTCTATTTAGCAAGCGTTCGCTCGTTCGTTCATTTTAACGAACGTGTTCGTCGTTTAGATCCAGTTAACGAATGTTCGTTCGTTAAACTGTTCGTCGTTTTTCTTTTTCTCGGAATAAATCCGTGATTTTTCTGATCGTGATTTCTGATCCGATTTTCGTTCTAGTATAACTTCTCGCTCGTTTATCGGAATCAGGCGATTCAAGCGCCTGGAGTTTCGTCTCAAAACCCTCTTTCCGTTTAACCAACTCAAACAAGTCTTTGCCACTATAAAAATTGCCCTAGATCCAGAATAGTAAACGATGCCTGTTTCTTTTGCCGTTTGTCTTTCGTTGCTTCGTTCGATTTGATTCTTTTTGCCAACCGGAGTTCTTAAGTTGAACTTTCTGGTTAGATCTCTTATTTGAGTTTTACCTGTGCATTAGTTGAGTACTTATTGTATGCTTGTTTGTTTGCGATAGAGTACCCGGAGTGCGCCGCTTGTTACTTCGAATCACTAGGTTTCCCGGATCATCAGCAAGGCAAGTAACACTTTGATCATACCTTCTACTACCCAGTTTTATTGCATTAGATCAACCCTTACACATTGCATGATTAGGATCTAATTAAATTGTGGGTTTGGGAAGTAGTTGAGGTAGTACCTATTACCTTTATCAAACCTTTGGGAGTTACTTCTACGTTTGCTTATTATTGCTATGCTATGCTAGTAGACGTGGATTGGGTGAGTGATATCCATGACAGATGTGAGATTTTTAAATCAATGGTTTATCTAAGGTGGCAACTTAAATACACATCTGGGGTGATTGAGGTACCTAGGTATTCCAGGATTGCCTGTTTTCTTTTGGACCGCCACCTAGGCTCAAAGGGATCATGGGATTTTCATGCTAGAAACTTCCGTGTGCAGCCACAAGCTATTATGGGCTCTAGCATAGTTGACCAAGTCGTGCGAACTCTTACAATGGTAGACTAGCATATGTAGGGGATGTAGGTGGTACGGTCTACCCATCGTAAGGTGCTAGCGCTTCTGAAAGACTATGTCTCGGTCATCCGTTTCTCAAACACCGTGTAGTGCGAGAAACCAAACGGAGGCGATCGAGTCTTGTGGGGAAAAGTGCGCAAACCTCTGTAGGGATGTAGGTGGTACGGTCTACCCATCGTAAGGTGCTAGCGCTTCTGAAAGACTATGTCTCGGTCATCTGTTTCTCAAACACCGTGTAGTGCGAGAAACCAAACGGAGGCGATCGAGTCTTGTGGGGAAAAGTGCGCAAACCTCTGCAGAGTGTATAAACTAATCATGATTAGCCGTGTCCCCGGTTATGGACATCTTGAGTATCTAGTACCTGGATTATCATGTGAATCTCAACATGTTACTATAAAATTTAATTTGATGGGTTTGTTTAATGATGTTACTTAATTGGGATTGAGGATGCTGCCAACCATTCTCAATGTTCAACAACCACCATAATAGTTAAATAAAATTTATTCCTTTGCAGTAGGGAAAAATTGGCTTTTCGCAAAACTGTAACCATAGAGCTTTCCACCAGCCAAATATGCATATAGTATAGCTGTTTCATTCCATTACTCTCTATGTGTTACCTTGCCAACATATTCCATGTGCTGACCCGTTTTCGGGCTGCAACGTTAATGTTGCAGACTTTTCAGACGACGATTAAGGAGTTTTAGGTCGTGGTTCTATACTCAGTGATGCCGTTGGAGTTGATGGACTCACTTATCTTCCAAGTCTTCCGCTGTTATCATTATTAGATGGCCTTAAGCCATATTTATTGTAATAAGTTCTCTATTGAGGCACTCGATGTAATAAGTGTGTGATTGCTACTCTGTTATAAATCCTTCAAGTACTGTGTGGTGTCAGCATTACTGATCCAGGGATGACACCTGAGCACAGAGATTGGACCGTTTGAGGTCTGGTCGCTACAAGATGGTATTAGAGCACAGCTGACTGTAGGACACGACCACTAAGCTAAAGACCTAGATCACTACTCACTCTTCTCCTCTGACCTCTCATCTTTTCTACTCTTTAGGATGGCGGATGCAAGGGACAAGTTCACGCAACCAGATGAAGATACACCCTTTGGACGTCACTTGAAGGAAGTCACTAGATACCTGAACATAGGAGTACCAAGCTTCACCGGAACCTACAACGCCACTTTACCTGAAGAAGACCGCTGGATGATTCAAGTTCAAGTTCCAGGAAGGACGTTCATGCCAGTCACCGAGCCCATAGAGTTTTCCTTTGATGCACCAACTTGGAGTCTAGGAAAGAGCATGGCAGCTCGCATCGCCATGGGACGCATTGGAGAAGTCTACCGCAATGATCTCAAGGATACTATCTACCAGATTTGTGGGCGCCGAGATGAGCACTGGGAGATGATCAGCACCAGAAAGGATAGATCAATTGCAGCTTTTATCCAGGAGTTAAACCAGCACATTCGACGTTAGGAGAACCAAATGTGCGCTGACATGATAGACCTGAAGAAGGCAAGGACAAGAATCAAGGAACTGGAGGAAGAACTCAAGGCTACACGTGAAGATTATGAAGAAGAAATTGAAGTACTGGTGGGGAAGAATGGCGATCTGATCAAGAAGATTGGAATATTTATGGGAGGCCCTACGCCAGTAGAAGAAGACGAAGAACCCAAGGAGATTCGCCCGGAAGACTACATCATCATCGATGACACCGACTCGGATCCAGATGATAGCGATGATGACTATGTTGATGAAGCTGGAGCAGATATCATGGAGTCTGCAACCAAAGAATATTTCTAGTAGACCTCCTCATCAGTAGTAGTAGTCCACCATGTAAATATAGTAGTCCGAGCACTTTTGCGATAGTTAGAATCGATTGTATGCCCTTGTTTGATTGAATGAAGTGAATTGTTTGCTTTTGCCTCATGTGCATATGGGTAGTGTTTTCTCTTTAGACCCCCTCTATTCTTAAATCTCATCTTTTCTAAACCCTCAGATGCCTCCGAGACGTGACCCCGAATTTACCTTTCCACCGGAGCTCACCCACTTGATCCAGCAGCAGAACACATTGATGCAGTTGCTAGTCCAGAATCAGAATCAGGGGAACAACAACAACAACAACCCACCCCCACCACCACCACCTGTTGATCACTTAGCCCGTTTTCTTAGACTGAATCCGCCGGTGTTTTCCAGTAGCACCGAGCCGATAGTAGCAGATGATTGGCTCCGCAAGACAGCTAGAGAGTTGACCACAGCAGGATGCATGGATGCGGAGAAGGTGAAGTTTGCCGCACATCAGCTTGAAGGACCCGCAGCATCATGGTGGGAGAATTTCACAGCCACTTTCCCTGTCGATACTGTCACATGGGACTAGTTTCAGCAGGCTTTTCGAACTGCCCATGTTTCAGCAGGAGCTATGGCCATGAAGAAGCGAGAGTTTCGCAACTTGCGCCAAGGAGGACGGATTGTTGGCCAGTATATGGAGGACTTTAGTAAATTAGCACGTTATGCCCCAGATGACGTTGCTACGGATGCAGCTAAGCAAGATAAGTTTCTGGAAGGACGGAATGATGAGTTGAGCATGCAGTTGATGGTAGCAACTTTCAACAACTACCAGGAGTTGGTAGATCGTGCTCTTATGATTGAAGGGAAGCAGCAGCAAATTGAAAATTGCAAGAGGAAGTATGCACAAGGAAAGTACAATTCAGGAGCTCAGCAGAAGCCACGATTTACCCCTAGACCAGGAGGAAATTTTCAGCATACCCATGGAGGAGGAAGTTTGCACAATCACAATGGCCCCAGGAATGGTAATGGGAATGGAGGAAGCAACGGCCAGAACCGCACCAACCCATCAACCCCAGCCAAGAAAGACCTGAGCCAAGTCACTTGCTTTAAGTGCCAGAAGACCGGACATTATGCCAATGAATGTCCTGGATCACAGAATGGAAATGGCAATGGAAGCTCTGGGAAGAAGCCGAACCCTTTCAACAGGGGACAGGTGAACCACGTTAATGTGGAGGAGGTTGAAGAGCAGCCGGATGCAGTAATCGGTAAGTTTTTGGTTAAGTCATTTACTGCACTCGTTCTTTTCTATACTGGTGCATCGCATTCATACATATCAAGGGGATTTGTGGATAAGTATAAACTGCCAACCCAAGCCCTTAGGTCACCCATGTTAGTAACCTGGCCTGGAGCAGAATATATGGATAGTCTATGGTGTGATCGGTTACCATTAAGGATTGGTAACTATGTTTTCCCCTCAGACCTAATAGTATTGGAATCCCAAGGATTGGATGTGATATTAGGCATGGATTGGTTATCAAAGTATGAAGGGAATATTGAATGTGCTAGTAAGTCAATTTTGCTTACCACCCCAGAAGGGAGAAGGATCAAGTATGTATCCCGACATGTGCCAAAGAGGACTCAAGTAAATTGCTTAACAGGAGTTGTGCAGGAGGAAGTACCAGTAGTGGAGGATTTCACCGAAGTATTTCCACAAGAGTTGCCAGGCATGCCACCGGATAGATATATTGAATTTTTGATTGAGCTATTGCCAGGCATAGGGCCAATATCAAAGAGACCATATAGGATGCCTGCAAAGGATTTGGTGGAAATTAAGAAGCAAATTAAGGAGTTACTGGATAAAGGTTATATTCGCCCAAGTTCTTCACCTTGGGGATCGCCAGTACTTCTAGTGGAGAAGAAGGATGGATCGTTAAGGATGGTTGTAGATTATCGAGGATTGAATGAAGTAACCATCAAGAACAAGTACCCACTACCGATGATCAATGATCTGTTTGATCGATTGCAAGGAGCTAAGGTATTTTCCAAGATTGATCTGCGATTAGGATACCACCAGTTGAAGATTCGGGAACAGGATATACCCAAGACAGCTTTTATCACCAGGTATGGGCTGTACGAGTATACCGTTATGTCATTTGGTCTGACTAACGCACCTGCATATTTTATGAACATGATGAACAAAGTGTTTATGGAGTTCTTGGATAAGTTCGTCATAGTGTTCATTGATGATATCCTGGTTTACTCAAAGAATGAAGAGGAGCATAAGGAACATTTGTGTTTGGTTCTTGGAAAGCTCAGGGAACATCAACTATATGCCAAGTTTAGCAAATGTGAGTTTTGGTTGAAGGAAGTTGGATTTCTCGGACACGTTATATCCGGAGAAGGTATAGCAGTAGATCCCACTAAAGTTGATACCGTGACCAAGTGGGAAGCACTAACCACCGTGGGAGAGATCCGGAGTTTTCTTGGACTCGCAGGATACTACCGGAGGTTTATTGAGAATTCTCAAAGATTGCGAAGCCTATGACGGAGTTGTTGAAGAAGGATGCCAAGTTCATATGGACGGAGGAATGTGAGGCTAGTTTTCAGGAGTTGAAGAAACGTTTGGTTACTTCACCAGTGTTGATTTTGCCAGACCAAACCAAGGATTATGAGGTGTATTGCGACGCTTCACGTCGAGGACTTGGAGCAGTGCTTATGCAGGAAGGGAGAGTTGTTTCATATGCCTCACGACAGCTTAAGCCTCATGAGTTGAATTATGCTACGCATGACTTGGAGTTAGCAGCCATAGTGCATGCACTGAAGACTTGGAGACATTTTCTGATTGGAAACCATTGCGAAGTGTACACGAATCATAAGAGTCTGAAGTATATTTTCACACCGAAGGAGTTTGAACCTCAGACAAAGGAGATGGTTGGAGCTCATCAAGGATTATGATATGAAATTGCATTATCACCCTAGAAAGGCTAACGTAGTAGCTGACACATTAAGCCGTAAGAGCCATGTCAACACCCTAATGACGGGAGAATTACCAAGGGAGTTAGCCAAAAATCTTCGAGAGTTATGTTTAGAAATAGTCCCGAGAGGCTATGTAGCAGCATTGGAGATCCAGTCTACTTTGATGGATAAGACCAGAGAAGCCCAAAGGACTGACAAGGAAATTGCTTCTATTAAGGAGAAAATTAGCAACGGAAAAGCTAAGGGATTTCATGAGGATGAGCACGATACCTTATGGTTTGAAGGCCGTGTCTATGTACCAAATGATTCGGAGATCAGGAAGCTAATTCTGCAAGAGGCCCATGACTCACCATACTTGATTCACCCAGGAAATACCAAGATGTATTTGGATTTGAAGGATATTTTCTGGTGGACCGGAATGAAGAAGGATATTGCGGAGTACATAGAAGTTTGTGATGTATGTCAGAGAGTGAAGGCAGAGCATCAGAAGCCAGCAGGATTGCTACAACCATTGCTGATACCCGAATGGAAGTGGGATAAGCTAGGCATGGATTTTATTACAGGATTGCTCAGAACACGTTCAGGCTATGACTTGATATGGGTTGTAGTCGATCGTTTGACAAAGATAGATCATTTCATTCCAGTGAAGACTACCTATACCAGTGCGAAGTTGGCAAAGATATACATGACCAGGATCGTCTATCTGCATGGATTTCCAAGGAGCATTATATCGGGTAGAGGAACCCAGTTTACTTCAAAGTTCTGGAATCAGTTGCATGAGACTTTGGGAACCAGACTAGAGGTTAGCACAGCTTTCCACCTGCAGGCAGATGGACAGACTGAGAGAGTCAATCAGATCTTGGAGGATATGCTAAGAGCTTGTGCGCTAGATTACAGATCTAGTTGGGATGAGAATTTTCCATATGCAGAGTTCTCTTACAACAACAGCTATCAATCCAGTTTGAAGATGGCCCCTTTCGAAGCCCTGTACGAAAGGAGGTGCAGGACCCCATGGTCCTGGGATGAAGTTGGAGATCGCCAGTTGTTTTGACCGGATCTGATAAAGGAATCTGAACAGAAAGTGAAATTAATTCGCGATAGGCTAAAGGTAGCTCAATCCATGCAGAAGAGTTATGCAGATTCTAAACGCAAGGAGACAGTTTACGAAGTCGGAGACCGAGTTTGTCTTCGAGTATCACCACTTCGAGGAGTTAAGCTCTTTGGAGTTAAGGGAAAACTAGCGCCACGTTTTGTAGGCCCATACAAAGTGTTGGAACGTATGGGAGAAGTAGCCTACAAGTTGGAATTACCCGAAGGACTGTCAGGAGTTCACGACGTGTTTCATGTATCCCAGTTGAAGAAGTGCCACGCGGAGATGGCTGACATACCACTGAGATGTTGGAAATATGCCCTAGAGGCAATAATAAATTGGTTATTATTATATTTCCTTGTTCATGATAATCGTTTATTGTCCATGCTAGAATTGTATTGATAGGAAACTCAGATACATGTGTGGATACATAGACAACACCATGTCCCTAGTAAGCCTCTAGTTGACTAGCTCGTTGATCAATAGATGGTTACGGTTTCCTGACCATGGACATTGGATGTCATTGATAACGGGATCACATCATTAGGAGAATGATGTGATGGACAAAGACCCAATCCTAAGCCTAGCACAAGATCATGTAGTTCGTATGCTAAAGCTTTTCTAATGTCAAGTATCATTTCCTTAGACCATGAGATTGTGCAACTCCCGGATACCGTAGGAGTGCTTTGGGTGTGCCAAATGTCACAACGTAACTGGGTGGCTATAAAGGTACACTACAGGTATCTCCGAAAGTGTCTGTTGGGTTGGCACGAATCGAGACTGGGATTTGTCACTCCGTGTGACGGAGAGATATCTCTGGGCCCACTCGGTAGGGAATCATCATAATGTGCACAATGTGATCAAGGAGTTGATCACGGGATGATGTGTTACGGAACGAGTAAAGAGACTTGCCGGTAACGAGATTGAACAAGGTATCGGGATACCGACGATCGAATCTCGGGCAAGTATCGTACCGCTAGACAAAGGGAATTGTATACGGGATTGATTAAGTCCTTGACATCGTGGTTCATCCGATGAGATCATCATGGAACATGTGGGAGCCAACATGGGTATCCAGATCCCGCTGTTGGTTATTGACCGGAGAGTCATCTCGGTCATGTCTGCATGTCTCCCGAACCCGTAGGGTCTACACACTTAAGGTTCGATGACGCTAGGGTTATAGAGATATTAGTATGCGGTAACCCGAAAGTTGTTCGGAGTCTCGGATGAGATCCCGGACGTCACGAGGAGTTCTGGAATGGTCCGGAGGTAAAGAATTATATATAGGAAGTGCTATTTCGGCCATCGGGACAAGTTTCGGGGTCACCGGTATTGTACCGGGACCACCGGAAGGGTCCCGGGGGTCAACCGGGTGGGGCCACCTTCCCCGGGGGGCCACATGGGCTGTAGGGGGTGCGCCTTGGCCTACATGGGCCAAGGGCACCAGCCCCTAGAGGCCCATGCGCCAAAGGGACAAGAGGAGGGGAGAGTCCTAAAAGGGGAAGGCACCTCCGAGGTGCCTTGGGGAGGATGGACTCCTCCCCCCCTTGGCCGCACCCTTCCTTGGAGGAAGGGGCAAGGCTGCACCCTCCCCCTCTCCCTTGGCCCTATATATAGTGGGGGGAAGGGATGGCAACCATACCTAAGCCCTGGCGCCTCCCTCTCCCTCCCATGACACATCTCCCTCCTCCCGCAGCGCTTGGCGAAGCCCTGTTGGAATCCCGCTACTTCCACCACCACGCCGTTGTGCTGCTGGATCTCCATCAACCTCTCCTTCCCCCTTTCTGGATCAAGAAGGAGGAGACGTCGCTGCTCCGTACATGTGTTGAACGCGGAGGTGCCGTCCGTTCGGCGCTAGGATCATCGGTGATTTGGATCACGACGAGTACGACTCCATCAACCCCGTTCTCTTGAACGCTTCCGCGCGCAATCTACAAGGGTATGTAGATCCACTCCTCCCTCGTTGCTAGATGACTCCATAGATAGATCTTGGTGACACGTAGGAAAATTTTGAATTTATGCTACGTTCCCCAACAGTGGCATCATGAGCTAGGTCTATGCATAGTTTCTATGCACGAGTAGAACACAAAGTATTTGTGGGCGTTGATTTTGTTCAATATGCTTGCCGTTACTAGTCTTATCTTGATTCGGCGGCATCGTGGGATGAAGCGGCCCGGACCGACCTTACACGTACTCTTACGTGAGACTGGTTCCACCGACGAACATGCACTAGTTGCATAAGGTGGCTAGCGGGTGTCTGTCTCTCCCACTTTAGTTGGATCGGATTCGATGAAAAGGGTCCTTATGAAGGGTAAATAGCAATTGGCATATCACGTTGTGGTTTTTGCGTAGGTAAGAAACGTTCTTGCTAGAAACCCATAGCAGCCACGTAAAACATGCAACAACAATTAGAGGACGTCTAACTTGTTTTTGCAGGGTATGCTATGTGATGTGATATGGCCAAAAGGATGTCATGAATGATATATGTGATGTATGAGATTGATCATGTTCTTGTAATAGGAATCACGACTTGCATGTCGATGAGTATGACAACCGGCAGGAGCCATAGGAGTTGTCTTAATTTATTTATGACCTGCGTGTCAACATAAACGTCATGTAATTACTTTACTTTATTGCTAACCGTTAGCTATAGTAGTAGAAGTAATAGTTGATGAGACAACTTCATGAAGACACGATGATAGAGATCATGGTGTCATGCCGGTGACGATGATGATCATGGAGCCCCGAAGATGGAGATCAAAAGGAGCAATATGATATTGGCCATATCATGTCACTATTTGATTGCATGTGATGTTTATCATGTTTTTGCATCTTGTTTACTTAGAACGATGGTAGTAAATAAGATGACCCCTCATAATAATTTCAAGAAAGTGTTCCCCCTAACTGTGCACCGTTGCGACAGTTCGTTGTTTCGAAGCACCACATGATGATCGGGTGTGATAGATTCTAACGTTCACATACAACGGGTGTAAGACAGATTTACACACACGAAACACTTAGGTTGACTTGACGAGCCTAGCATGTGTACATACATGGCCTCGGAACACAGAAGACCGAAAGGTCGAGCATGAGTCGTATGGTAGATACGATCAACATGAAGATGTTCACCGATGATGACTAGTCCGTCTCACGTGATGATCGGACACGGCCTAGTTGACTCGGATCATGTAATCACTTAGATGACTAGAGGGATGTCTATCTGAGTGGGAGTTCATAAGATGAACTTAATTATCCTAAACATAGTCAAAAGGTCTTCGCAAATTATGTCGTAGCTCGCGCTTCAGTTCTACTGTTTAGATATGTTCATAGAGAAAATTTAGTTGAAAGTTGATAGTAGCAATTATGCGGACTAGGTCCGTAAACTGAGGATTGTCCTCAGTGCTTTATAGAAGGCTTATGTCCTTAATGCACCGCTCAGTGTGCTGAACCTCGAACGTTGTCTGTGGATGTTGCGAACATCTGACATACACATTTTGATAACTACGTGATAGTTCAGCTAAACGATTTAGAGTTGAGGCACCGAAGACGTTTTGAAACGTCGCGAAACATATGAGATGTTTCGAGGGCTGAAATTGGGATTTCAGGCTCGTGCCCACGTCAAGAGGTATAAGACCTCCGACGATTTTCTTAGCCTACAAACTAAGGAGAAAAGCTCAATTGTTGAGCTTGTGCTCAGATTGTCTGAGTACAACAATCATTTGAATCGAGTGGGAGTTGATCTTCCAAATGAGATAGTGATGTTTCTCCAAAGTCATTACCACCAAGCTGCTAGAGCTTCGTGATGAACTATAATGTATCGGGGACATATATGATGATCCTTGAGATATTCGCGATGTTTGACACCGCGAAAGTAGAAATAAAGAAGGAGCATCAATTGTTGATGGTTGGTGAAACCACTAGTTTCAAGAAGGGCAAGGGAACAAAGGGATACTTCATGAAACGGCAATTCAGTTGCTGCTCTAGTGAAGAAACCCAAGGTTGAACCCAAGCCCGAGACTAAGTGCTTCTGTAATAAGAGGAACAGCTACTGGAGCAGAATTACCCTAGATACTTGGTAGATGAGAAGGCTGACAAAGTCGATAGAAGTATATTGGATATACATTGTGTTAATGTGTACTTTACTAGTACTCCTAGTAGCACCAGGGTATTAGATACCGGTTCGGTTGCTAAGTGTTAGTAACTCGAAATAAAAGCTACGGAATAAACGGAGACTAGCTAAAGGTGAGCTGACGATATGTGTTGGAAATGCTTCCAATGTTGATATGATCAAGCATCGCACGCTCCCTCAACCATCGAGATTGGCGTTTGCATTGAGCATAGACATGATTGGATTATGTCTATTGCAATACGGTTATTCATTTAAGAAGAATAACGGTTACTCTGTTTATTTGAATAATACCTTCAATGGTCTTACGCCTAAAATGAATGGTTTATTGAATCTCGATCGTAGTGATACACATGTTCATGCCAAAAGATATAGGATAGTAATGATAGTACCACCTACTTGTGGCACTGCCACTTAAGTCATATCGGTATAAAACGCATGAAGAAGCTCCATGTTGATGGATCTTTGGGCTCACTCGTTTTTGAAAGGATTGAGACATGCGAACCATGTTTGTTGGTAGATATGCATGAAGAAACTCTATACAGATGGATCGTTTGGACTCACTTGATTTTGAATCACTTGAGACATGCAAATCATACCACATGGGCAAGATGACTGAAAGCCTCGTTTTCAGTAAAATGGAACTAGAAAGCAACTTGTTGGAAGTAATACATTTTGATGTGTGCAGTCCAATGAGTGCTGAGGCGTGTAGTGGATATCGTTATGTTCTTACTTCACAGATGATTTGAGTAGATGTTGAGTATATTTACTTGATGAATCATGAGTCTGAATTATTGAAAGGTTCAAGTAATTTCAGGGTGAAGTTGAAAGATCGTCGTGACAAGAGGATAAAAGATCTATGATATGATCATAGAGATGAATATCTGAATTACGAGTTTGGCACAAAATTAAGACATTGAGGAAATTGTTTCACAACTAATACAGCCTGGAACACCATAGTGTGATGGTGTGTCCGAACATCATAACTGCACCCTATTGGATATGATGCATACCATGATGTCTCTTATCGAATTACCATGATAGTTTATGGGTTAGGCATTAAAGACAACCACATTCACTTTAAATAGGGCACCACGTAATTCCGATGAGATGACACCGTATGAACTATGGTTTAGAGAAACCTAAGCTGTCATTTCTTAAAAGTTTGGGGCTGTGATGCTTATGTGGAAAAGTTTCAGGCTGATAAGCTCGAACCCAAAGCGGATAAATGCATCTTCATAGGACACCCAAAACAGTTGGGTATACCTCCTGTCTCAGATCCGAAAGCAATAAGGGATTGTTTCTAGAATCGGGTCCTTTCACGAGGAAAAGTTTCTCTCGAAAGAATTGAGTGGGAGGATGGTGGAGACTTGATGAGGTTATTGAACCGTCTCTTCAACTAGTGTGTGGCAGAGCACAGGGAGTTGTTCCTGTGGCACCTACACCAATTGAAGTGGAAGCTTATGATAGTGATCATGAAACTTCAGAACAAGTCACTACCAAACCTCGTGGGATGACCAGGATGCGTACTACTTCAGAGTGGTACGTAATCCTGTCTTGGAAGTCATGTTGCTAGACAACAATGAACCTACGAGCTATGGAGAAGCGATGGTGGGCCCGGATTCCGATAAATGGCTCGAGGCCATAAAATCTGAGAGAGGATCCATGTATGAAAACAAAGTGTAGACTTTGGAAGAACTACTTGATGGTCGTAAGGCTGTTGGGTACATATGGATTTTAAAAGGAAGACAGACAATGATGGTAAGTGTCACCATTAAGAAAGCTCAACTTGTCGTTAAGAAGTTTCCCGACAAGTTCAAGGAGTTGACTACGGTGAGAATTTCTCACTCGTAGCGATGCTAAGAGTCTGTTGGAATTATATTAGCAACTACTGCATTATTTATGAAATCATGCAGATAGGATGTCAAAGCATTGTTTCCTCGACATTTTCTTGAGGAAAGGTTGTATGTGATACAAACAGAAGGTTTTGTCAATCCTGAAAGATGCTAATAAGTATGCAAAGCTCCAGCTATCCTTCTAAGGACTGGAGTAAGCATCTCGGAGTTGGAAGGTATGCTTTGATGAGATGATCAAAGTTTTTGGGTTTATACAAAGTTTATGAGAAACTTGTATTTCCAAAGAAGTGAGTGGGAGCACTATAGAATTTCTGATGAATATATGTTGTTGACATATTGTTGATCAGAAATGACGTAGAATTTCTGGAAAGCATATAGGGTTATTTGGAAAGTGTTTTTCAATGGAAAGCCTGGATTAACCTACTTGAACATTGAGCATCAAGATCTATAAGGATAGATCAAAACGCTTAATGGTACTTTCAAATGAGCACATACCTTGACATGATCTTGAAGGTGTTCAAGATGGATCAGTCAAAGAAGGAGTTCTTGCCTGAGTTGTAAGATATGAAGTTAAGACTTAAAGCTTGACCACGGCAGAATAGAGAGAAAGGACGAAGGTCGTCCCCTATGCTTAAGACATAGGCCCTACAGTATGCTATGCTGTGTACCGCACCTGAAATGTGCCTTGCCATGAGTCAGTCAAGGGGTACAAGAGTGATCCAAGAATGGATCACAAGACAACGGTCAAAGTTATCCTTAGTAACTAGTGGACTAAGGAATTTTCTCGATTGTGGAGGTGGTAAAAGAGTTCGTCGTAAAGGGTTACGCCGATGCAAACTTTGACACTAATCCAGATTATTCTGAGTAGTAAACTGGATTCGTATAGTAGAACAGCTATTTGGAATAGCTCCAAATGTAGCGTAGTAGCTGCATCTACAAGATGACATAGAGATTTGCGAAGTACATACGGATCTGAAAGATTCAGACCCGTTGACTATAACATCTCTCACAAGCATAACATGATCAAACCCAGAACTCATCGAGTGTTAATCACATGGTAATGTGAACTAGATTATTGACTCTAGTAAACTCTTTGGGTGTTAGTCACATGGGGATGTGACCTTGAGTGTTAGTCACATAGCGATGTGAACTGGATTATTGACTCTAGTGCAAGTGGGAGACTGTTGGAAATATGCCCTAGAGGCAATAATAAATTGGTTATTATTATATTTCCTTGTTCATGATAATCGTTTATTGTCCATGCTAGAATTGTATTGATAGGAAACTCAGATACATGTGTGGATACATAGACAACACCATGTTCCTAGTAAGCCTCTAGTTGACTAACTCGTTGATCAATAGAGGGTTATGGTTTCCTGACCATGGACATTGGATGTCATTGATAACGGGATCACATCATTAGGAGAATGATGTGATGGACAAAGACCCAATCCTAAGCCTAGCACAAGATCATGTAGTTTGTATGCTAAAGCTTTTCTAATGTCAAGTATCATTTCCTTAGACCATGAGATTGTGCAACTCCCGGATACCTAGGAGTGCTTTGGGTGTGCCAAACGTCACAACGTAACTGGGTGGCTATAAAGGTACACTACAGGTATCTCCGAAAGTGTCTGTTGGGTTGGCACGAATCGAGACTGGGATTTGTCACTCCGTGTGACGGAGAGGTATCTCTGGGCCCACTCGGTAGGACATCATCATAATGTGCACAATGTGATCAAGGAGTTGATCACGGGATGATGTGTTACGGAACGAGTAAAGAGACTTGCCGGTAACGAGATTGAACAAGGTATCGGGATACCGACGATCGAATCTCGGGCAAGTATCGTACCGCTAGACAAAGGGAATTGTATACGGGATTGATTAAGTCCTTGACATCGTGGTTCATCCGATGAGATCATCGTGGAACATGTGGGAGCCAACATGGGTATCTAGATCCCGCTGTTGGTTATTGACCGGAGAGTCATCTCGGTCATGTCTGCATGTCTCCCGAACCCGTAGGGTCTACACACTTAAGGTTCGGTGACGCTAGGGTTATAGAGATATTAGTATGCGGTAACCTGAAAGTTGTTCGGAGTCCCGGATGAGATCCCGGACGTCACGAGGAGTTCTGGAATGGTCCGGAGGTAAAGAATTATATATAGGAAGTGCTATTTCGGCCATCGGGACAAGTTTCGGGGTCACCAGTATTGTACCAGGACCACCGGAAGGGTCCCGGGGGTCCACCGGGTGGGGCCACCTGCCCCGGGGGGCCACATGGGCTGTAGGGGGTGCGCCTTGGCCTACATGGGCCAAGGGCACCAGCCCCTAGAGGCCCATGCGCCAAAGGGACAAGAGGAGGGGAGAGTCCTAAAAGGGGAAGGCACCTCCGAGGTGCCTTAGGGAGGATGGACTCCTCCCCCCCTTGGCCGCACCCTTCCTTGGAGGAAGGGGCAAGGCTGCGCCCTCCCCCTCTCCCTTGGCCCTATATATAGTGGGGGGAAGGGAGGGCAACCATACCTAAGCCCTGGCGCCTCCCTCTCCCTCCCATGACACATCTCCCTCCTCCCGCAGCGCTTGCGAAGCCCTGTTGGAATCCCGCTACTTCCACCACCACGCCGTCATGCTGCTGGATCTCCATCAACATCTCCTTACCCCTTGCTGGATCAAGAAGGAGGAGACGTCGCTGCTCCGTACGTGTGTTGAACGCGGAGGTGCCGTCCGTTCGGCGCTAGGATCATCGGTGATTTGGATCACGACGAGTACGACTCCATCAACCCCGTTCTCTTGAACGCTTCCGCACGCGATCTACAAGGGTATGTAGATCCACTCCTCCCTCGTTGCTAGATGACTCCATAGATAGATCTTGGTGACACGTAGGAAAATTTTGAATTTATGCTACGTTCCCCAACATGAGAGATACGGTACAACTGGAAGCAATTCAGTTGGACAATGATTTGACTTATGAGGAGAAACCAGTTAAGATTCTAGAGTATGCCAATCGAGTCACCCGCAGCAAGGTTATCAAGTTTTGCAAGGTTCAGTGGAGCCACCACACGGAGGATGAAGCCACCTAGGAACGAGAGGAAGATTTGCTGAAGGACCACCCTCACCTATTTTCTAGCCAACCCGAATCTCGAGGGCGAGATTCACCTTAAGGGGGGTAGGTTTGTAACATCCCAAATTTTCAATTTGGAATGTTATACACTAGATCATCATTGCATATCATATTTATTGCATTTTGGTTGATCCTAGAAATTTTTCGCAACTCAAGGACCCTCGGAGAGAGTTGGGGATTTCGTTATTTTCATATTTGAGTTGTCTCAAATTTTGAAAATAGGATCATTTGATTTTATTTATTTTATCTTCAATAACTTCTATTACAAAAATATGATAGAGGGAATAAAATGACTTTCCCAAAATAAATAAATATTGAGGATTTAATAAAAAAATCAAATAAGATTTTATTTGGTTTTATTTGCTATTTTATTTGAATTTAGGAAAAATGCACGTTTTCCAAAATTGCATTTAGGCCCCAAATAAATGTTCATCCTGTGCACCTTGATTTTAGAAGCCGGGGAAAATTTATTTCGGGATTTTTGGAGTCCTTTTAGTATTTCTTTGATTTGTTTTTCTGCACGTTATTATTTAAAAAAAAGAAAAAAAACGCAAACCGACTCCGAGCCGTACCTGAGCGGGACTTCGCCCGAGGCAGCCTTTATAAGGCGCCCGCCCGAGCCGGCCAGCCCACCAGCGCCCCAGCCTGCCTCGAGCCCCGCGCCCTAACCCTAACCCTAGGCTGCCGCCGCCGTTGCCGCGCGCCCCCCGCGTTGCCCCGCCGCCTCGCCGCTGACAGCGCCGCCGCCTCGCCGCCCCGCGCCGCCTCGCCGGAGCCGCCCCGCCGCCCGCCGGACCCGCCATCGAGGTAGCCGCCGTCGCCGGTGGTTTTCTTAAGAAAACCGCCCGGTTTTTTTTAAAAAAAAGCCGCGGTTTTTTTTGAACGGTTTTTTTGGTTTATTCTATTTAGCGAGCGTTCGCTCGTTCGTTCGTTTTAACGAGTGTGTTCGTCGTTTAGATCCAGTTAACGAATGTTCGTTCGTTAAACCGTTTGTCGTTTTTCTTTTTCTCCGATTAAATCCGCGATTTTTCTGATCGTGATTTCTGATCCGATTTTCGTTCTAGTATAACTTCTCGCTCGTTTATCGGAATCAGGCGATTCAAGCGCGTGGAGTTTCGTCTCGAAACCCTCTTTCCGTTTAACCAACTCAAACAAGTTTTTGCCACTGTAAAAATTGCTCTAGATACAGAATAGTAAACGAAGCCTGTTTCTTTTGCCGTTTGTGTTTCGTTGCTTCGTTTGATTTGATTCTTTTTGCCAACCGGAGTTTTTAAGTTGAACTTTCTGGTTAGATCTCTTATTTGAGTTTTACCTGTGCATTAGTTGAGTACTTATTGTATGCTTGTTTGTTTGCGATAGAGTACCCGTAGTGCGCCGCTTGTTACTTTGAATCACTAGGTTTCCCGGATCATCAGCAAGGCAAGTAACACTTTGATCATACCTTCTACTACCCAGTTTTATTGCATTAGATCAACCCTTACACAATGCATGATTAGGATCTAATTAAATTGTGGGTTTGGGAAGTAGTTTAGGTACTACCTATTACCTGTTTATTATCAAACCTTTGGGAGTTACTTCTACGTTTGCTTATTATTGCTATGCTATGCTAGTAGACGTGGATTGGTGAGTGATATCCATGACAGATGTGAGATTTTTAAATCAATGGTTTATCTAAGGTGGTAACTTAAATACACATCTGGGTGGATTGAGGTACCTGGGTATTCCAGGATTGCCTGTTTTCTTTTGGACCGCCACCCAGGCTCAAAGGGATCATGAGATTTTCATGCTAGAAACTTCCGTGTGCAGCCACAAGCTATTATGGGCTCTAGCATAGTTGACTAAGTCGTGCGAACTCTTACAGTGGTAGACTAGCATATGTAGGGGATGTAGGTGGTACGGTCTACCCATCGTAAGGTGCTAGCGCTTCTGAAAGACTATGTCTCGGTCATCCGTTTCTCAAACACCGTGTAGTGCGAGAAACCAAACGGAGGCGATCGAGTCTTGTGGGGAAAAGTGCGCAAACCTCTGCAGAGTGTATAAACTAATCATGGTTAGCCATGTCCCCGGTTATGGACATCTTGAGTATCTAGTACCTGGATTATCATGTGAATCTCAACATGTTACTATAAAATTTAATTTGATGGGTTTGTTTAATGATGTTACGTAATTGGGATTGAGGATGCTGTCAACCATTCTCAATGTTCAACAACCACCATAATAGTTAAATAAAATTTATTCCTTTGCAGTAGGGAAAAATTGGCTTTTCGCAAAACTGTAACCATAGAGCTTTCGAGCAGCCAAATATGCATATATTATAGCTGTTTCATTCCATTACTCTCTATGTGTTACCTTGCCAGCATATTCCATGTGCTGACCCGTTTTCGGGCTGCAACGTTAATGTTGCAGACTTTTCAGACGACGATTAAGGAGTTTTAGGTCGTGGTTCTATACTCAGTGATGCCATTGGAGTTGATGGACTCACTTATCTTCCAAGTCTTCCGATGTTATCGTTATTAGATGGCCTTGAGCCATATTTATTGTAATAAGTTCTCTATTGAGGCACTCGATGTAATAAGTGTGTGATTGCTACTCTGTTATAAATCCTTCAAGTACTGTGTGGTGTCAGCATTACTGATCCAGGGATGACACCGGAGCACAGAGATTGGACCGTTTGAGGTCTGGTCGCTACACTTCTAGGAATTGAAACTTCTAATTCCAATTTTTCTTTAAGAGCTTTCATCATAGCATCGACAATATGTTTAGTAAAAGCTTTATTTTGTTCATAAGCATGGGGTGAATTTATCATGGATTGCAACAAAGAAATACAATCAATCAAAGAGCAACTATCATAATTAAAGTATTTGTAATCCAAAAGAGTGGGTACATCACTAGTTAATGTTTTGACCTCTTCAAACCCACTTTCATCAATTTTTTCAACAAGATTTTCACCCTCCAAAATATTGGGACGCCTTCTACCTAAAGTTGACTCTTCTACAATCCCTTTTTAATCAATATTAACTTTACCAAACAAGCAATCAATAGAAGAAACACCAATCATTTTAATATCTTCATCACTTTTATCTTCTAACGAGATTGGTTTAGCAGCCATTTGATTTACTAACGTAGTTTGTGCATCGGATATTTTTCCCAACAAACTTTCGCAAAGGCATACTTATATTGGAGATTCCAAACTTCTCTACTGATATCATCAAGTTGTTTTGTAATAGCATCAAGCACAACGGAGTGCTCCTTAAGTTCTTCAGTGAAATACTTATTATGCTCAAATTGTGTAGTCATATATTCCTTAGTAATTTCCTCAGTTTCAAGAAAAATATTTGGGTAAGGAACATCTTAATATTTTCTTTGAGGCATCATGACTAGGCAAACAAGAGTGCACACAAAAACAGATCCGGCAAGAAAACGGCGAACGAAAAAGAGAGGCGAATAAAACAGCAATTTTTTATGAAGTGGGGAAGAGGAAAACGAGAGGCAAATGGAAAATAATGTAAATTGCAAGGAGATGAGATTTGTGATTAGGTACCCGGTATATGTTGAAGATCCTCCCCGGCAACGGCGCAAGAAATTGGCAAGTTGGCAGGCGACTATCTTGACTTGATCCTCCCCGGCAACAGCGCCAGAAATTCCTTTTGATGTCGCTTGAAGCTACGTCGGTTTTTCCCCAAAGAGGAAGGGATGACGCAGCACATCGGCGGTAGGTATTCCCTCAGATATGAAACCAAGGTTATCAAACCAGTAGGAGAACCAAGCAACACAATGTAAACAGCCCCTTCACACAAATAACAACCACTCGCAACCCGACGTGTTAAAGGGGTTGTTAATCCCTTTCGGGTAACGGCGCCAGAAATGGCGTGTTGACGGGAGAAAGTTGTGATAGATTGAATAAATAGATCGCAAATAAAATAAAGTGCAGCAACATATTTTTGGTTTAATATATCTAAAAATAAAAGAAAATAAAAAGTAGATCATGAAGGCAAATATAAGAGAAAGAAGACCCGGGGGCCGTAGGTTTCACTAGTGGCTTCTCTCGAGAAAAATAGCGAAAGGTGGGTGAACAAATTACTGTTGGGCAATTGATAGAACCTCAAATAATTATGATGATATCCAAGCAATGATCATTACGTAGGCATCACGTCCAAGATTAGTTGACCGACTCCTGCTTGCATCTACTACTATTACTCCACACATCGACCGCTATCCAGCATGCATCTAGTGTATTAAGTTCATCGAAAAATGGAGTACTGCAATAAGAACGATGACATGAAGTAGACGAGATCCGTTTATCTAGGGCGGTAGATATAGATCACATCTTTTTATCCTTAGTAGCAATGATACATACGTGTTGGTTCCCTTTCTGTCACTGGGGTCAAGCACCGTAAGATCGAACCCACTACCGGGTACCTCTTCCCATTGCAAGATAAATATATCAAGTTGGCCAAACAAAACCCAAATATCAGAGAAGAAATATGAGGCTATAAGAGATCATGCATAAAAGAGATCAAAGAAACTCAAATACTTTCATGGATATAAAAAGATAGATCTGATCATAAACTCAAGGTTCATCGATCCCAAGAAACACACCGCAAAAGAGTTACATCATATGGATCTCCAAGAGACCATTGTATTGAGAATCAAGAGAGAGAGATGAAGCCATCTAGCTACTAACTACGGACCCGAAGGTCTACAAAGAACTACTCACGCATCATTGGAGAGGCACCAATGGAAGTGGTGAACCCCTCCGTGATGATGTCTAGATTGGATCTGGTGGTTCTGGACTCTGCGGCAACTGGATGAATATTTCATCGACTCCCCTAGGGTTTCTGGAATATTGGGGTATTTATAGAGCAAAGAGGCGGTCCGGGGGGCACCCGAGGTGGGCACAACCCACCAGGGCGCGCCTGGGCCTCCTGGCGTGCCTGGGCCTCTTGGCGCGCCCTGGTGGGTTGTCCCCTCCTCGGGACTCCCCCCAGGTGCAAACAGGGCCCAACATCTTCCTTCTGTTCCATAAAAGATCTTCGTAAAGTTTCGTTGCATTTGGACTCCATTGGATACTGATTTTCTGTGATGTAAAAAACTTGGAAAAAATAGCAACTCGCACTTGGCACTATGTCAATAGGTTAGTACCAAAAAATGATATAAAATGACTATAAAATGATTATAAAACATCCAAGATTGATAACAAAACAGCATGGAACAATCAAAAATTATAGATACGTTGGAGACGTATTAGTCCCCGACACACCAAATACAATGGTAATTTGTATAGATGCACTAGTTCGGTGAAGAGATGGTAATAAAAGCATAGTAATTGTAGTAGATATTGATTTTTGTAATAGGAACAATAAAAAATAGCAAGGTGGCAATTGATAAAACGGAGCACAAATGGTATTGCGATGCTTGAAAATGAGGCCTAGTGTCCGTACTTTCGCTAGTGCAATCTCTCAATAGTGCAAATATAATTGGATCATATAACCATCCCTCAACGTGCGATGAAGAATTACTCCAAAGTTCCTATCTAGTGTAGAACATACGAAGAAATTGTTTGTAGGGGTACAAAATCACCTCAAAGCTATTCTTTCCGATCAATCTATCCTAGAGTTCGTACTAAAATAACACCAAGCTATTTTTTCCGATCGATCTAACCAAGAGTTCATACTAAAATAACACCATATGATACACATCAACCAATTCTAATGTCACCTAGATACTCCAATGTCACCGCGAGTATCCGTGAGTTGATTACATGAGATGCATCAAAAAAATTCAGATTCATAATACTGAATGCAACACAAAGAACCTCAAAGAGTGCCCCAAGATTTCTACCAGAGAAACAAAGACGAGAACATGCATCAACCCCTATGCATAGATTACCCCAATGTCACCTTGGGAATTCGCGAGTTGAGTGCCAAAACATATATCAAGTGAATCAATATGATACCCCATTCTCACCACGGTTATTCATAGAAAGACATACATCAAGTGCTCTCGAATCCATAAAAGTGTTCAATCCGATAAAACAAAATCTGAAAGGGAAATTCAATTCACAACAAGAGAGAGAGAGAGAGAGAGAGAGAGAGAGGGGAAAACACCATATGATCCAACTATACTAACAAAGCCCACGATACATCAAGATCATGACATCTCAAGAACACGAGAGAGAGAGAGAGAGAGAGAGAGAGAGAAAGAGATTAAACACATAGCTACTGGTACAAACCCTCAACCCCGAGGGTGGACTACTCCCTCCTCATCACGGTGGCCGCCAGGATGATGAAGATGGCCACCGGTAATGATTTCCCCTCCGGCGGAGCGCCAGAACGGGGTCTAGATTGGTTTTTCATGGCTACATAGGCTTGTGGCGATGGAACTTCTGATCTAGCGTTATTTCTGATGGTTTCTCTATTTACAGGATATTTGGTGTCGGTTTCACACTTAGATGGGCCTCGAGGTGAGCACAACCCACCGGGGCAAGCCGGGCCCCTCGGGCGCACCCTGGTGGGTTATGCCCTCCTCGTGGCTCTTCTGGCCCTCCCACGAAGCTTCGAGGGTCTCTTTTGTTCAAAAAAACCATCATAAAATTTTAGCTCATTTGGAGAACTTTTATTTATGCACAAAAAACAACACCACGGTAGTTTGCTGAAAACAGCGTCAGTCCGGGTTTGTTCCATGCAAATCATACCAAAACCATATAAAATTGTTGTAAAGGTGGCATGCATACTTCATAAATTATAGATACGTTGGAGACGTATCAGCATCCCCAAGCTTAATTCCTCCTCATCCTCGAGTAGGTAAATGATAAAAGAAATAATTTATGAAGTGTGAATGCTAGCATAGTGCATAAGTTTGATCAATGATAATTTCAATCACTTTTCCTAGCATCATCACAATAACTCTTTCTCATAAAAGTCATCATGACAAGGTAGCAATCAGTTCACATGTTAAGGTTCAGACAATGAGTTCTCTTGAAACTCAATAGCCTATGTTCTCAGTCACCAAGCAATTGCAATTCAACTTATTAAACAAAATCTAAGTAAGAGCTCCACATACTCAATCATCATATAGTCTTCTATGATTGCTAGTACTCAAAGCATATTCTTAGGACAAATGGCTTAATATTCCGCTTCCCAACTCATTGATCATAGAGATAATTGTCATCAATAATAAATAATGATCAAATATATTTGACTGGTCATATGTGCCTAGATCTTTCCCCACCACATGATGCTTTCCAACTAGATAATAATTGACGTTGAAATGAGAATGCATTCTATTGACTCTTACATAAAAGTAAATACTGAAAAGTAAAAGAGAGGCCGTTTGCAGAGGGAAGCAGAGGTTGTCATGCGCTTTTTATTTGGATGCCCAAGATCTTAATGCAAAGGAATGTTACGTTATATTGCCCCTTATGATGGCAACCTTTATTATGCAGTCCGTCGCTTTTATTACTTTGCCATCACAAGTTCGTACAACGCTCAATTTTCCCTTACAATAAAAGATCAAACATATTTAGGAGCAATTTTTATTGCTTTATGCACCGATGACAACTTACTTAAATGATCTTATTCAATCCATAGGTAGGTATGGTGGACACTCATGGAAAGAAACTGGGTTTAAGGGTTTTTGGATGCACAAGTAGTATCTCTACTTAGTATGAATTATTGGCTAGCAAAAGATCCTAACCAAACACCACATGTTGGAGCATCCATAACAATATAACTTCTATGCAAATATACCCAAACATAACTCATTAGGTTGTCTTCCTTGTCCAACTTCAACTAATTTTCTCAAGTTTGAAAATAATTAACGGGTATTCACAATCATAAAAGATGTCCAAGATACTATATTTGCATGTGAAAGTTCTCTTCCTTATACTAATCATTCATGAATTGCTTGTATGACCAATATTGTGATTGTCAAGCTTCAAAAGATTTCACTTTCTAAACCCAATGTGAAGCTACTACTAGGCATGATATGAAAATATAATTTAAACTTCATGATATTCAATCCATTCAACAATTTACTCATAGGATATAAGTGAAGCACAAGAGTAAAAGACAAACTACTCCAAAAAGATACAAGTGAAGATCAAGCGAGTAGTTAAGTAAATGGGTAGCTAATTGAGGACTCTCTCTTATTTAAAACTTTCATATCTAAATATTTTTATTAAAACAGCAAGCAAAAGAAAACAAAATTACATTCTAAGAATAGCACAACTCATGTGAAGAAGCAAAAACTTAGGCTCAACCGATACTAACCGATAATTGTTGATGAAGAAAGGTGGGATGCCTACCGGGGCATCCCCAAGATTAGATGCTTGAGAATTCTTGGAATATTATCTCGGGATGCCTTGGGCATCCCCAAGCTTGAGCTTTTGTGTCTCCTTAATTCCTTTTATATCACGGTTTCCCTAAATCTTAAAAACTTCATCCACACAAAACTCAACAAGAACGCATGAGATGAGTTAGTATAAATCAATGCAAAAACCTTATCATTATCTACTGTACAAAATCAGTAAAATTATTATTTAACATTTTATACTAAATTACTCTGCATATTTAATACTCCTCTCCTCAAATAGAATCATTAAACAAGCAAACATATGCAAACAATGCAAACATAACAGCAATCTGTCTAAACAGGATAGTCTATAAAGGATGCAAGAATATCAATACTTATTTAACTCCAAAAATTCTAAAAAATTACCAAACTGTAAAAAAATTATCATACCTTATCCTGCAAAAAATTTCAACATTTTATCAAATTCTTACTTTTTTAAAAGAATTGACGCACTAGCGTGAAACTTTCTGTTTTCAAATAGCAACATATATACTTGCAAAATAAGCATGGCAAAGGCTATACTTGAATTTTTTATTGAAATAGAATATGCAAAACATTATTATAAATAACAGCAATCAAATCAAAACAAAATAAAATGGCACTCGAAGCAAAACACATATGACGTGACTAATGAAAATATAACTCCAAGTGAGGTTACCGATAATGTTGAAGACGAAACATGGGATGCCTTCCGGGGCATCCCCAAGCTTAGTTGCTTGGATCTTCATTGAATATTACCTTTGGGTGCCTTGGTCATCCCCAAGCTTAGGGTTTTGTCACTCCTTATTCTCCTCATATCGATATCTCACCCAAAACTTGAAAACTTCAATCGCAGAAGACTTAACGGAACTTCGTGATATGGGTTAGTACGATAAAGACAAATCATTCACTTTGGTATTGTCAAAGGAAAGATTCATAATTGTTCTCACACAATTCCTACTTTACCTTATCATTTCCACAATGTATATTCATCAATATAAGCTATAGAAACTAGAAAACAAGCAAACTATGCATTAAAAGCAGAATCTGTCAAAAACAGAATAGTCTGTAGTAATCTGGAGTCCAACCATACTTCTGTAACTCCAAAATTCTGAAAATTAGGATGATGTAGGAAATTTTTATATAAAAAATTCATAAGCTTTCATCACTTCTGTGATTTTTGAAAATTGTTTTACTCGATGCAGAAGTTTGTATTTTCCAACAAGATCAAATCAACTGTCATCCATACTATCCCAAAGGCTTTACTTGGCACTTTATTGAAACAAAAGGTATAAAACATGAATACTATAGTAGCCTAATAATGTGAACACATAAAAACAGTAGGGGTAAATGTTGGGTTGTCTCCCAACAAGCGCTTTCCTTTAATGCCTTTTAGCTAGGCGTGGTGATTTCAAGGATGCTCACATGAAAGATAAGAATTGAAACACAAAGAGAGCATCATGAAGCATATTACTAGCACACCTAAGCCTAACCCACTTCCTATGAATAGGGATTTTGTGAGGAAACAACTTATCACTACAAAAAAGACACATACGTGACATTTTGGGCTAAACGAATTTTTTTCTGTCATGCTTATGACACTTCTACGACGATAATTGTGACAAAACCCGGTATCATCATAGATGTGGTGGGCTCCTACTTCTATGACAAAAAATCATGACAGAAAATGGGCTTTTCGTCCTGGGTGGGCCGGACACGCACCTGCATGCCATTCTTTGGGCCGTCCATGACGAAAAAATCATGGTAGAAGCAAGGGCGAGGAAAATTTCGGGGAGTTCCCTATTACGGTGGGTGGTCGGGGCCGAGCGATGCACAGAGGTTTGCGTGTTTCTCTCGTACACGTACGCGTGTGTGTGCGAGGCATTGCACTCTAACTGAACCCGAGCGAGGCGTTGGGCTCTAACTCAACCCTAGCGATTGCACTAAACCCCGATCGATCGCTTGCTGTTAACTGAACCCGAGTAATTCCTTCGCTATTGCTGCTAACTGAAGTCAATCGAAGCTGCCTCTTGATGAACAGTTCCGAGTGGGGGTTGGATGAACAGTTTTCGGTGGGGGTTGGATGAACAGGATCCCATGGTACTAGAGGTTGTTGTCGTTGTATGAACAGGACCCCGATCGAGGAGGCCGGTGGAGGGTTGATGAACATGACCCCGTGGAAGCCCCATGAACAGTAGCCGGTGGAGGGTTGATGAACAGGACCCCGTGGAGGGCTGGTTGAATAGTAGCCGGTGGATGCTGGATGAACAGGACCCCCTGGATGAACAGTAGCTGGCGGAGGCTGGAGGAAGTCGATGGTGGATGAACAGTAGCAGGTGAAGGCTGGAGGAAGTCGACAGTGGATGAACAGTAGCATGTGGTGGCTGGAGCGAGGTAGTAAACGGTGGATGAACAGGACCCCGTTTCTACCGTAGGCGCTCCAACACAAGTCCGTTTCCTCCGTTTTGTGGTATGCCACACCCCTCCCGATCAACAGGATCCCGTTTCGGCCGTATGCGGTCAAACGCAAGTCCGTTTCCTCTGTTTTGCGGTACGCCAGACCCTTCCCGATGAAAGGACCCTATTTCGACCATACACGGTAGAACACAAGTCCGTTTCCTCTGTTCTACGGTATGCCAGACCCTTCCCGATGAACAGGACCCCGTTCTGACCGTAGCGGTCGAATAGAAGGCATGTTTCTTCCATTCTACGGTACACCAGACCTCATTTCAACTGTTCCGTCTAAGCTGGTTGGCTCCCGACGAACACGACGTATTTTGTTGCCTCCCGATGAACACAACGCATTTCGTTGCCTCCCCATGAACACGACACAGTTTCTCCGTTCCGACCCAGCTGGTTGGCTTCCGATGAATAGGACACTATTGCTGCCGCCCGTGGCCTCTCTATGTACACGAGCCCTGGCCATATATATGCGCGAGTACACGTTCGAGACCCTGCCCGTATGTACGTACGTGGCCTTATTTTTTGGCATCTGGCTGTATGTACGTGTACACGGTTTTGACTGGACTGCCTGAACTGCTACCGCTCCTTACTCGGCCACGGTTCATCGTGGCAGACGGACCGATCGACCTGTATGTACACATCCAACGCTACGCACACTTTGACCGGGTGGATCCCAACTGTCAGGGAGGATAAGGACGCACTTCCTTGCGTGCGAAGATATAGCCGGTGGGTCCTAGCTATCAGGGGAAGAATCATTTTTCCCATAATAAGGACGCTCGTGCGAAGATGTAGCTGGTGGGTCCTAGCTGTCAGGGGGAGAAAACATTGTTTTTAGGGTAAAAAGAATGTAGTTGCATGCATGCATCCATGGGCGTGGTGCGTCCCCACTATCAGCCTCTCCACGTACAGTCATCTTCCGATGACTATCGTTTTTTGACCATGTTGAGCACACTTTGCAGAGCACAACAAGCCGATGGACAACAGCGAGGCCCCAGACTGGAACACTCTAGAGATGGGGAAGATGCGGTAGTGGAGTCGTAGATGGAGAGGAGTGGGAAACTTGACTGGTTCGGGTGCGGAGTGGGCCTACACTCAGCAGAGAATAACAGGAAGTGCGGAGGAGTGGAGGGATGGCCTGACCATCGGTGGGGTAGCGTTTCGCTCTGAGCCGCGCCAAACAACGTTGCTAGATGCCGGAGGCTGGATCAGGCAGTCCCGGCAGCGCTAGGGGAAGAAGACGAGAGACTGAAGAAGAATGCCGGCCGTTGGATGTAAATCCAACGCCTTGCTTAGGCTTCGACCTTTGTATTTTTATTTTTTGCTAAAGTGCTTAGGCTTCGACCTACTGGCCCACATGTCAGCCAGTCCATTTGGTTTTTTAGTCCATTTGGTCGACTGGGTGAAACAATGATGTAGCATCTATGCATCCCGTTTATATATTATGGTAGAATTTAAAGCCCATTTCCATTTTTCTCGAAATCCGTGGACTTGCTGGGCTGGGTGAAAATATCATGTTGGGTTGGACGGAGAAATGTTATAAAAACATAAGCACATGATTGCACTTCTATTACTGCATTGGTGAGTAAAATCTTTGCAAGCTTATGTACACAATCACTAGGAGTTAACTTGCCAAGTTATATATAAACAATTATTATTATTATTTTGTAAGAACCTTCGATTTACGAAATAAAATATCATTTTAATTTGAGGAGTTAGTAGGACGTGGGGTATTATTATTTTTAGGCTAAACATGGGACATATGAGTTGGTTCTAGGGAAAAATACTCGGAGATAACTCAATTTACATCAAAAAAGAAAGTGGGGGAAGATGCAAGTGGAGGGGAGTACGAGGGTTGACTTGTTCGGGTACAGGGTGGGCCGATGGAGCTGCCGCTGCCGGACAATGTGTGGGAGTAGAGGGATTGCCTGGCCAATGCCATAGGCTGTGATGGGTCACCGAGGCATGCACGTCAGCGCCGCCAGCCCCTGTATAGGAAGAAGACGAAAGATTGAACAAAATGAAGAAATAGAAATGGATAGGTGATTGATCCCATATGTCTGAGTACGAGACCTGCTGGGTCCACCTGAGAAGGGGAATATGTTGGGAGGAAGGAGATTCAAAGCACGGCAACCGAGTGAACTAGTTACATATACATAAGCAAATAGCCACTAAAAAGCAAACATGTTAATGGGTTCTTAGAAGAAATATTTCGGACAAAACAGATAATTACGTGTAACACCCTCGATGCGGCTATATCTCCCACGCGTCGAAGCATGACTTAGAGGCATAACCGCATTGAAAGCAATGTCGCAAGTGAGGTAATCTTCACACAACCCATGTAATACATAAGGGAAAGATATACATAGTTGTCTTACAATCGCCACTTCACACAATACATGAATAAAGCCTTACATCATCCAGATACAATCAAGGTCCGACTACGGAACCAAAATAAAAAGAAGACTACCCCAAAAGCTACACAGATCCCCGATCAACCCCAACTGGTCTCCACTACTGATCAACTAGAACGAAACAACACAAAGGACAAGATCTTCATCGAGCTCCTCCTTGAGCTTGGTTGCGTCACCTGTACGGTTACATCAGCACCTGCAAACTAGTTTTGGAAGTATCTGTGAGTCACGGGGACTCAACAATCTCACACCCTCGCGATCAAGACTATTTAAGCTTATAGGTAGGGTAAAAGGTATGAGGTGGAGCTGCAGCAAGCGACTAGCATATATGGTGTCTAACATACGCAAATGAGAGCGAGAAGAGAAGGCAAAAGCACGGTCGAGAAACTCTGATCAAGAAGTGATCCTAGAACAACCTACGTCAAGCATAACTCCAACACCGTGTTCACTTCCCGGACTCCGCCGAGAAGAGACCATCACGGTTACACACGCGATTGGTGCATTTTAATTAAGTTCAACTTCAGGTTTTCTACAACTGGACATTAACAAATTCCCATCTGCCCATAACCGTGGGCACGGCTTTCAAAAGTTCAATCCCTGCAGGGGTGTCCCAACTTAGCCCATCACAAGCTCTCACGGTCAACGAAGGATATTCCTTCTCCCAAGACAATCCGATCAGACTCGGCATCCCGGTTACAAGACATCCTCGACAATGGTAAAACAAGTCCATCAACACTGCCCAAATGTGCCGACAAATCCCGATAGGAGCTGCACATATCTCGTTCTCAGGGCACACTCAGATGAGACATCCTACGAGTAAAACCAACCCTCAAGTTGCCCCGAGGTGGCCCCGCAGTCTACTCGGTCGGACCAACACTCAGAGGAGCACTGGCCTAGGGGGGTTTAAATAAAGATGACCCTTGAGTCTGCAGAAAAGAAAAGGCTAGGTGGCAAATGGTAAAACCAATGTTGGGCATTGCTGGAGGAGTTTTATTCAAGGCGAACTGTCAAGGGGTTCCCATTATAACCCAACCGTGTAAGGAATGCAAAATCCGGGAACATAACACCGATATGACGGAAACTAGGGCGGCAAGAGTGGAACAAAACACCATACATAAGGCCGAGCCTTCCACCCTTTACCAAGTATATAGATGCATTAATTAAATAAGAGATATTGTGATATCCCAACAAAATATCCATGTTCCAACAAGGAACAAACTCCAATCTTCACCTACAACTAACAACGCTATAAGAGGGGCTGAGCAAAGCGGTAACATAGCCAAACAACGGTTTGCTAGGACAAGGTGGGTTAGAGGCTTGGCTCAACAATATGGGAGGCATGATAAGCAAGTGGTAGGTATCGCGGCATAGGCATAGCAAAAGAGCGAGCAACTAGCAAGCAAAGATAGAAGTGATTTCGAGGGTATGGTCATCTTGCCTGAGATCCCGCAAGGAAGAAGAACGAGTCCATGAAGAAGACAAACGGACGTAGTCGAACGAATCCTCACAACGCGACATTATCGGAACTAACCCGAAGAAGCAACACCGAAAAGAAGCAAACAACAAAGTAAACAATCACCACATAAACATGGCATGATGCACAACAAGTATGATGCATGTCCGGTTTAATGAAGCATGGCATAGCAAAGTGCACAAACAATCCTACAAATTAAATGGAGCTCATTATGCAACAGAGTTGCATATTGAAGAAAACACCACATGACTTATTTAGTTCTCTCTCGTTTATGTACCCAACAAGATTAAATATTGTTAGCATGGCAAGAGGTGAAGCATAAAGAAACTATCTATCTAGGCGAGTTTAAATGAGGCCGGAAATAACAAACAACAATTCCTGTAAAGCCCCATATGCATATTTTAAGATTTGGTAATTTTCTGCCCTAAACCATATTTTATAGTTATTAAACATGCAAGATGATGCCACCATGTTAAACTAGGCAAAATTCTACCCCATTTACATATAAAGTTTATTAAATTTGGAGCTACGGTTAATTAGTTATGAATTAAATCATTTTAGCAAGTTATTTAAGAAATTTAAACAAACAACATTTTAAACATTTTAAACAAAGATGAAAGTGGCAAATTATTAATCTACACAAAATTCTAAGCAAATTTCATATATAACTTATATTAATCCGATGCACAGTTTGTGAGATATTAAATGCATGAACATGAGGGTCTTTTCTGCAAAACTGACGTTCTCTGGGAAAAATAGGAAAACGTTCTATGTAAAAAAAGGATACGGGCCGGATCTGGTTGGCCCATCAGTGCACATGAGGGGCTGGGGAGTCTCTCACCATGGGCCTCGGCCCAGCTGGTGGAGAGGTAGGCCGGATCTAGGCTTGGAGGCTACTGGCCCAGGCGTTGTCGCGGTCAACGCATGCCAGCGGATCGAGCGGCCGCCTCGTCCTGGAAGAAGAGGACGCAGGCGGCAGGAGCGATGACGGCGAACTTGTCGCGTGAAGAACCCAGGCGGAGGTCTCCAGCGAGGTCAGCAGGGCGAGGCGACGGCGACCGGACGCGGGAGCGGGCGAGGGAAGCAGCTGGGTTCGGATCCGGCGGCCGGCGCCTTGTTGTGAAGCAGAGGAAGCCATGGACTTGGTTCTCTAGCGATGCGGCGGCGACAGGGAGGCAGCAGCGGAGGGCGATGGGGTCCTGACGAGGACGGAGTTCTCCAGCGACGACGAACTGCAGAAGGCGGCCTTGATGCAGGGGAGAGGTGGGGGCGTGGATTCGGTGAGGCGGCGGGGTCCCTTCGGCGGCCATGGCACCTGGCGTGCTCCCTGTTGCAGCAGTACAGAGAGAAAGAGAGAGATGTGAGAGGAGGGAGTGGAATTTCAGGGAGGTAGAGAAGATCAAGGAAGAGTGATAGGAGGCGAGGCGACCTGGACGTGGCCTTCGCCGGCGGCGGCGGGGTGCTACTGGAGATCGGGCACCGGGCGAGACAGGGAGGAGGAGAAAAAGGACGCGGGGCATGGCACTGGTGGATCGGGGTGGATCCCGATGGGGATTTGGGAGATAAGTGCGGCGGCGGCGGCAGGGAGAAGTGCCTAGAAGTTAGGGTTTGGTCTAGATTTAGACTAGAGAGTATATATATATATATATAAAGAAAGAGGGAGACATTTAGGGGCTAATCCGTCCCTCCAAATAAATCGAGGCGGTCGAGAAAAATAGACTAGGATGTCCAATTAACAAAACGGAGACGTTTTGTAGATGCTTGGTGATGATCCGGACACAACGGTGGCGACAGTCCGGGTCGGGTCCGGGACAACTTTTCGGACGCGCGCGCGAGGGGTCGGCTGGAACTCGTGGGATGTGCAGAAGGGCTCGAGTTGAGAGAAGAGAAGAGAGAGAGAGGCCCGGCGACTGTTTCCGGAGACCGAAAACGTCCGATGATAGACCGACTCTAAAGTCGCTATAGTTATCCGTTGGGGCGTCAAACGAACTCCGAATGCGATGAAACCTGGCAGGCAGCCTACCTACACTATAATAAGACCGCACGCCAACTCTCAACCCAATCCGAGAACATTTTCCGGCCACTTATAAAATACTATTTCAGGCATCCGCGGGCGCGTGCAAGTGTGTCTGGGCTCAGAACAGACGACGGAAGGAACTGGGAGAACCCGGGCGAATGCAAGTTTCGAAAACATGATGATGCAATGCACATGATGACATGACAAGATGCGACACGCAAGCAAATGACATGGCAATGACAGCGAATAACTAGGAGACACCTGTCACATCGGTCTCGGGGCGTTGCATTTCGACAAATCACTGTTCAAGATATCTTTTGATATTCCGATAAATCGGCCGATTTATCGCTTACCAGTGTCTGACCGATAAGATATATCAGACGATAAATCAACCGATATGATGATAAATCAGCTGATATGCCGATAAACTGGCCGATTTACCCCTTATCATGGGTCAACTGATAAGTTCCCGATAAGCGATATCCACAACATTGCGACACATAGGCTAATGCATGAAACACTCAGATGATAAAGGTGCTTAAACAGATGAAGTATAACATCTAGACCTTCTTGGCACGCTTGATCATGACGCTGCTACTGTCCGTGTACTCGTCGGTTACGGGAAGCAGACCCGCCCTCATGTCCAAGATCCGCCTGTACAGGTCGTAGCATGCATATGCGTCCTTGGCCGTGTAGGTTATGTAGGCTAGATTCATAGGTACCTCCCACGTGTTCAAGTCCTTGGTATCATTGTCTTCTTTCATGTTGGTGTAGCAGGGGGTCGATGATGGTATCGACGAGGTCAACCATGGAGTCCTTCTCCTGCCTGTTGCCGATGATCTTGTATTGCTTTTGGATGTCCACAAGCTTGTTGCACCAGATGGCCGAATTGTCGCGTTCTTCCATCTCTCCACCATAGCAAAGGTGCAGTCGGCGCTGCCGATGAAACGACTGAATGCTCCAGAACCTCTGATGTCCCTACAGAAGTGGTAGACGAGAACCTCGTCCCACACGCACACCTGGGCGATGGCGATCTGCTGGACCCTGTCAGGAGACGAATGGATGGGCACAAGGTCTATTCCTGCGACCTTGTGCTTTCTCGTCTAGTAGATTCTACTTGAACTCGGCCGGATCGTTGGTGTACATCACATTCAACTTAGTGCAGCCATGGGACTGGACGTCGAACTCAAATGTGAACTCCTTGCTAAAGTCCATATCCAGCAGGCTCACTCCTCGGATTGCCATTGGAGTCTCTTCAAGTGAACGAGTGGGTAGGCGGCGACAACAGTTCGTTTTTCAGCTCTTGGGGAACTGGATTCAATAGTAAACTGAGTGTGTACATGCGACAACAGTTACTACCCCTCCCTTGCCCGCTGCACGCCCGATAGAACATGCACCCTTGGCGCATTCAAACGCCTCCATTAAGAAAGCTATTCCGGCCATACATCGATTCACGAGCAGGTCTGTATTGGTACTGTAATAACATGTGTCAGTGGTCACTTCACTTAAATTTAATTAGCTTTAATTAAAATTTATTCTTAAAACAAGCAATGCATTGGCTCGTTCTATCAATGCCACAGGATCAACATGCACAACAATTAGAATTATTATTCTCCGGACACACACGATCAACACATTTGTTGCACTTTCACACACATAATACTACCAAGTTTGAACTATTTGTTATGGTTGTTGTTCTCTGCATCATCATGCCGTGTTTCCCATCTTGCAAGATTCAAAACCAACAAATAAGATTCAAATAATAAGTCCAAGAAAGATGCCTACACATCTCATTGATTCCCAACTTGCAAGATTCAAAACCAACAAATCAGATTCAAATAATAAGTACAACAAAGATGCCTACACATCTCATTGATTCCCAGCTTGCAAGATTCGGAACCAACCCATTAGAGCCTTTTGATAAAGTGAATATCGAGATTAAATCCATCTTGGCTAGCCGTGTCATACAACCCAAGAACTTGGTGAATGCTCTTGACCATCACAACATCTGTAGTTGAGTATTCCTGTTTGCACAACACAGATAATAAAGAGCATGATTACTATAACAGTGGCACTAGTTGAAGTTAACCTGCAGCTCCACTCAATGATTCAATTCATGCAACTTTTTCTGCAGTTCACCTGAAATGAAGCAAATATTGCATCATTCAGTTAGCAAGAAGTACTTGCTCTCATGAGATGGCAAGTTCTTCTTTAGTAGTTGCAAAAAATTGACCAACATTAAGGTTTGCTGTCCTGCTCATGTAAGGTGCAATTATAATATGCTTATCCTTTTGTGCAGTTTCACTAAAATAAAGTGCGATTGTGGTGACAGTGACGGCTCATCTTGCAAAGGCTAATAAAATGTTGCACAAGATTACCAGCAGAATTTGACGGAGATTTTGGAAACTCCAATCACCATTTTGTGCAGTTCCACCAAAATTCAAAGATGTTGCCCACGTGACATTTTAGTTGAACTACACAAGACACTCATTCCAAAAAAAGTGTTTTGTGCAGTTTACCAAAAGGTCATAATAGCAACAAGGTGAAATGGATATCCCTATCTGCACAAAAAGATCGAAAGAAAACAGTTGCTGATCAATAACAAGATACGAAACATACATGAAATGAAAAGAAGCATCTTAATTATGTTCATGGCAATCACGCAAGGATGGTACAAATTTTAAAACGTCAGCAATGCTTCATGTTATCGGAAGCATTACGATTAACAATGACATTCGTCAAATGTGGGATTACTTTAATGGTGGCATTATTTGTTTACCAGATACAGTAGATCAACGGCAGCTAAAGAGTTGGTTTTAGGGGCATGGGACCATGGGGACACCAGGACACTCAGTAGCGTAAAGAAGCAACTTACTTATCATACTGGCAAAAATAGCAGGAGTACCATTTGTAACACAGTTTAATTGCAGCATATCACTGGAGGCATTAGATTAACAATAACACTTGTTAGACATGTCCTTAAGGTAACAATGTGATCGCTTCATTTTACATGCGCCCTTACATTAACAACAGTAGAAAGTTGGTATAAGGACATGCGACAGTGGACGCATCAGCACAATGTACCTACAAGGAGGCATAAAGTGGTGATGCCGAGTTTGTTCATACTTTGTGAGGGCAACAAATCTAATCCTGGAGACCTTTTACTATGTGAGGGAAGCAAATCTAATCATGTACATACTCTGTTGACTTGTCCACCAGCCGCCACTTTCTATCCTTTTTTCAACCAATAATAGATATGTTCCTTAACTAGTTTGTACTGCGTTTTCCCTTTATTTCCCTTTTCAACCAAGAGACCGATTGGGTATCCGGTCTCTACTACTTTCCCCCTGTTATTTCCTCTTTGAATCAAGTCCTAGATTCATACTACGACTTTCACCCCTTTCTTCGTTGTTTGAACCAAGTCCTAGATTCGTCTGCATGAAGTGGATTTAACTCTAATAATACTAAAAATTTAGGTGGCTTTGGAAGAGCTGATGGAAGTAGAAAAAGATGCACATGCAGACATGTGGGGAGTTGGGGCAGTAGACCAAGGTTTCTTTCGAAGAACTTATACCTGAGGGTCGTCGGGATGTCAGTGGTGGCAGGTCGAATCTGCGCACAATACGGTAGGGTGGAGAAGGGTCGGAGGACCTCCCGAGCCGGCACTGTGTCGGAGAGAATGGCATGGGCAGACGATCAGGACCCACCGGCAGCTGTGGGTTTCCTCTCTCACCAGTGATGACCGTGTGAATGATGCACCTAGTCCTCTACACACACCGGCCAAAGGGATCCGACCGGATCTGTGACCAACGGTGAGCAGAGAGACAATGTCACTACCGCTGTCTTGTTTAGATCTAGAGAGGATGAGAGAATGAAGAGAGCAACCCTAGTAAAGCAAGCGATCAGGCCCCTGCCTACATATATAGTGGAGTGATTATATTTTTCTCTCCATAACAAGTGTTTCAATTTGTGTACGTGGCATTAAAGAAAGGAAACTCTCTATTTAACGTGACTAACTGTACGACTCCTACTTACTAGTAGTAGTATTTTTCAGTTGTGCTCCCCGACCCTCCATTCATTGAACAACCCCTCGGGTGAATAAACATACAATACTAGTATTTATATAGAACGAACAAGTTCGAACTATTTTCACGTAGTTAAAAGTTGAGGGCGGGGCTTTTCTCGGGCACTACGCGCAGCAATTTTCGCGTAGGCTGTTTGACAAAGAGGCGGGGAGGGTGAGGGAGTAGCGGATTAAACTTACTACTGGAAAGGTAGGGCTGTGCAATTTGACGACGCGTTACTGCTAGAAATACGGGGTCTTGTGATATGACTACTCACTATAGTCATGAATTACCGGCGCTACGACTGGGTGATGCCCCTCTTCCATTCCCCACTCTAATCTGGTGCATGACACGTCGACCCGAATGCTGGCTCTCCCACATGTCGACGAAGTACGTAAGAAGGAGCAAAGAATCATGCGGTATATATAGTGTATATACTAGCTACTACTCACGTGGAGGAGTGCGAACCACGGCAGCCCAGTGAACCAACAGGCAATAGGCCATAGGAAACAATGTGGTGATATGGCCATAAAAAACAATGTGCTACAGTCCAGTCTGTAGCATGTACATTACTCCTCCTTTTTGTTTAGTCCCTGAGTTAGAGCTAGTTTGGGCTAGTTTGGGCTGAAATAGCCTCAAAGTCTTGATAACCCACAAGTATAGGGGATCGCAACAATTTTCGAGGGCAGAGTATTCAACCCAAATTTATAGATTCGACACAAGGGGAGCCAAAGAATATTTGAAGGTATTAGTAGCTGAGTTATCAATTCAACCATACCTGGAGATTAATTATCTGCAGCAAAGTGATCAGTAGCAAAATAGTATGATAGTTTTGATAATAGTAGCAGTAGCAATGGTAACGGTAATAGTGATAGCAGTAGTTTTTTGGCAATTGCAATAGTAACGATAGCAGTAGTAACTTAGCAAAGAACAATATAGGATAAATTCGTAGGCATTGGATCGGTGACTTGTTGGATGATATTCATCATGAGACAGTTATAACCTAGGGCGATGCGACACTAGCTCCAGTTCATCAATATAATGTAGGCATGTATTCCCTAAATAGTCATGTGTGCTTATGGAAAGAACTTGCATGACATCTTTTGTCCTACCCTCCCATGGCAGCGGGGTCCTATGGGAAACTAAGGGATATTAAGGTCTCCTTTTATTAGAGAACCGGAACAAAGCATTAACACACGGTGAATACATGAACTCCTCAAACTACAATCATCACCGGGAGTGGTCCCGACTATTGTCACGCCGGGGTTGCCGGATCATAACACGTAGTAGGTGACTATAACTTGCAAGATCGGAAATAGAACATGCATATAATGGTGATAACATAAACGGTATAGATCTGAAATCATGGCACCTGGGCCCAAAGTGACAAGCATTAAGCATGGCAAAGTCATAGCAACATCAATCTTAGAACATAGTGGATACTAGAGATCAAGCACTAACAAAACTAACTCGATTACATGATGAATCTCATCCAACTCCTCACCGACCAGCGAGCCTAAGAAGGAATTACTCACTCTCGGTGGGGAGCATCATGGAATTGGCGATGGAGAAGGGTTGGTGATGATAAAGAACGAAGATCCCCCTCTTTGGAGCTCCAAACGGACTCCAGATCTGGCCTCCCGGTGAAGAACAGGAGGTGATGGTGGCTCCATCTCGTGGATTGTGATAATTCTTTCTCCTTGATTTTTTCTAGAAAAATAGGATTTTATAGCGTCGATTTCAGGGTCTGCGGGGCCACCAGGTGGTGACAACCCACCTGGGCGTGCCAGGAGAGGGGGGCGTGCCCTGGTGGGCTGTGCCCACCCAGGTGCCCCTCTCCGGTAAGTATTGGCTCCAGAAATTCTTGTTATTGTATAAACATTCCACGCAAAGTTTCGTTCCATTCTGAGAACTTTTATTTCTGCACAAAAACAATACCATGGTAGTTCTCCTGAAAACAATGTCAATCCGGGGTTAGTTTCATTCAAAAGATGCAAATTAGAGTCCAAAACAAGAGGAAAAATGTTAGGAAAAGTTGATACGTTGGAGACGTATCAACTCCCCCAAGCTTAAACCTTTGCTTGTCCTCAAGCAATTCAATTGATAAACTGAAAGTGAAAAAAACTTTTACGAACTCTTCTGTTCTTTTTTTGCATAAATAACCTTAAGCAACACCCAGGTTTTTAGCCAACATTATAACTAACCATGCCGACAATAACTTTTGAAGATTATATTAACTCATATCAATGACATAATCAACTAGCGAGCAATAATAAGGTATCTCAAACGGCAACACGTTGTCAAAACAACCATGATATAATATGACAATAGTGGTATCTCGCTAGCCCTTTCCAAGACCGCAAAACATAAATGCCGAGCACCTCCAAAGTTCAAGCAACGACTGAACATTGTAATTCATCGTAGAAAAGATCTAGTCATGATGCACTCAACATTAGCTACACACAATGCATAAGTCATGACAGCAGTGCTCTCAGGTTCTAGCGATTGTTTTAGAAGGTGATGACACAACATAAAAGTAAATAGATAGTCCCTTCACAGAGGGAAGCAGTGATTTGCATAGGTGCGAGAGCTCAAGTTTTTAAAACAGAGGTAAATGATATTTTGAGACATGAACCATTTTCATTTACTTCACGGCCATCAGTTATCAATATCTTCCATGCTAAGCATGTTAGTGGCGGTTCCCAAGCGATAAAAGTAAAGGTTTACTCCACCTCCACCAACAATGACACTCCACGGCTTGTCCAAAACAACGGGTGCCGTCCAAACCAACAACAGTCCTGGGGGAGTTTTGTTTAATTATTTGCATTTTTTTAGTTCGGGACTCGGAATCCCTATTACCGCCCTTTTTCTCGTGCGATGGTGAGTGAATAAACACTCGACCTGAGAATTACCCACTTAGCATGGAAGATACCGACCACCTCATGTCGTTCCATGAACGATCTAGGCACACAAAAAGGATATTTTTTAGAAGTTTTTAGATGTGGCACATGCAAATTTACTTAGGACGGCGGGGTAATACCGCATATAGGTAGGTATGGTGGACTCATTTGGAATAACTTTGGGTTCTAGGTTTTTGATGTACAAGCAGAATTCCCACTTAGTACAAGCGAAGGCTAGCAATTAGATTGAGAAGCGGCCAGCTGGAGAGCAACAATGGTCATGAACATGCATTATGCATAAGTAACATTGGACACTAGCATGAGTAGGATATGAACACCATGAATATAAATATCATAGAGGCTATGTTGGTTTTGATTCAACTATATGCATGAACATGTGCCAAGTCAAGCCACTCGAACATTCAGAGGAGGATACCATATCATCATACTACATCACAATCATTTTAACGCAATGTTGATATCCAAGATAAATCATTATCAACTCCTAACTACATATGCATGGCATGAGAAACTATAATCTCTAATTGTCATTGCAAACATGTTTAATCATAATGGGCCGAATCATGGATACTAGGTTAAACATATTTACACAAACAGAACAAGTCGAGTTCATACCCGTTTCTCTCTGCCACATCCAGTTCATCAAATATCGTCATTATTGCCTTTCACTTGCATGACCGATTGATATGAAAATAATAATAGTGCAAGAGTGCATGGACTAAGCTGGAATCTGCAAAACATTTTATTCAACAGGAGAAGACAAGGTAAAATGTGCTATTTATTAGATCAACAGTCATTCATACAAGAGCCACTCAACATTTTCATCCTGGTCTTCTCCTTGATACAACTCAACATTTTCAGAGAAACACACTGAAATATTTTTGGTTTTCTTGAACAAGCAAAATAAAAGGGAAAAGCAAAAATGAGAAAAACTATTTACACGGGAAAGCTCCCAACAAGAAAAAGAAGAACAAGGAAATCTTTTTGGGTTTTATTTTTAATATTACACTAAGCATGCATAGAAAGTAAACTAACTACAACTATTTTTTTGTTTTTCTAAGGTTTTTCAAACACACAAGAAGAAAGCAAGAAAAGTAAATCTAAACATGGATGATACAATGAAAAAGTGTGAACACCGACAACTGGAATAAGTGAACATGAATGTAATGTCGGTGGGAAACATGTACTCCCCCAAGCTTAGGCTTTTGGCCTAGCTTGGTAATCAATCAGAAGCCTGGATAGTAGTTGGGGTACTGAGGAGCGGGCATCCACTGGTCCCACTGCTAAGGCTCTTCCTCCTCCTCTGCAGCAGCCTGATCGTTCTGGTAGGCAATGATGTCCGCAGGCATAATCCTATATCCGCCCCTGGCAACAGGATCAAACAAAGTAGGAGCATGCAATGGAATAATATCATGAGTGATGATGCTGAAAACCAGGTTATATGGAACAGGGATGTTAGGGGATTCAATATCAGTAAAATGGTGGTGATCCATGTCCGCACGGTCATGAAGGCGTGTCTCAACCTCGAAGTGAGCCGCCAAACAAGTAGCTAAAATCCCACCATGTATTTTACCCTGGGACCTATTAATGTGGAGGCGACGTGCCACCATAGCTCCCAAGCTATAAGTGTAATTGCCCTCTAGTGCACGGTGTAAAACAACAAAGTCTGGTGCGCTGAGCGCACCCACCTTTTCCCTAGAAAGCAAACACTTAGCGATAAATAAAGTAAAATAATGCACTGCAGGAAAGTGTATGCTAGTGGCAGTGACGGCCGACACCCCCTCTCATCTCCCACTATCAAAGTACGATAAAAGGCCTCAAACTCCGCTGGCCTAGGCTCAACTAAACTCCCATCAGAAGGGATCATGCATATGTTACAAAATTCAGTAAGTGGTATCTGATGGGTTTCAGCATATAAATCAAATAGCACTTCAGGAGTATTATTCCTAGAGAGGAAAGTAAAGATTTGAACAAAGGAGTTTGTGAGGAGATGATACTATTCGCATTCAGCTGTGATGAAGTCGGTGAGGCCATCATTAGCAGCATATTGTGTGAACTCCTAAGGGATTCCAACCTCTTCCATGAACGGGTGTGCGGCCATTCACACGTACTTCCGCCAAACTCCGAGGATGGTGATCACTATCAGATGACTCGCCAATAACACCCTTAGAGTTCTTCTTGGAACCAAACTTCCTAAAGATATTCATGGTTACCTATGAACAAAAAATCTAAAATTTATTAGCCCACAAAATTTTCTCAACAAAACTTCACAAGAATGATACCAACTACACATAGGGATACATAGAGGCCATAGCAAGCATTCAAACTACTTAGAACTCTAAGAATTCAACATGCATCACTAGTGCGCGCCAGTCCTAAACAAACGGTTTTTAACCCCTTTCCGCGACGGCATTTGGAACCGTCGCCAAGTGAGTGTGGGCGATAGGGGGGGTCCTTCCCATACGACCCAGAAACCGTCGGGGATAGGGAGCCTTGATGCATACAGTTGTCCCTATATAACCATTTCCGATATCTCGAATATCCCAAATGCTTCATCCTTGCTACTCGTTTGTGCTCGCATTGCGATCGCAGTCTGAGTTTTGTGGTTCTGCCTAAAACCAGGCAGACTCCAAGCATGGGAGTTTTCTAGGCAGATTCTAGGCATGGGAGTTTTATGATGCCTGGCACATCACAAATAGTTCATGATTATAAACCATGTACGATAGGTAGACAATCACACACATTTAGTTTCCCCGCACCGTATGTGATAGTTTCTGACATCACACGCGCTTTGCAAACGGCAACTGTGTGCATGCTTGCACATGTTTCCTCTCTGTGAACCATCTCGGATTATGGTGTATATCGCAAACTTTTGTGTTCTACCAACCGTGTGTGTGCTGTAATGACCTGCACAACGTAATTTCGCCCTAATTTAATTGCTGCTATTTAAAATTGTACCTCATTTAAACTTGAAAGTAGGCTATAGCTTTATTCATATCCATCAGGTTCAAACAACCAATGCATTATTCGATTCACAGGTACATATGCTTAAGAATTACATAAGCACCAAATAAAGAATGATGTACCAGGGTTCTATACTTGTACTATTACATATGGTAAAGAAAGAGGCGATAGACATTCCAGTTGCTCAACAGGGTGAAGCGGAATGGCCCTATTGTGCTCTCCTGGATGCAGAAGGCATGCAGGACTCTAGTCGAACCCCTTGTGATGGTCGGCCGCCAATCATGTAGTTTTAGAGGTAATCTTGAGTAAACTGCTTCAGGATCCACTGCAAAAGAAAAAAGCTTCAGATATTGTCATCTAACACAACTCATTACGGGCAGTAAATAGAAGGCTAGAGGGTTCTTACTTACCATCCTGCAGTTCACTGTTGTCTTGCATAAAGTGTAAACAAATAGTTCGATTGACATCTTTTGACCCATTTTAATAACAATCTTTATCAGTTTCCTCACTTGATGCTGGTTCATGAATATCTCATTGCCCCATACGCTGAAAGGGTCGAAGTGTGGATCTTTGGCAATGATATATGTACCTAAAAGCACCAAGTTAATATTAGAAGCTAAACAACAATTGAAAAATGATGTAGTACAACACTCCATCCATCCCATTATCTAAGATTTTATTACATGTATATCTAGACATCATCAGAACGTTAAGGTAACACTCTTCCTTGTTGCTATGTAGCCTGGGATTACATATTTAGTCATTCAGTACAATGCACGTTGCTAAACAACAATTGAAAAAACGAAAAGGCATGTTAACTGCAATATCCTTAACAGCAACCAAATATCGTAATTCATAGTGGTATTGTTGAAACCGTTATTGATGAAATTGAACTGCACGGCAAATAGTTGCATATATAGAGCATCACATTGTGAAGAACTCAAATAAACAAGTCATGAGGACATCTCTAGGCGATCCTTAAAAAGTTAAAGGACTAAAACCCTTAGTGGATATATATATATATATATATATATATATATATATATATATATATATATATATATATACTCCAGCAATTTTTGGCCTTTTCTAGTCGACCCCCTAAACTTATGGTTGTAAACTTCAATTTGATCAAGTTCAAAGCAGGTTCAACCGAAAGTAGCATACATTCAAATATAAACATAGATAGTTTTGCATAACTAAACATAAAACATAAATTTAAACTAAGCTAAACTACTTTTGGAAGAAGTAGAGGTCGAGCCAATCCTTCCTCGTCATGTACGGTGTGCCGCGAGCTGGGTCCGGGCCAGTACCGTCGTCGGGGTCATTAGGGAAGGCACTCCTCCACTCGTCAACGTCGATCTCCTCGTCCTCGGGGCCCACCTCAATGCCCTCCGTGCTGCCGTCACTGCCGCCTTCGACCTCATCATCAGAGGAGAGTGTGATAACCTCGCCGCCCTCCGTGTCACCGTCCTCGCCGCCTTCAACCTCGTCATCGGAGGAGAGCGCGATAACCTCGCCGCCCTTCTCGTCACCGTCCTCGCCGCCTTCGACATCGTCATCGGAGGAGAGCACGATAACCTCTCCACCCTCCGTGCCGGCAAAGATCGCCCGCACCGTCTCCACAAGCTCCGGGTGCTGTCGGCGGAGCTCTTGCATGCAGGCCTCGTCGGCGGCCTCGGCCTCAAGGCGCTTCCATGCCTTGCGGTCGTCCCGCTCCATAGACGAGCTCACCACCCCTGGCTCCGGTGGAACGAGGTCGACCGGACGTGTGCCAAAGGGGAAATTGAGCCTAGCCGCCACGCCGTGGTAGCGGACCTGCCAGCGGTTGTACTCCATGGCCGCGAGCTCGGTCATGTGGAAGCTACCGAGCCAGCGGCGGGTGTGGGTATCTCGATCTGTAATCTCGGCGACCCACGTCCCCCACCGCCGCTGCTAGACCCCGAGGTAGGACTCCGTCGGCTCCTGGGTCTGGGGGAGGACGGGGAACTCCTCGAACCGGCGTAGGGGCGCGGCAGCGGGCGGATCGGGGAACGACTATGATGGATCGGGCCCGCGAAGGACGACTGGGACACCTCGGCGGCCACCTCACCGGCGTCGGGCGAAAAGGCTGCGATAAACCTCTTTTTGGCCATTGGCTCCTCGAGCTCCCCGGCACACAGGCAGAGGTTGAGGATGGAGGCGCCGGCGATGGCGGCGACCTACCAATGGTTTTGAGGGTGGTGTGTGTCTATGTGAGCGGAGGTTGTGTTTGAGGAAATACCGCGGCAACTGAAAATTTTACTAGGAGGGAATAACAAGGCGGGGCTACTGAAAATTTGGATCAGGGGAGAGCAGATATTTTTGAGATTGTGAGGGATGTAGAGGCGGGATTAAAATGCCGGGGCTACTGAAAATTTGAATCAAGGGACTGAAACAGAGCAGGAGTAATAGACATCGCACACGGACCGCACATAGTAATCGTGTGCTATTAAACATTAAAACCTTCCAGGTGGTAGATATTTTTGAGATTCCGAGGGATGCAGAGGTAGGAGTTTTTGGGGAGCGAGCTAGTGTGCTTGACACACCGGCTGTGGACTATAGCCGATGCACCTTCTCACGTAAGCCATAGGTGTACTATACACCGACGGTGCTCCAAGATATTTTGTACTACATCTCACATGGTTGGTGATAATAAACTATGTGGGGTCTACTTGATTTGAATTAGAAAATGGGGTCACAGCGGCAATGGACGCTGTTTGAATTGCTAGACCTTTTATCTGCAGTGAACATGCAACTATATGTGTGCCATAAAATAATTGGAATTATTCAGGGTTCGTTTGGACATTTTATACATTAAACTGGTTTTCTAGCCATTTCAAGTGCACAATTCAAAATTAAACTACATGCACATGCTCCAGTGCATACAAATAGGTTGAAAAATCAAATCTGTGTCCTTCAGTGCATGCTTAGGTCCCATGCAAGAAATGGGAATGAATTTTTCGGGGTTCGTTTGGCCTTTTTATACATTAAATGGGATTTCTAGGCATTTTATGTGCATAATTAAAATTTGACCTACAAGCACATGCTCCAATGCACTAAAATTGGTTGAAAAATCACATGTGTGTCGTCGGGTGAACTTCTAGATCCCATGAAAGAGATGGGAATGAACTTCAAATACTAAGGCACTATTGATTGCCGGTAAAACGTTGAGATATTTGGTTTTTAAATTCTAGTAAATCCAAAACACGTCTGAAATTCATGAAACTTGGCATGCTATCATGGAGCGGCATCAACATGCCGTGGTGAAAATTTAGTCCCATTTTGGGGCAGGTTTGGGTCTAAGCTTCTCACAAACCGGAGCTTCTCACAACAAGCATGATGGTTTCGATAGGGAACGTACCACCTTTGGGAACGGGATGATATCCATTGCCTCTTATTGCTTTCAAAAAATTTCTAGTGTCAACATAGAACAGCATGAGTGTTGTTTTTCATCTTGGAGTTTTTCGGGGTTTGTTTGGCCTTTTTTATATATTAACTGGGTTCTCTAGGCATTTTATGTGCATAATTCAAATTTGAACTACAAGCACATGCTCCAATGCACCAAAGTTGGTTGAACAATCACATTGTGTCCTTGGGTGAATTTCTAGGTCCCATGCAAGAGATGGGAATGAATTTCAAACACAAGGGCATTGTTGATTGCCGGCAAAACATTGAGATACCTGGTTTTTAAATTCTAGTAAATCCAAATCTCGTCTAAAATTCATGAAACTTGGCATGCAATCTTGGAGCGGCATCAACATGCTGTGGTGAAAATTTTGTCCCATTTGGGGCAGGGAAAGGTTTGGGTATAAGCTTCTCACAAACCAGAGCTTCTCACAACAAGCATGATGGTTTCGATAGGGAACGTACCACCTTTGGGGACGGGATGATATCTGTTGCCTCTTATTGCTTTCAAAAAATTTCTATTGTCAACATAGAACAATAGGAGTGTTGTGTTTAATCTTGGAATTTTTCAGGGTTCGTTTGGCCTTTTTTATATATTAACTAGGTTTTCTAGGCATTTTATGTGCATAATTCAAATTTGAACTACAAGCACATGCTCCAGTGCACCAAAGTTGGTTGAAAAATCACATGTGTGTCCTTGGGTGAATTTCCAGGTCCCATGGAAGAGATGGAATGAAATTCGAACACCATGGCACTGTTGATTGCGGGCAAAACATTGAGATGCATGGTTTTTAAATTCTAGTAAATCCAAAACTCGTCTGAAATTCATGAAACTTGGCATGCTATCATGGAGCAGCATCAACATGTCGTGGTAAAAAATATGTCCCATTTAGGGCAGGTTCGGGTATAAGCTTCTCACAAACCAGAGCTTCTCACAACAAGCATGATGGTTTCGATAGGGAACGTACCACCTTTGGGGACGGGATAATATCCGTTGCCTCTTATTGCTTTCAAAACTTTTCTAGTGTCAACATAGAACAACAATAGTGGTGTGTTTAATCTTGGAATTTTTCGGGGTTCGTTTGGTCTTTTTTATACATTAACTAGGTTTTCTAGGCATTTTATGTGCATAATTCAAATTTGAACTACAAGCACATGCTCCAATGCACCAAAGTTGGTTGAACAATCACATTATGTCCTTGGGTGAATTTCTAGGTCCCATGCAAGAGATGGGAATGAATTTCAAACATAAGGGCACTTTTGATTGCCGGCAAAACGTTGAGATACTTGGTTTTTAAGTTCTAGTAAATCCAAATCTCGTCTGAAATTCATGAAACTTGGCATGCAATCATGGAGCGGCATCAACATGCTGTGGTGAAAATTTTGCCCCATTTGGGGCAGGTTTGGGTATAAGCTTCTCACAAACCAGAGCTTCTCTCAACAAGTATGATGGTTTCGATAGGGAACGTACCACCTTTGGGGACGGGAGGATATCCGTTGCCTCTTATTGCTTTCAAAAATTCTCTAGTGTCAACATAGAACAACAGGAGTGTTGTGTCAATTTTTGTGATTTTTTGGGGTTTGTTTGGACATTTTTAGGCATTAACTTGGTTTTCTAGGCATTTTATGTGCATAATTCAAATTTGAACTACAAGCACATGCTCCAATGCACTAAGGTTGGTTGGAAAATCTAATCTATGTGCTTGGGTGAATTTGTAGGTCCCATGCAAGAGATGGGAATCAAATTCAAACACCAGGGCACTATTGATTGCCGACAAAACGTTGAGATGCCTGGTTTTTAAATTCTAGCAAATCCAAAACTTGTCTAAAATTCATGAAACTTGGCATGCTATCATGGAGCGGCATCAACATGCCGTGTTAAAAAATTTGCCCCATTTGGGGCAGGTTCGGGTATATGCTTCTCATGAACCAGAGCTTCTCACAACAAGCATGATGGTTTCGGTAGGGAACGTCCCACCTTTGGGGACGAAACGATATCCATTGCCTCTTATTGCTTTCAATTTTTTTTCATGTCAACATAGAACAACAGGAGTGTTGTATCAATTTTTGGGATTTTTCGGGGTTCGTTTGGACATTTTTATGCATTAACCGAGTTTTCAATGCATTTATGTGCATAATTCAAATTTGAACTACATGCACATGCTCTAGTGCATATAAACTGGATGAAAACTCAAATCTGTGTCCTTGGGTGCATGCTTAGGTCCCATGCAAGAAACGGGAATGAATTTCAAACACCAGGGCACCGTTGATTGCCGACAAAACATTGAGATGCCTCGTTTTTAAATTCTAGTAAATCCAAAACTCGTCTAAAATTCTGGAAACTTGGCATGCTATCATGGAATGGCACCCGACATGCTGTGGCATTTTTCGTGTCCATTTTGGGAGAAGGCGCACTCGAACACTGACAGCCAACAAAGGCATTTTGAAAAATAGCTGCCACTTTAATATCTCAAACGTTTGTATAATTCAAACCGTGTGCGTTCTGTTAACCATTCACGTGATGCCATGTGTCTTGGTTTTAATGGCTGTAGGAGGTGCTGTGCGGACAGCTGCTTGACCTTGATTGAACGGGAGGTGTGCGAGCGCAGTCCGGTGTGCATGCTGACCGAGAGGCGTGCAAGCTGTCCTCTAATGCGCAGGGTCACCAGGAAGCGTGCGAGATGTACGCCGCGCAGGCTCACTGGGAAAGGGGGCCCTTTGACTTCCATGGCTACTCGCCTTCCTCTCCATTAATGGCACCCGAGCCGCTGTTTAATACGGTCGGCCTTACTGTTCACCTCCCATTCCCCTCCCTCCCGCAGACCTCCAGCAATACCATGGCGCAGAATGATCATCCGCCACTAGTCTTCAAGTTTGGTGAAGTCGACTTCGAGCCAGAGGAGATAGAAAATAAGGAGGAATGGGGCCTCATGGACATGGACCAGAACGAGCTGGTCGTGGCGGTTGCTGCCCCCTCTCCCGTCCCAGCTCCCATCACTGCGCCCGTGCTAGCGACCACCCCCGTAGAACTGACAGGCTGGTCGCCAAGCACTATCGCAGAGCTGGAAGCCGCGGGCGTCAGCAAGGTCTCCACGGACCCGCGCGAGCTCGTGTACATGCCAGCGCCAGCGCCCGTGCCCATGCCCATGTGTGCCCCTCCACCCACAGTGGCACCGACCCTCGTGCGTTTGGCTGCACTTGCCGCGCCTGTGCCCCTACCGATGTGCGCCCCTCCACCTATCGCGGCGCCGGTCCCCGTGCGTTTGGCTGCACCCGCTGCGCCCGTGCCCATGTGCGCGCCCCCTCAGTGGCATGGGACGGTGCCGTCGACCGCTACCTCTCAGCGGCGCCAATTGCCGTCCTCCCGCGCCCCGCCCGTCGATCGCGCGATGACATGATGTTTGATTTACAAGTGAAGAACATTTTGTGCTGCATTGAAGACTTCAACAATGGCATCCCGGAGGACGACAATGACAACGACGACGCGGCACGCCGCCTCCGCTGGAAATAGTTTTTCGGGGTTTAATACTGTATCTCGAATTCTCGATCATATGAATATAAATTCACAATGTGACTGAATGAAATATATGGTTTGAACAAACTTGCGTTTTTCTCTCTTAATGTACAGACTTATCAAACGATTTTCTTTTGAAAAAAACGTCAATGGTTTTTAAATATAAAACACTCATCAAAAACATTTTAGTTAGAACACCCGTATGCAAACCGACAGCTTCCCCAGGAAGCCAAGGGAAAATGTGTCGAGCAGGATTTTTGCATCCCTTCAACACAAACAGTTGTTTTGCATGACCCGTGTGCAAGCACATACAAACAATTGGGTAAGATTTGCATATCTGTCATTGTGGGTATGTTGCCATTTGTCAAACTGGAAAGATTGACATTTGTTTATCTGGTAACATTGCCATTTGTCCACCTTGTAACACTGCGATTTGTCAAAATATGCAGCTATAAATCACTAGCACTATCTAATTTTTGCAACTAAAATCACTAGAACTGTTCATATGGACACCACTAGCAGGCGTGAGTTGATGGACACATATGCAAATGTACCATTGATTACATACAACAAGTCATCAGCCCACAACGACAACGAGGATACATGTTGAATTATAGATCATTTCCAACAAAACATTCTAGTAAAGTTTTTCTCACACAACAAATAACAAAGCGATGAAATGAACTTTCTTTGAACCAGAAGTGATTCTCTGGGAAGGGCCAACTACTATCAATCTCGAGACCAACGCGGGACTGATTATCGAGGCTGAAGCGGCCTATGTCAGGACCCATATTGGGATGGTAGGGAAGCATAGTAATATCTGAGGTATAGATACACTTGCTTCTCATAGATGGTAGTAACGTTGTGTCAACAGCAGCTAGATCGCCTTCCACCATCATTGGATAGTTTTGTCCAAGGAAGAACGAGTTTCCTCCAAGACTTTCAATATAGAACCAGGCATAAGGTGTTGGCACTAGTACACTAGTATCCATCCCGAATACCCTCCAACGGATGTTGGAATAGGTCCAGAGAGTGCGACCATGCGAGACAACACCTGCTTCCTTAGTAACATCAGCAGTGCCCTATATACAGACAAGAAGAGGTGATCCATCAGAATAAGTTGCCAGGCGCCACTGAGTATATGGGTCTTGCTCGTCCTCATGCTCGTGATCATCAGCATCGTCATCTCCCCCTTGGTTATAAATTTTTTCAACTATAGGTGGTGGAATGTTCACAGGACCTTCGAAACACAAGAAGGTTAATTAGTAAAATGAAACTAGCTAACCCGCATGCATGTGGATGAAACAATTATAATTATGGTGGAAGACAAACGTACCGGAAGCATCAGGATTCCATGCAAAAACAGTGCCATGAGTGGTGGCAGCAAACACAAGACCCTCGTATTGAATTGCATCACAGTACTCATCTGTGTACATAAATTGATTTACGAGCAATATCCATTGAGGCGTGGAAGTAAGGACGTCAACAAGCTTGTCGAAGATAGCAACAACTTCATAGTTCGTGTAATCCCAAGAGCAGTTGGGAACTCGGCAAATTACTATCTTCCATAGACGACAGTCAGGATGATCATATTTGAACTCACGTAGAATACCAGTGTACTCAACCTCTGGGCAGTCGTCTGAGATTTTTGGAAGTGGAACCCGGTGACGAGTGTACACATTCACAAGTTCCCACTCGCAGTTGTACCCAATATAAACAACCCAATCTCCATTTGTGCCTGCCCAAGCCTTGCCCTCAAGCGATGGCAGATGTCTACTACACAACCTTCTTCTTGTAAACGTTGTTGGGCCTCCAAGTGCAGAGGTTTGTAGGACAACAGAAAATTTCCCTCAAGTGGATGACCTAAGGTTTATCAATCCGTGGGAGGCGTAGGATGAAGATGGTCTCTCTCAAACAACCCTGCAACCAAATAAGAAAGAGTCTCTTGTGTCCCCAACACACCCAATACAATGGTAAATTGTATAGGTGCACTAGTTCGACGAAGAGATGGTGATGCAAGTGCAATATGGATGGTAGATATAGGTCTGAAAATATAAAAACAGCAAGGTAACTAAGGATAAAAGTAAGCGTAAATGGTATTGCAATGCTGGGAAACAAGGCCTAGGGTTCATACTTTCACTAGTGCAAGTTCTCTCAACAATAATAACATAATTGGATCATATAATAATCCCTCAACATGCAACAAAGAGTCACTCCAAAGTCACTAATAGCGGAGAACAAATGAATAGATTATTGTAGGGTACGAAACCACCTCAAAGTTATTCTTTCTGATCGATCTATTCAAGAGTCCGTAGTAAAATAACACGAAGCTATTCTTTCCGTTAAATCTATCATAGAGTTCGTACTAGAATAACACCTTAAGACACAAATCAACCAAAACCCTAATGTCACCTAGATACTCCAATGTCACCTCAAGTATCCGTGGGTATGATTATACGATATGCATCACACAATCTCAGATTCATCTATTCAACCAACACAAAGAACTTCAAAGAGTACCCCAAAGTTTCTACTGGAGAGTCAAGACGAAAACGTGTGCCAACCCCTATGCATAAGTTCACGAGGTCACTGAACTCACAAGTTGATCACCAAAACATACATCAAGTGGATCACGTGATATCCCATTGTCACCACAGATAAGCACATGCAAGACATACATCAAGTGTTCTCAAATCCTTAAAGACTCACCCCAATAAGATAACTTCAAAGGGAAAACTCAATACATTACAAGAGAGTAGAGGGGGAGAAACATCATAAGATCCAACTATAATAGCAAAGCTCGTGATACATCAAGATCGTGCAGAATCAAGAACACGAGAGAGAGATGAAACACATAGCTACTGGTACATACCCTCAGCCATGAGGGTGAACTACTCCCTCCTCATCATGGAGAGCGCCGGGATGATGAATATGGCCACCGGAGAGGGATTCCCCCCTCCGGCAGGGTGCCGGAATGGGTCTAGATTGGTTTTCGGTGGCTACAGAGGCTTGCGGCGGCGGAACTCCCGATCTAGGTTTCTTTTTGGAAGTTTGGGGTTATATAAGAGGTGTTGGAGTCGGGAACAAGTCAGGGGGTCCCCGAGGCGGCCACAAGGATGGGGGGCGCCCAGGGGGTTGGGCGCGCCCTCCACCCTCGTGGTGGCCTCGGGACTCTTCTGGCCCATCTTCGGTACTCCGTGGGCTTCTTCTGGTCCAAAGATGATCTCCGTGAAATTTCAGGTCAATTGGTCTCCATTTGATTTTCCTTTTCGGCGATACTCAAAAACAAGGAAAAACAGAAACTAGCACTGGCACTGGGCTCTAGGTTAATAGGTTAGTCCCAAAAATCATATAAAATACCATATAAATGCATATAAAACATCCAAGGTTGATAATATAATAGCATGGAACAAGCAAACATTATAGATACATTGGAGACGTATCAAGCATCCCCAAGCTTAATTCCCGCTCATCCTCGAGTAGGTAAATGATGAAAACAGATTTTTTTGATGTGGAATGCTACCTAACATATTTATCAATGTAATCTTCTTTATTGTGGCATGAATATTCAGATCCATAAGATTCAAGACAAAAGTTTAATATTGTCATAAAAATAATAATACTTCAAGCATACTAACAAAGTAATCATGTCTTCTCAAAATAACATGGCCAAAGAAAGCTATCCCTACAAAATCATATAGTCTGGCTATGTTGTATCTTCATCACACAAAATATTTAAATCATGCACAACACCAATGACAAGCCAAGCAATTGTTTCATACTTTTGATGTTCTCAAACTTTTCCAATCTTCACGGAATACATGAGCGTGAGCCATGGACATAGCACTATAGGTGGAATAGAATGGTGGTTGTGGAGAAGACAAAAAGGAGAAGATAGTCTCACATCAACTAGGCGTATCAACGGGCTATGGAGATGCCCATCAATAGATATAAATGTGAGTGAGTAGGGATTGCCATGCAATGGATGCACTAGAGCTATAAGTGTATGAAAGCTCAAAAAGAAACGAAGTGGGTGTGCATACAACTCGCTTGCTCATGAAGACCTAGGGAATTTTGAGGAAGCCCATCATTGGGATATACAAGCAAAGTTCTATAATGAAAGATTCCCACTAGTATATGAAAGTGACAACATAGGAGACTCTCTATCATGAAGATCATGGTGCTACTTTGAAGCACAAGTGTGGTGAAAGGATAGTAACATTGTCCCTTCTCTCTTTTTCTCTCATTTTTTCTCTCATTTTTTTCATCTGGAGTCTCATCTCGACTTGTGGGGGAATCATAGTCTCCATCATCCTTTCCTCACATGGGACAATGTTCTAATAATGATGATAATCACACTTTTATTTACTTACAACTCGATACTTAGAACAAAATATGACTCTATGTGAATGCCTCCGGCGGTGTACCGGGATGTGCAATGACTCATGAGTGACATGTATGAAAGAATTATAAAGGTGGATTTTCCACAAATACGATGTCAACTACATGATCATGCAAAGTAATATGACAATGATGAAGCGTGTCATAATAAACGGAACGGTGGATAGTTGCATAGCAATATATCTCAGAATGGCTATGGAAATGCCATAATAGGTTGGTATGGTGGCTATTTTGAGGAAGGTATATGGTGGGCGTATGATACCGGTGAAAGGTGCGCAGTATTAGAGAGGCTAGCAATGGTGGAAGGGTGAGAGAGTGCGTATAATCCATGGACTCAACATTAGTCATAAAGAACTCACATACTTATTGCAAAAATCTATTAGTTATCGAAACAAAGTACCACGTGCATGCTCCTAGGGGGATAGATTGGTAGGAAAAGACCATCGCTCATCCCCGACCGCCACTCATAAGGAAGACAATCAAAAAATAAATCATGCTCCAACTTCATCACATAACGGTTCACCATACGTTCATGCTACGGGAATCACAAACTTTAACACAAGTATCTCTCAAATTCACAACTACTCAACTAGCATGACACTAATATCACCATCTTCATATCTCAAAACAATCATCAAGTATCAAACTTCTCATAGTATTCAATGCACTTTATAGGAAGTTTTTATTATATCCCTCTTGGATGCCTATCATATTAGGACTAAATTCATAACCAAAGCAAACTACCATGCTGTTTAGAGAATCTCAAAATGATATAAGTAAAGCACGAGAGTTCATCTATTTCTTCAAAATAAAACCACCGCCGTGCTCTAAAAGGATATAAGTGAAGCACTGGAGCAAATGACAAACTACTCTGAAAGATATAAGTGAAGAACAATGAGTAGTCGAATAATTATGAAGCTATGTGAAGACTCTCTAACATTTAATAATTTCAGATCTTGGTATTTTATTAAAACAGCAAGAAAAACAAAAGAAAATAAAATGACACTCCACACAAAACACATATCATGTGGTGAATAAAAATGTAGCTCCAAGTAAAGTTACCGATGAACGAAGACGAAAGATGGGATGCCTTCCGGGGCATCCCTAATCTTAGGCTCTTGGTTGTCCTTGAACATTACCTTGGGGCGCCTTGGGCATCCCCAAGCTTAGGCTCTTGCCACTCCTTATTCCATAGTCTATCGAATCTTTACCCAAAACTTGAAAACTTCACAATACAAAACTTAACAGAAAACTTGTAAGCTCCGTTCGTATAAGAAAATAGATCACCACTTAGGTACTGTTGTGAACTCATTATAAATTCATAATGGTGTAATATCTACTGTATTCCAACTTCTCTATGGTTCATACCCTCCGATACTACTCATAGATTCATCAAAATAAGCAAACAACACATTGAAAACAGAATCTGTCAAAAACAGAACACTCTGTAGTAATCTGTATCATTCGAATACTTATGTCAGTCCAAAAATTCTGAAATAAATTGGTGGACCTGATTAATTTGTCTGTTAATCATCTGCAAAAATAATCAACCTAATCTCACTCTCCAATAAAAAATGGCATCTAATCTCGTGAGCACTAAAGTTTATGTTTTTACAGCAAGATCGCAAAGACTTTGCCCAAGTATTCCCAAAGGTTTTACTTGGCACACACACTAATTAAAACATAAAAAACACAATCATAACAGAGGATATATAATTTATTTATTACTAAACATGAGCAAAAGCAAGGAACAAGAATAAAATTGGGTTGCCTCCCAACAAGCGCTTACGTTTAACGCCCCTAGCTAGGCATGATGATTTCAATGATGCTCACATAAAAGATAAGAATTGAAACATAATTGGAGCATCATGAAGCATATGACTAGCACATTTAAGTCTAACCCACTTCCTATGCATAGGGATTTTGTGAGCAAACAATTTATGGGAACAATAATCAACTAGCATAGGAAAGCAGAACAAGCATAACTTCAAGATTTTAAGCACATAGAGAGGAAACTTGATATTATTGCAATTCCTAAAAGCATATATTCCTCCCTCATAATAATTTTCAGTAGCATAATGAATGAATTCACAATATAACCATCACATAAGGCATTCTTTTCATGATCTACAAGCATAGAAAATTTATTACTCTCCACATAAGCAAATCTATTCTCATCAATAGTAGTGGGAGCAAACTCAACGAAATAACTATCATGTGAGGCATAATCCAATTGAAAATTAAAATCATGATGACAAGTTTCATGGATAGAATTATTCTTTATAGCATACAAGTCATCACAATAATCATCATAGATAGCAACTTTGTTCTTATAATCAATTGGAACCTCTTCCGAAATAGTGGATTCATCACTAAATAAAGTCATGATCTCTCATAATCCACTTTCATAAATATAATCATAAAAAATAGGAGGCATGCTATCATCATAATAAATTTTCTCATCAAAACTTGGTGGACAAAAATATCATCTTCATCAAACATAGCATCCCCAAGCTTGTGGCTTTGCATATCATTAGTATCATAGATATCCAAGGAATTCATACTAACAACATTGCAATCATGCTCATCATACAAAGATTTAGTGCCAAACATTCTAATGCATTGTTCTTCTAACACTTTGGCATAATTATCAGAATCCTTATCTTCATGGAAGACATTAAAAAGATGAAGCCTATGAGGTATCCTCAATTCCATTTTTTGTAGTTTTCTTTTATAGACTAAACTAGTGATAAAACAAGAAACAAAAAGATTCGATTGCAAGATCTAAAGATATACCTTCAACCGCTAACCTCCCCGGCAACGACTCGAGAAAAGAGCTTGATGTCTACTACACAACCTTCTTCTTGTAGACGTTGTTGGTCCTCCAAGTGCAGAGGTTTGTAGGACAGCAACAAATTTCCCTCAAGTGGATGACCTAAGGTTTATCAATCCGTGGGAGGCTGATAACCCACAAGTATAGGGGATCACAATAGTTTTTGATAAGTAAGAGTGTCGAACCCAACGAGGAGCTAAAGGTAGAATAAATATTCCCTCAAGTTCTATTGACCACCGATACAACTCTACGCACGCTTGACGTTCACTTTACCTAGAACAAGTATGAAACTAGAAGTACTTTGTAGGTGTTGTTGGATAGGTTTGCAAGATAATAAAGAGCACGAAAATAAAACTAGGGGCTGTTAAGGTAAATAAGCAACTAAAGTAAATATAGCGAGTGTGGAAAAGTGGTGGTAGGAGTTGCGAAATTGCCCCTAAGCAATTGACTACTTTACTAGACCGATAGCAAGTATTATGTGGGAGAGGCCACTGCTAGCATGTCATCCCTGACTTGGAATTCTATGCACTTATGATTGGAACTATTAGCAAGCATCCACAACTACTAATGTTCATTAAGGTAAAACCCAACCATAGCATTAAGGTATATTGGTCCCCCTTCAATCCCGTATGCATCAATTTCTATGCTAGGTTGAAGCTTCTGTCACTCTTGCCCTCCAATACATAGTCCTATCAACATACAACTAGCCCTAGGGTGTGATCCACGTGCGCAATCATATGATGGGCACCAAAGGACAGCAACATAATCACAAGCAAATTAAATCAATCATAGCAATTCATCAACCACCGATAGGACAACGAAAATCTACTCAGACATCATAGGATGGCAACACATCATTGGATAATAATATGAATCATAAAGCACCATGTTCAAGTAGAGGGTACAGCGGGTTGCGGGAGAGTGGACCTCTGTAGATAGAGGGGGGAAGGTGATGGAGATGTTGGTGAAGATGGCGGAGGTGTTGGTGTAGATCGCGGTGATGATGATGGCCCCCGGTGGCACTCCGGTGCCACCGGAAGCGAGGGGGAGAGAGCACCCTCCTTCTTCTTCTTCCTTGACCTCCTCCCTAGATGGGAGAAGGGTTTCCCCTCTGGTCCATGCCCTCCATGGCACAGGAGGGGCGAGAGCCCCTCCGAGATTGGATCTGTCTCTCTGTCTCTCTCTGTTTCTGCGTTCTCAGATTCTTCCCTTTCACCGTTTCTTATATTCCCGGAGATCCGTAACTCCGATTGGGCTGAAATTTTGACACGATCTCTATCCGTAAATTAGCTTTCTTGCGGCGAAAGAAGGGCACCAACCGGCTTACGGGGTGGCCACGAGGGTCAGGGGCGCGCCTGACACCCTGGGGCGCGCCCCCTGCCTCATGGGCCCCTCGAGCATCGTCTTGCATGGATTCTTCTTCCCAAAAATCATATATATTCCAAAAAAAATCTCCGTCAGTTTTTATTCCGTTTGGACTCTGTTTGATATGGATATTCTACGAAACAAAAAACATGCAATAAACATGAACGGGCACTGGGCACTGGATCAATATGTTAGTCCCAAAAATAGTATAAAAAGTTGCCAAAAGTATATGAAAGTTGTAGAATATTGGCATGGAACAATCAAAAACTATAGATACGACGGAGACGTATCAGCATCCCCAAGCTTAATTCCTGCTCGTCCTCGAGTAGGTAAATGATAAAAAAGATAATTTTTGATGTGGAATGCTACCTAGCATAATCTTGATCATATGTCTAATCATGGCATGAATATTAAGATACGAGTGATTCAAAGCAATAGTCTATCATTTGACATAAAAACAATAATACTTCAAGCCCACTAATAAAGCAATCATGTCTTTTCAAAATAACAAGGCCAAAGAAAGTTATCCCTACAAAATCATATAGTCTGGCTATGCTCCATCTTCACCACACAAAATATTCACATCATGCACAACCCCGATGACAAGCCAAGCAATTGTTTCATACTTTTGACGTTCTCAAACTTTTCAACTTTCACGCAATACATGAGCGTGAGCCATGGACATAGCACTATAGGTGGAATAGAATATGATGGTGGAGAAGACAAAAAGGAGAAGATAGTCTCACATTAACTAGGCGTATCAACAGGCTATGGAGATGCCCATCAATAGATATCAATGTGAGTGAGTAGGGATTGCCATGCAACGGATGCACTAGAGCTATAAGTGTATGAAAGCTCTAACTAAAACTAAGTGGGTGTGCATCCAACTTGCTTGCTCATGAAGACCTCGGGCATTTGAGGAAGCCCATCATCGGAATATACAAGCCAAGTTCTATAATGAATATTCCCACTAGTATATGAAAGTGATAACTCAAGAGACTCTCTATATGAAGAACATGGTGCTACTTTGAAGCACAAGTGTGGAAAAAGGATAGTAGCACTGCCCCTTCTCTCTTTTTCTCTCATTTTTTTGTTTTTTTATTTTTTTTTTATATTTTTTTGGTGGGCTTCTTTGGCCTCTTTTTTTATTTGGGCTTCTTTGGCCTCTTTTATTTTTTTGTAAAGTCTGGAGTCTCATCCCGACTTATGGGGGAATCATAGTCTCCATCATCCTTTACTCACTGGGGCAATGCTCTAATAATGATGATCATCACACTTTTATTTACTTACAACTCAATATTAGAACTCGATATCTAGAACAAAGATATGACTCTATATGAATGCCTCCGGCGGTGTACCGGGATGTGCAATGATCTAGCGTAGCAATGACATCAAAAAACGGACAAGCCATGAAAACATCATGCTAGCTATCTTACGATCATGCAAAGCAATATGACAATGAATGCTCAAGTCATGTATATGATGATGATGGAAGTTGCATGGCAATATATCTCGAAATGGCTATGGAAATGCCATGATAGGTAGGTATGGTGGCTGTTTTGAGGAAGGTATATGGTGGGTTTATGGTACTGGCGAAAGTTGCGCGGTACTAGAGAGGCTAGCAACGGTGGAAGGGTGAGACTGCGTATAATCCATGGACTCAACATTAGTCATAAAGAACTCACATACTTATTGCAAAAATCTATTAGTCATCGAAACAAAGTACTACCCGCATGCTCCTAGGGGGATAGATTGGTAGGAAAAGACCATCGCTCGTCCCCGACCGCCACTCATAAGACAATCAATAAATAAATCATGCTCCGACTTCATCACATAACGGTTCACCATACGTGCATGCTACGGGAATCACAAACCTCAACACAAGTATTTCTACTAATCCACAACTACCCACTAGCATGACTCTAATATCACCATCTTTATATCGCAAAACTATTGCAAGGAATCAAACATATCATATTCAGTGATCTACAAGTTTTATGTAGGATTTTATGACTAACCATGTGAATGACCAGTTCCTATCATCTCTCTAAATAGATATAAGTGAAGCAAGATAGTTTAATTCTTTCTACAAAAGGTATGCCCATGCTCTAACAAATATAAGTGAAGCAAAAGAGCATTCTACAAATGGCGGTTGTCTATGTAAAGAGAAACATGCAATCCAAACTTCAAATGATATAAGTGAAGCACATGAAGCATTTTATAAAGCCATACTCAAAAGATATAAGTGAAGTGCAAAGAGCATTCTATAAATCAACCAAGGACTATCTCATACCAGCATGGTGCATAAAATAAAAATGAAAACTAAATGCAAAAGACGCTCCAAGATTGCACATATCGCATGAACGAAACGAATCCGAAAACATACCGATACTTGTTGAAGAAAGAGGGGATGCCTCCCCAGCATCCCCAAGCTTAGACGCTTGAGTCTCCTTGAATATTTACTTGGGGTGCCTCGGGCATCCCCAAGCTTGAGCTCTTGCCTCTCTTCCTTCTTCTCACATCGAGACCTTCTCGATCATCGAACACTTCATGCACACAAAACTTCAACAGAAAACTCGGTAAGATCCGTTAGTATAATAAAGCAAATCACCACTATAAGTACTGTTGCAAACCAATTCATATTTTGTTTTTGCATTGTGTTTGCTGTAATATAACTTTTCCATGGCTTAATCCACTGATATAAATTGTTAGTTTCATCAAAACAAGCAAACTATGCATCAAAAACAGAATCTGTCTAAAACAGAACAGTCTGTAATAATCTGAACATTCACCATACTTCTGATACTTGACAAATTCTACCAAAATTAGGAAAAATAAAAAATTTGTATAGGAATACAGTGAATGTAGAATCAGAACCATTTGACGTTCCAGCTAAAAATGTAAAATCGCGCACTACAGCCAAAGTTTTTGTCCTGCACCGTACAAACCATCAAGCAAATGTAAACATCCTAAAGGCAAACCTTGGCACATTATTTTTATAATACAATGGAATTGTACAAGGGGATAATTATTTTTGTTGAAAAGTTTCTGTAATCAAGATTCACAAAGTTGCCGTGAGCATGAACAAAGTTCAAGGAGCTCTCCCACTTCAATAGTGCTTGTCTTTCTCACTTTCACTTTCCTTTTTGAAAAGTTTTGGGTTCCCCTCTTTATTTTTGTTGTTTTTAAACTATATGAAAGCACTCAACAGTAATAAATGACTCGCTAAAACTTCCGGGTTGTCTCCCTGGCAGCGCTTTCTTTAAAGCCATTAAGCTAGGCATATAGTGCTCAAGTAGTGAATCCACCAGGATCCCAAGGTATATCAAAGCCAATTTTAATTAACAAAGATTTGTAATTTAGTAGTGAGCACAAAGCAACATATATCAAGCAATGCCGAAGTCTAACTCTCTTCCTATGCATCGGCATGTCATAAAAGAACAATTCATGCACACCTAGTAAAGGCCAATGCATAGTATAAACAGTTTCTTGCAATTTTATCATGTTGGAAACATAGAGAGGTGGAGATATAGTTCCTCTCTCATAATACTTGCAAGTAGTAGCAGCAAGCACATGCATATTATATTTATTGAAATCATCATGTGCAACGGTAAAAGGCAACCCATCAATATAATCCTTAATAAGTGCAAACTTCTCCGATATAGTATAATCGGGGGAATTGAAAAAGATAATAGGACTATCATGCGTGGGTGCGATAGCAACAATTTCATGTTTAACATAAGGAACTATAGCAAGTTCATCTCCATAAGCATAATTCATATTGTCATCTTGGCCATAAGCATAACAAGCATCATCAAAAAGGGATATTTCAAAAGAATCATAGGGATCATAATAGTCATCATAGCAATCATCCTTTGGTAAGCACAAAGGGGAATTAAACAATGTATGAGTTGAAGAGTTACTCTCATTAGAAGGTGGGCACGGGTGATCAATCCGCTCTTCCTCCTTTTGTTCTTCACTCTCCTCATCATCTTTTTCATCCAATGAGCTCACAGTGTCATCAATTTCTTCTTCCATAGACTCCTGCAAAATATTAGTCTCTTCTTGGACAGCGGAGTATTCCTCAATATATTGTTTAACATAGGTATTAGAAGCATAATTATCATAGCAATATTTAAGTATAGCAAAATTTTCAGATTTGTGAAAAGTAGCATCATACTTTTCAATCAAAGAAGCAATTTCATAAGCACCCTCAAAAGCAACAAATTCTTCAATTTGTTGAACATCATAGTAACTATAAACACCTTTAGCATAAGAAGATAAGATTCCATTATCAATAAACTCACATTGGTAGGGAAGGTGTTTCTTAGGGTTTTCAAAACAACAAGTAAAATCATACATTTCACATAAATTCCAAGCATAGCATTGCAAACGTTGAATTTGACCCTATAATAGTTTCCTTTTTTCAGATATACGGTGTCGCACATAACAAGCATGCTCATCTAAGGATTTGCCCTCAACTAAACTAGTTGGGGTTTCAGCACGAGCACATAGGGATCGGAGATGATCCAAGTAATAAGCTTCAGCAGTGTGATAGATTTTGATTGGTTCTTCAACCATTGGTTCAGTAGGTACAACTAATTTTTTTGGTATTTTGATTTTCCTACCCATAACTGGAGATAGGAAACAACTAAGAACAACAAATAAAAATTACTTAGTGATAAAGCAAACAAGCACACACGAGAATATTCACCCCACGCTATTGCTCCCCGGCAACGGCGCCAGAAAAAGGTCTTGATAACCCACAAGTATAGGGGATCGCAATAGTTTTTGATAAGTAAGAGTGTCGAACCCAACGAGGAGCTAAAGGTAGAATAAATATTCCCTCAAGTTCTATCGACCACCGATACAACTCTACGCATGCTTGACGTTCGCTTTACCTAGAACAAGTATGAAACTAGAAGTACTTTGTAGGTGTTGTTGGATAGGTTTGCAAGATAATAAAGAGCACGAAAATAAAACTAGGGGCTGTTAAGGTAAATAAGCAACTAAAGTAAATATAGCGAGTGTGGAAAAGTGGTGGTAGGAGTTGCGAAATTGCCCCTAAGCAATTGACTACTTTACTAGACCGATAGCAAGTATTATGTGGGAGAGGCCACTGCTAGCATGTCATCCCTGACTTGGAATTCTATGCACTTATGATTGGAACTATTAGCAAGCATCCACAACTACTAATGTTCATTAAGGTAAAACCCAACCATAGCATTAAGGTATATTAGTCCCCCTTCAATCCCGTATGCATCAATTTCTATGCTAGGTTGAAGCTTCTGTCACTCTTGCCCTCCAATGCATAGTCCTATCAACATACAACTAGCCCTAGGGTGTGATCCACACGTGCAATCATATGATGGGCACCAAAGGATAGCAACATAACCACAAGCAAATTAAATCAATCATACCAATTCATCAACCACCGATAGGACAACGAAAATCTACTCAGACATCATATGATGACAACACATCATTGGATAATAATATGAAGCATAAAGCACCATGTTCAAGTAGAGGGTACAGCGGGTTGAGGGAGAGTGGACCGCTGTAGATAGAGGGGGGAAGGTGATGGAGATGTTGGTGAAGATGGCGGAGGTGTTAGTGTAGATCGCGGTGATGATGATGGCCCCCGGTGGCACTCCGGTGCCACCGGAAGCGAGGGGGAGAGAGCCCTCCTGCTTCTTCTTCTTCCTTGACCTCCTCCCTAGATGGGAGAAGGGTTTCCCCTCTGGTCCATGCCCTCCATGGCACGGGAGGGGCGAGAGCCCCTCCAAGATTGGATCTGTCTCTCTGTCTCTCTCTGTTTCTGCGTTCTCAGATTCTTCCTTTTCACCATTTCTTATATTCTCGGAGATCCGTAACTCCGATTGGGCTGAAATTTTGACACGATCTCTATCCGGAAATTAGCTTTCTTGCGGCGAAAGAAGGGCACAACCTCCTTACGGGGTGGCCACGAGGGTCAGGGGTGCGCCCCCTACCTCGTGGGCCCCTCGAGCATCATCTCGCGTGGATTCTTCTTCCCAAAAATCATATATATTCCAAAAAAATCCGTCAGTTTTATTCCGTTTGGACTCCGTTTGGTATGGATATTCTGCGGAACAAAAAACATGCAACAAACAGGAACTGGCAGTGGGCACTGGATCAATATGTTAGTCCCAAAAATAGTATAAAAAGTTGCCAAAAGTATATGAAAGTTGTAGAATATTGGCATGGAACAATAAAAAATTATAGATACGATGGAGATGTATCAGAGGCGTAGGATGAAGACGGTCTCTCTCAAACAACCCTGCAACCAAATAACAAAGAGCCTCTTGTGTCCCCAACACACCCAATACAATTGGAAATTGTATCGGTGCACTAGTTCGGTGAAGAGATGGTGATACAAGTGCAATATGGATGGTATATATAGGTTTTTGTAATCTGAAAATATAAAAACAGCAAGGTAACTAATGATAAAAGTAAGCGTAAATGGTATTACAATGCTAGGAAACAAGGCCTAGGGTTCATACTTTCACTAGTGCAAGTTCTCTCAACAATAATAACATAATTGGATCATATAACAATCCCTCAACATGCAACAAAGAGTCACTCCAAAGTCACTAATAGCGAAGAACAAACAAAGAGATTATTATAGGGTACGAAACCACCTCAGAGTTATTCTTTTTAATCAATCTATTCAAGAGTCAGTAGTAAAATTACATGAAGCTATTATTTCCGTTCAATCTATCAGAGTTTGTATTAGAATAACACCTTAAGACACAAATCAACCAAAACCCTAATGTCACCTAGATACTCCAATGTCACCTCAAGTATCCGTGGGTATGATTATACGGTATGCATCACACAATCTCATATTCATCTATTCAACCAACACAAAGAACTTCAAAGAGTGCCCCAAAGTTTCTATCGGGGACTCAAGACGAAAACGTGTGCCAACCCCTATGCATAAGTTCACAAGGTCACGGAACCCGCAAGTTGATCACCAAAACATACATCAAGTAGATCATGTGAATATCCCATTGTCACCATAGATAAGCACATGCAAGACATACATCAAGTGTTCTCAAATCCTTAAAGACTCAATCTGATAGGATAACTTCAAAGGGAAAACTCAATCCATTATAAGAGAGTAGAGGGGGAGAAACATCATAAGATCCAACTATAATAGCAAAGCTCGCGATTAATCAAGATCATGTCGAATCAAGAACACGAGAGAGAGAGAGAGAGAGAGATCAAACACATAGCTACTGGTACATACCCTCAGCCCCGAGGGTGAACTACTCCCTCCTCATTACGGAGAGCGCCGAGATGATGAAGATGGCCACCGGAGAGGGGTTCCCCCCTCCGTCAAGGTGCCAGAACGGGTCTAGATTGGTTTTCGGTGGCTACAGAGGCTTGCGGTGGTGGAACTCCTGATCTAGGTTTCTTTCTGGAAGTTTGGGGTTATATAAGAGGTGTTGGAGTCGGGAAAAAGTTAGGGGGGTCTCCGAGGCGGCCACGTGGTAGAGTCCCAAAAATCATATAAAATACCATATAAATTCATATAAAACATCCAAGGTTGATAATATAATAGCATGGAACAATCAAAAATTATAGATACATTGGAGACGTATCAATGGCATCTTAACAACATATGTATCATTATAAAGCGACATCAACTTACATAAGGCGAGGCTTCCCTTGTCCCCGCGCCAGTTAGCAGGGTCACAACGAAGAAGATAGGGGAGATCAAACCGCTCCTGGACCCTTGGGTTCCTTGTAATGATGTTATTAGTTCAATCGAGAATGGTCTTGAGCGAACCTGCCATGCTAGCTGAGGTGATGACGTCGCACCGATCAATGAGTTCCTCCACCGCGTCACCATTCAGACCGGGGCAAGAATAACGGGGTCATTTCCGGTCCGTTCCCTCAATGGAGAAGACGATCGAACATTGGCGGAAGGAAGGGTGAAGGCAAATGGAGGAGGGAGGAAGAGCTAGCATGCGACAACAGTTCCAAATTGAGAGGGAAAGGCGAAGAGTCGATGGATGGTTGCCACGGTACACGAAGAGGCGCCTGGGGAGCGAACAGTTGCCATAGAGGTCACACACTGACGACAAGGGCCGAGTCAACCGCATGTGTATATCGCACACACCTTAATCTGGCAGACCGTTTCTTTTGTGTTGCCTAATCATAAACAGTTCATCCGAGTGAACCGTATGATGTATATCGCACACACCTTCATATGGTTGCACGTTTTGTGTTGCCTAATCACAAACAGTTCATCCGAGTGAACCGTATGATGTGTATCGCACACGCCTTCATCTGGCTGCCCGTTTCTTTTGTTCCTCCTCATCGCAAACAGTTAATTGAACTAAACTATATGCCCTTCATCGCACATGCAACTAAAATCTTAACCGTGTTTGATGCATCCGTCATCGCAAACGTTTTATACATTTTAGACGGTTTTCATACACCACCGTTTGCGATTATTGCATCACACACAGTTTCTCGAAGGGTCTCTGATCGTAGTGTCACGTTAGCAGCATCATGTAGCAGTGCAAGCTCATCTATAGCAGCACAAAGAGTAGCTAATTATTCAAAATATAAACCACTAAAACAAAAACTAATTGGAAAATGGTGGAGTCACATACCAAGCAACAATCCCCCGAAGCAGTTTCAAAAACGGAGCTTTGAGAAAAGAGATCAAAATCCGCAGGCTTGAGAGCAAGAACACGAGAGAGAGCTATGGGGAATGTTTTCTCGAGGTAGGTGATGATGTGGTGTAAAGAGATAAGTGAGGGGTCCCACGTGGGGACCACAACCCACCAGGGCATGCCTGGGGGTCCTTGCGCACCCACATGGGTTGTGCCCACCTCGTGCACCTCCCTCTAATGTTATTTGCACCAGAAATTCAGAAATATTCAGAAAAAATCATATTAAATTTTCAGGGCATTTTGAGAACTTTTATTTTTGGGTCATTTTTATTGCACAGAATATTCAGAAAACAGAGAAAACATGGCATTTTATTTTATTTAACTAATAAAAACAAAAAACAAAAAGTAGGGACAGAAGGTAGTTCTTACTAAATTCATCGACTTCATACCTTTCAAAAATGATCCATTAATAAGGTTGATCAAGTCTTATTAACAACTACTTTCGATTTGCCTAAAACCGAAGAACTTTTGTAAATCACTAAGTTACCTCAACGGGGATATGAATGTCCCCAACAATAAGCATTTCATATTTCTTTTTGATAGTAGGTAGAGGTATTTGAAAACTTCCAATAGTGATTGTCGGAGATTTTTCAATAACATTAATACTATTCACTTGAAATTGTTTCTTTGGAAAGTGCATCGTATGCTCATTACCATTTATATAAAAAGTGTCCTTGCTTTTATTGCAATCAATAACAGCCCCTACAATATTCAAGAAGGGTCTACCAAGGATAATCGACATGTTGTCGTCCTCGGGCATCTCAAGTATAACAAAGTCAGTCAAAATAGTGACATTAGCAATAACAACGGGCACATCCTCATAGATACCGATAGGTATGGCAATTGATTTATCATCCATTTGCAAAGATATTTTAGTAGGTATGAGTTTATTCAAATCAAGTCTTTTATATAAAGAGAAAGGCATAACACTAACACCAACTCCTTAATTGCAAACCTGTTCACACCGATCACAACCTAAATGGTTTCCCAGTTAGGAGCATATTAGTACTCAGTTGTAAATACTACTATGCCAATATGACAACACATTCCTCCTCAACTCCTCATCCACAAAAACAAACAGGTCATTCGGCATCATTCCCTTGCGTTTTCCATGGCCAGCGTGAGTTCTGGGTCGAGAGATTACCACCAGGGAGAGGCGAGCATGGAAGTGGAAGCACGAGAGATGTCCCGCCTCGCTGCGAAAGCAGCCGACATGTCCCACCGCATGGCAGTAGCAGCACAGAGGTCTCGTCGCGCCGCCAAAGCATCACAGAGGTCCCACCGTGCCGCCGATGCAGTAGACTGGTCCGGCCGCATCGCAGAAGCAGCAGAGATGTCCCGCCGCACCACGAATGCAGCAGAGATGTCCTCCCGTGCCGCGGCGGCCTGGGAAAATGTCTCGTGGGCAGGCGAGGACTCTTACAGGCGCATGCATGCGATCGTCCATAGCCAGATGGATCAGATCTCCAGTTGGGCGAGGTTGTAGAACAACATGAAAGCCTCGTTTGAACAGGCTACCGGCATCATCCAGCAACTAGGGGAGGGAAATGTGAAGCTTCAGGCCGACCTGCTGAGGGCGAAGATCGCCGAAACGAAGGAGACCACTACCTTGTTGAAGAGGACGAGCGTCATCGTCAAGAAACTTATGGATAAGAATGCCATGCTCTGTATTGACCACAAAAGGCTGGTGGAGGAATCTGTGGATGCTACCAAGCAGCGTATTAAGGACATGACACTGATGAAAGAGATCATCGCCGCTCGCCGTGAGAACTAGTCTCCGCGACCTGCAGCGCATCAAGAAAGTAGATATCAGCGAGCCAGATCGTTGTATGTGTCTTCCTTCTTCTTTTTCCCTGGTGTTTCGGGCGTAGCCGCATGTGAATTTTTTAATTATATTCCTAAATATGTAAGACAATTATTATCCACTGTCGTCCTTATATTCATCAGTCTTGCTACAAGTCGCAGTAGATGATATAGGTTCGTCGGATCTTACATCAAGATCTGTGCAAAATTTTCTTTTTAGATTTTCTTTTTTCTCTCTTAAATCTCAGTCGAGTGAGACATAGCCACGCCATTAAATAGGGGCTCGAGCGCCATTAATGGAGACCTTGGGAGAGAGGTGGGCGGCAGATGGAAGTCAAAGGTTGATACGTCTCCAACGTATCTACTTTTCCAAACACTTTTGCCCTTATTTTGGACTCTAACTTGCATGATTTGAATGGAACTAACCCGGACTGACGCTGTTTTCAGCAGAATTACCATGGTGTTATTTATGTGCAGGAGCAAACGTTCTCGAAATGACTTGAAACTTCACGGAGACACTTTTCAGAAAATAAGAAAAATACCTGCCAAAGATGAAGGCCAAGGGGGCCACCACCTTGCCACGAGGGTGGGGGGCACGCTTGCCCCCTAGGGCGCGCCCCCCTACCTCGTGGGCCCCTGTTGCCTCTCCGACTCCAACTCCACCTCCATATATTGAGTTTCGGGGAAAAAATCAGAGATAAGAAATCATCGCGATTTACGATACGGAGCCGCCGCCAAATGGCGCACAGCCAGGAGGTGCGCCATTAGTATGTTGGGTTACTAATGGCGCATGGCTGTGTGGTGCGCCATTAGTAACCTGGGACCAGCTAGATATTTTGGACAGCCACACCTACACACTCACTTTCCCCACTTCATTCCCTCCACCTCCTTCTCCAAGCTTGTCGGTTGCCTCCTCCTCCTCACCTCATTTGCACCATAGATTCATCAAAATTAAGTGGTGAAATTACCTCATTTGCACCATGGTTATACCCGAAGCCAAATACAAGACCGCAGGCGCAAACGTCACCGCGAAAAATGAGCCATGGGTACTGGCTTCCCAAGTGGACCAATGCTTCTTCATTACCGACCCGTCAAAGCCCAATCGTGTTGTCGTGAGGAGAGGCAAAAGGAAGATCATCGGAATGGATGGAGTAGCCAATGAGCAAGACTTCGACAGGTACGGCGACCTGAAGATCAAACGTGACGACGACGATGAAGTAGAAGCATACACCACAAGAAGAAGCAGGACCACCCTACCTAAAGGACATCCGTTCCACAGAAGAACTCCATTTGCGAAAAAGAAGGGCAAGAAGATTGTGAACAGATAGCTAGCTAGGATCGATTGTATTTAAATCGTAGCCTTCATTTCTCGATTGTATTTCATGGGCACTTTTTGATATCGTGAACATTTTTAAATTTCATGGGCACTTTTTGAATTCATGAGGACACTCGATCTCGATCCCCCTCCATCTCGATCTTGATTCCCCCTCCATCTCGATCTCGATCCCCCTCCATCTCGATCGCTATCCCCCTCCATCTCAATCTCGATCCCACCCGCACCCTCCCCCACTAGCTCCACTGCCGCCGTCGACCCACCGCACCCTCCCCCGCTCCATCGCCGCCGACGAGCACCCCCCGCACCCTCCCCCGCTCCACCGCTGCCGCCGGTCATACTTTCAATTAACAAATTTGATGATATTTTTAAAAAAATTATTACTGTTTTTATAAAAAAATATTACTGTTTCATATTCATATTCATTTTTTTAAATAAAAATAAAAAAGTGTAGACTACAATTGTTGTTAAACAACAATTATTACTGTTTTTATAAAAAAATATTACTGTTTCATATTCAAATTCATTTTAAAAAAAAATAATAATAAAAAAGTGTAGACTACAATTGTTGTTAAACAACAATTATTACTGTTTTTATAAGAAATATTAATGTTTCATATTCATATTCATTTTTTAAAAATTAAAAAAAAAATCTTACTTATGGCGCACGGGTGGCTGGTGCGCCATTGCTATCTAAAAAAGAGTATACTTATGGCGCACTGTCCCGCTGGTGCGCCATTACTATGAAAAAAAACATTCTAATGGTGCACCGCCTAGGGGTGCGCCATTAGTAATCTTCCCCATCCATACACTTCATCCCTCCCTCGTCCCTCCCTCTCGCCAGACACTTCCCTCTCCCTCCACCGCGCCGCTCCCTCCCTCGTCCCTCCCTCCACCGCGCCGCCGCCGCCGCTGCCCCGACCCACTACGCCGC
>NC_041380.1:119595182-119618101 GCF_002162155.2 Triticum dicoccoides
CTCGACGGCGGCTAGCCTCATCAGACGCGCTCCTCGACGGCGGCGCGAGCCTCCCCGCACGGCCTGGTTAGTCTCTCTCCCTCCCTCCCTCTCTCCCCCGCTCATCCCCATGCCCCCACGAGGTGACGACCTATGGTTAGGTGCGGCCGCCGTTCCCGCGTGCTCGCGCGCTCGCGTGCTCCCGTGCTCCGCTGAATTTGGGTTGTTCCGTTCGTCATGCAGTTCATATCTCCCCTAGATCGCTGCCGAAGGGCCTGCACTCGGTGGATCTGTCGTGGAACAAGATCGCCAATGTCGAGGGGCTTCGGGAACTGATGAAGCTTTGCGTGCTCAACCTCAGCTACAACCGAATTTCGTGCATCGGCCACGGTAAGTCGTAGACCTGGGGTTCTTGCATTGCACTGCACATCTTCTGTAAATTCCTTAGTACTAGATTTCTTTCTGGTCCATGTACACATGCATCCTATCCAAGACAGACATGTAACATTCCATAGGATGTATGGATCATATCTTGAATGATATGGCAGTGGCCACATTTGTTGGTGGCTGGGACCGGCCACATTCAGTAATTATTTTTTCCTACAAAAGTTCAATGTCTATGCATCACATGTTATAGTCCGAGGAAAGGTTCACTGAAATTGTTGTAGTTTAAAAAACAGTTAACTGAAACTGTTGTAGTCTGAAACTGGCAGGAGTTGGTAATTATCGGACTAAGTAAGTTACTTGTTACTACAAGTCTACAAGACTTTGTTTCCAGCGATGGTCCTAAGCTTTCGTGTTGACGTCATTGCGGTCTTTGTGATTCGTCACATGGTTCTATCTTATGTTAATTCACCTCTGTGATCTAGGGGTCTTGATATATAGCAATGAAGATGGAAATTTAGCATCCTGCTTGCTAATACTTGTTACTGCCCTTCTGCAGATCCATTATTAGTTAGTACTGTTATAGAGTATCCGAGGGTGCTAGCCTTTAACTGTACTGATTTTTATGGTGAGAAGATGACTTTTTCAACTAGTTTGTTTACTCTATTTTCGGGACAAAGGCAGACAGGCGCTCTACTGATTCCATTAAGAGAAAGGGTAGCAGGCTCAATATTTGTAGAAAATTCTTTCTCTTGCTACTTTCTGGGTTTCAGAGTCTTGTGGACACATATCAACATGATTCGTTTTAAGTTTGATTCAAGACATAAATGATATTAATGTTTAGCTCACAGTATCTAAAGTGTTAGGAATTCTGTGTTGTTTCTAAAAGCTCTACAATATCGAGATTTTATGATATTTGTACATCCACAAGACTTAGCCTGAAATCTGTGTTGTTTCTGAATATTCGTAGTGAATAGTTTCAGTATTGCTGTTTTTAAACATGTCAGTATTGCTTTGCATAATGCATAATGTTTTGTTCAAGCTTATGTACAGCAGTACAATCCATATCAGGCTGTTTATTCAGTTTGTTGTGCTCTAGTGATTGGTTGCAAAAAATTGCCCCTGTTCATTCAGTTTTGCTTGCATGATGGAAGGGGGAAAATGCTAAAAAAAGTGTCCTCCAATACCCCGGCCCATGAATCAAATCCTTTTGGATGTTTTGGATGTTTTGTCTCTGACCATTGTGTCGTGATGAATTTGCAGGTACCCCGAGAGGCCCTTGAGTTTGCCGGAATGTCGATTAACTTCCGTTCCAGCAAATTCGGGTACTCCATATGTCCTATTTTCAGCAAAGGTCATGCTGAAATTTTCCGTGAATTTTAGCATGACCTTGCTAAAAATAGGACATAGGGGATACTTGCGACTAATGCATGGCCCGGGGTATCTTAGTACTTAGTTAAGTAGGATCAACTGCCCCGCCATTCTTGTTGCATTAAACCATAGGTGGCAATAGAGCCAAGTGATTAGGCCCAACTTAGACTTCTCCTTAGCATCGATAAACCCTAGATGATAAACCCAACATAGGTGGCAATAGAGCCAAGTGATTAGTGCCAAGTGATTAGGCCCAACCTAGGGTGCCTCGGCATCGATAAACCCTAAATGATGAAAACTTAACTTGGCTTCTATAGGGTGCCTCGGTGTCGATGAGAACCTAAATGGTGTACGCTTAGGCTTTTAGGGTGCCTCGGCATCGCCAAACCCTAAATGATAAAAGCTTAGCTTTTAGGATGCCTCGGTGTCGAAAAACCCTATATGATGAGACCATGATCTTGTTCCTTGACAATAACCAACTTTTTGACCAAACTTTTTTCCTATTTAGAGCGAAACATGGCCCACAACGATGAGGCCGGCGGTTCGGGCGGCAAGCAATTCTGGGAGCTGTCCCAGGAGTTGGAGGAAGAACCTCACCACTATGAGGATGCCGCGGAAGACACCGATCTTGACTACACAACCCCTAGTGGCGTCGGGGATGACACCACTGATGATGGCACCGCGGATGCCACCACTGATGATGGCGGCGCATGCACAGATGGCAGCCAACCGAAGAGGCAACAGAAGGACCGGCGCCCGAACGTGCTCGGCACCGTCAGGGAGGAATTTACTGAAGTGAACTCCGACGGGCATCCGACGGTGCCCAAACACGTAGTCAATGGGTACTCTGTTCAGCTCGGGTGCATTCTCTGGAGCACCGTCTCGATCAACACCGAGAACCTAAGGCATAAGGACCGAGGGAATTTGCGCAGCCTCCTCTTCACGAAGCTGCACGAACGATACAAGTTCCCTGCTGAGTTTGCAAACACACACCTCTCGGGGAATAAAGTGAACAGTGCCGCCCTCACGAGGATGAGCACGACCCTGTCTACTTGGAAAAGCACGGTGAAGGCAATGATTGACAAAGGTGATAGTTATGAGAAGATCAAGGCGAAATATCCTTTGATGAGCGAAGATGACTACAAGGAGTTCAAGATCAAGTGCGAGAGCCCCGCAACCTCCGAATCAAGTCAGTGGGGGAAAGAAATGCGGCAGTTGAACTTAGGGGTCCACCAACTCGGTCCCGACGGTTACAGAGTGGCGGAGCCTATATGGGACAAGGAGGACGCGGAGCGTGCCGAGCAAGGCCTACCACCCCGCTTCGAGAAATACCGTGACAAGCAGACCAGGAACTTTCTCAGGGCCCGCTACAAGGAGGACCCGGTAACAAAGGAGCTTAGCACGGATCTGAAGACCAAGGCGCTTGAGCTTGTTCTGGTAAGGAATACACCCCCGCGTAATTAGCTCCATATGGTTGCATTCTAATTAATCCCCAATATTTATAAATAGTTCATGTTCCTTCCGCATGACAAAGAAAGCAGTAGCTCGGGGTCGTCTCAGAGCTCCCCTTTTGACACCCCTTTGAATAGGGCATTGAACGCACTGAAAAACAAGGATAAGCTCAGTAAGCCGACGTCAGCTGGTCGTGTGGCCGACAAAGGCTTGTCCACAAAATGGTCGTCATACTATGCCGCTGGTGGGGGAAAGGAGAAAAAGACCAGCTCGGAAAGCCAGTCACGCGAGGTTGAAGCACTCAAGGCGCAAGTGGCGCGGATTCTGGAGATGGTCCAAGAGCAAGTGCAACAACAACTGGGATCGACGCTCACCGGCATTATGCCTACCTTGATTCATGGGATAACGACGTGGATTGCGGGTGGCCAATAGGGGCCGCCCCCAATTCCCAGCTTCACGGCCAGCAACTCGCACAACGCGCAGGCGGCGCCATTGGTGTCTCCGGCGGCGGCGGTATTGGTGTCTCCGGCGGCGGCGGTATTGGTGTCTCCGACACCGGCATTGGAGCTTAATGCACCCGGGTGTACGCCGGCCGGCACCTTGCCAGCAAGCGGCCCCTCCGTCAGTTGCACGCCCGCCGTTGGCGGTGCCTCGGCATTAGCCGAGCTCGACGCCATCATCACGGTAACTAATTAAGCCTCTCGGCCGGAGGACTTCATCTCCTTGCCTTTGACTGGGCATCCCTTACACCCTACATGTTTTCGTAGGGCACCGCCGATGTTCCGTGCACTCTCCTGCACTTCGTGAACGACGAGTTGGTCGATGTCGCCAAGGGCGAAATCGTTCAACCGGGCAACCCCATGTTCCACGGTAAACCGATGCCACCCACCGTGTATAGGGTTCAACTGGTTCGGGTGCTGCGAGGCTGCGATGAGTTGTTACCTCTGATTCAACCCGCCGGGGCCGACGAAGATGATCTGATGACCCTCAGCACCTGCCTAAGCTGGCCCCTACTTTGGCCGAAGAGCCAGATTCGTTTGGGGGCGGGGGACACCACCCCAAAGACAACACCGCCAGTCGTGCCGGCGCCAAGCCATGGCAAGACCGCCGCAACACTACCGGACATGCCGGACATCCCAATGGCACAGTATCCGAACATGCATATGGCACAGGATCTGGACGACGACGACAATGACGACGGCCGTACATTTAGCAACGTCGATAAGTACTTTACCGAACATGGGTACGATGACGAATTCTGCGGGCCTCTTTCTCAAGAACCCAACCAAGACGACCGCGGTCTAGCTGGTATGGCGGAGAAACCCAGTTGCAATAGGCGTTGTCTGGCGTTCAGTTCTCGGGAGACGCCTCCAGCTGCCGACTTCACCGAGCCTCAGATAGCCGAGGTGCCAAATATTATCAGCCCCAACACACTCAAGAAGGCAGTCTGTGAGCAGAACTCGGTCCCATTACAACAGAAGAAGAAGGGACGGAAAAGAAAGAGTAACAAGGGTGCGAGCCAGCCGGCACCGAGTACGATCCATGCTCAGGACGGGCCACCTTCACCTAAGGATATCTCGAGGAGGGTGCATGTGGCGGGTAGGGCGATGCTACCGACAAATATGCTCAATGCTGCAACCGGTGCTATGCGCAGTCTGCATGACAGTATTCTTTCTTTGGAGAAGCGGCATCTCAGAGAGAATGATGTGGCATACCCGGTTTTCGTGGCCAAGGTGCCAGAGGGCAAGGGCTTTGTGGATGGCGCCATTGGGGGTACGATCGTCCTGCGGTTTGATGACATCTTTGCTATGTTTAACCTTCATCCGCTGCACTACACCTTCGTTCAGCTGTTTTCGCTGAGTATGGAGATGCGGATCATTAGAGACAAGACCCCGGACATCGTGATAGTCGACCCCTTCTACATGCGTGCCAAGCTCTTGGGCAGCGCTGGGGACTGCCAAGTCGTGAGTTCACACCTCGAAGGCGTCATTCTGGCAAACCCAGATAAGGATAACTTCCTCGTGGCTTACTTTCCCGAGTAAGTCATCCCTTAACTCCCCCGTAACATATGATTTCTTAGATTTCAATCGTTCTTTTTTTTCTAACATTCCGTGTTCTGTGTAGTGACACACATTGCACACTCATCCTCTTAAGCCCGAAATATTCCATGGCCACGTATTTCGACCCGAACCGTGACTCCAAGATGGACTACACAAATATCAAGAAAGTTCTTGATGATGTTCTCCCCGGCTACGCCAAATCTGGAGGCACCTTCACCAGGCCAGTTCGTAGGTACGGCAAGCACGTGTTTGCCCACAATACTAAGTTCTCCTGCGTCAAGCAGCCGCCTGGCGGTCAGAGGGATGCCTACTACACCCGCCATCACATGTGGGCGATTGTAAGGGACCATCATCACCTTCTGCTACCAGATAATCTCAAAGATTGGGCCGCGAGCTTGTCAGCAATCCAGGACGCGGACATCAGACAAGAATTCTATCGCATCCAGTCGGAGTTTGCGGACATCATCCATCAAGATGTCCTTCATACCTCGGGGCAGTTCTACCTCAGATATCAACCGTCCAACAGGGAGATAGACGGAATGCTACAAATGCAGGCTGACAACGCCCCGATTTCATGACCATCACGACAGACGGCGGCTTCATCCACGCTCCGGTCCCATGAGTCGAGTCGACAGTAGTGATGCTATGTGTAGTTCTGAAACATTGATTGGCTCATGTTGTAATTAAACTTTAATGAACTTGTATGTCTCTTTGGTTTGGACAGTCGTTCAACTTAGATGTAATCGATGCTATTTATTAGTAGGACCATGAATCATGCTATTAATGTCATGTCTTGCTTTTATCTTCCGATCCTTTTGTTGCATACTTATATATTGCTTATGTATGTATTGTCTGTTGTTTGGCTTGTGCATAGAGATGCCGTCGTATGTCATGTACAAGGGTAAGGTTCCCGGAGTCTACGACGACTGGGAGGAGTGTCCGAGACAGGTTCACCGTTTCAGCGGTAACAGTTACAAAGTGAAAGTGCTAGTGATCGACTAGAGGGGGGGTGAATAGGCGATTTTTATGAAAGTCTTCAAAACATAGAAGTTTTGAAGACAAACGATAGAAATAAACATATTACCATGCAGCGGAAGGTAGACTACACTAGGCAAACCATAGTCAAGTATTCAATGAAGTGAAAGCACAGTGACTAATAGCAGCTAGGGAGTAAAGATCAGGTAGGAAGATATTGTGAAGCCAATCAGAACAAGCAGTCACTCAGTGAAGACAAAAGATAATGCAATCATACAATGACTTCACAAGGACCAACAGTAAGTAAAGGGAAGGGAAGGATGCAACCAGTGACTCGTTGAAGACAATGATTTGTTGGACCAGTTCCAGTTGCTGTGACAACTGTACGTCTGGTTAGGGAGGTTGAGATTCAACTCAGAAGACCTCGTCTTCACCTTATTCCCCTTGAGCTAAGGACACCCAGTCCTCGCCCAATCACTCTGGTAAGTCTTCGAGGTAGACTTCCAAACCTTCACAGACTTCGTTCACCGGTGATCCACAATGACTCTTGGATGCTCAGAACGCGACGCCTAACCGGCTGGAGGATTCACAGTCCTCAAGTGTAATAAGTCTTCAGATCACACAAACAGGAAGACTTAAGTGATGCCTAACACTCTTTGGTCTGGGTGTTTAGGGCTTTATCCTCACAAGGAATTCTCTCTCAAAGGCTTCGAGGTGGGTTGCTCTCAAACGACAAAAGCCGTATTCTAACTCTGAGCAGCCAACCATTTATGGTTGTAGGGGGTGGACTATTTATAGACACTGGGCAACCTGACCTGGTTTGTCCGAAATGACCCTTGGCCACTAAGGAACTGACACGTGTTCCAATGGTCAGATTTCAAACACACACGGCAACTTTACTTGGACTGCAAGCAAAGCTGACTTATCCAACTCTGGACAAGATTTGCTCTCATAGTCTTCACTCGAAGACATAGGATTTTGGTTAAGCATCACTTCAGTCATTCTGACTGGTTCTCTTGGACCCCACTTAACAGTACGGTGGTTCCTATGACTCAACAAAGAAAAACACAGAACGACGAAACTGCTAAGTCTTCGCGCTCCATAGTCTTCACACGATGTCTTCTCTTATCATAGTCTTCAATGTGAATGTCTTCACATACCACCTCTGACTTTAATGTATTCATACATTTTTAGGGGTCATCTCTGGTAGGAAAACCGAATCAATGAGGGACTTCTACTTGTGTTATCCTGCAATTCTCACAAACACATTAGTCCCTCAACTAGGTTTGTCGTCAATACTCCAAAACCAACTAGGGGTGGCACTAGATGCACTTACGATCTCCCCCTTTTTGGTGATTGATGACAAACTAGTTGAAGTTTTCAACGGGGAATATAATATGTGAAATTGTAAAGGATAGGGGATTGTCTTCATAAGTTGCAAGGGCTCCCCCTGAAGATGTGCATATAAGTAATTTGCTTTTGGAATGCAAATGCACATGGCAGGTTGTACTTGTGGAGATCCTCTTCAACTTATGATGACAATTCATTATGCAAGATATGACGTAACGAAGATGATGATATGCATAATGCAAAATGGACGTCTGCAAAATGATCTAAGTGCGGAATTTATCGTCGCACATGCGGAATTTATCATCGCATCATAGAATAGCAAATAAGTAGCAGACGACCATCAAGTTTGAGTGTTACAACTCAAAGAACCAAATGTATCAAGACGCGAGAGTTGTAAACACTAGGAAAAATATAAAACTACCGCCCATATGAACCCGCTTGAAGACTATCAAACTCATATGCTTCTCCCCCTTTTGTCAGTAAGGACCAAAAAAGTTTGAAGACATAGAGCATCTACTCGTTCCCATGAGGAGTAGGTGAAGCAGCAGGGTCGTCGGTGTTGTTAGGCGGTGCAGACGAACTCGGGGCAGTGTCGATGCATGCAGAAGTAGGGGGCGGTGAAGTAGCATCGTCTTCATCATCGATCACTCTGGCATTCACAGTTGCCGCGGAGGAAGAATAGTCAGAGTCTTCAAGGGATGGAGTTCGACGTAGGATAGCATTCCGTGGAGGAGTGGAGTCAAACTTGAATTTTTCAGTGAAGCCATCGTCTTGAAGATCTGCTTCAGCACTAAGCAGGGTTAAACTCTTCCATGATCGACGACAGGTCTCATGAGTGACAAAAGCATTTTTGGTGGCAAGATAGCGAATGCGATTGACGTCCACCAATAGACTTTGCATCTGTTGTTTGAGCCAGTCATGATGCCTCTCTTGTTTCTGATGCAGTGCCACAAGAAGTTCTCGATCATTCAAAACACGAGAGCGCTTGCGAGGCCTTTGGGCAATGGTGCTATCAGTAGCTTCGGTCTGTGCACGGTGAGGCAAGCGAGTGATTCCAGCCAATGGATAGACGCAAGCGACAGCTTGAACTCCTTTAATGTTTTGCGTGAAGCTTTGATGGTCAGCATTCTAAAGACTAAGAGTCTCCTTGGCAGGCTCTGGATATATGGCTTCAACAGACAGATCAACTTCTGGCAAAAAGATGATATGATTGCATGCAGAGGGTTGATAGTTGAAGGCAGAGTGGAGCTTGATCAGACGCATGATCCAGGGAGCATAGAACTTCAGACCAAAAATGTTAGATCCTGATGCAGCAAGTTGGCGAATAAACAAGTCTTGTGCATTGAAGCTTTTGCCATGAAGAATATGAAAGACCAACGTCTTCATTGCGCCTTCTATCTTGGCATGTGGAGAATGTCCTTTGATGGGCCAGAGAGTTCGCCTTATGATGTGATAGATAGTACGTGGCAGATACTCAAGGTCTTCAACAAAGAACTCCTTAGGATATTCAGCATCTGGAGGCAAAGGCTTCATCATGCTAAGCATCTGACTCATATTGGGCTCAGGCTTGTGGAAGATGCTTTCCATAGCAGCACTGTGAAGCTGACAACCAGGTTCATACGGATCCCCAGGAGTGGGCAGACCAGTGAGCTCAATGATATCAAAGGCTTTGGCTTCGTGATGAACATTGCCTGTCATCCACTCAAGGACCAAAGTCTTTGGATCTCTGTTGTAGCCACGAATATGAAGAGTGGCATAGAATTGGAGCAGTAATTCTTCGTTCTAGTGCTCCTTGTCAGTGACGAATGGCAACAATCTAGACTCTCTGAAGCAATCCAGAACTTCTTCCAAACAAGGCAGACCAGTTATGACTTCAGTGTCAAGACGCATATGTGGGAAAATGCGACCTTGATTGTACAGAATGCATGAGTAATAACTGCACTGCTGATAGCTCCAGAACTGATCAGAAGATATTCTTGCCTTGGTGTAGGGGTTCTTGGCGCTATCAAAGAAGGTGTTGTGTGCCTTGAAGCCATTGATATTAAAAGATCCGGGTGCAGATGCAGTACCTGGAAACCTGGGCAACCTTGGCATTGGCTTCTGAACCTGAGGCCTGTGCTCAATGTGATAATCAAACTAAGGACCAGCAGCAGGCGGAGGAGTCAGAAAAGGCCATTTGACAGTGATAAGTTGGCCATAGTTGAATGCTTGCTCGATAGTGTGTGGCCTTGGTGGCGGAACAGGAGTAGTGGCATCAACAGAGGCGTCCGGCTGCACATCTGTTGCAGATGCATCATTGGCTTCATTGGCCTCTGACACAGTGTTAGGTGCAGGCTCCACAGTGTCTTCAGCCATGACCATGTCATTGGCTTCAGTGGTGTTAGTGGTGGCAGCCTCACGATTCTCAACCTCCACTTCAGAAGCTGGAGGGTCGGTCACGTTCTCCTGAGAACAACATCTTGGTGAGACGGGGGTGTAGCAACTCTTGGGGCTTCTTCTTCATCGGCTGATGCAGCCGGAACATCTTCAGCCATTTTGGCTTCGGATTCAGACACATGCATTGTGGGAGTGACTTGGGGCCTTGGTCCTTTGCGAAGCCTGCGTAATGCCGGCGACGCCTGTGAAGATGGAGTTGGCTGGGCCTCAAAGTCATCCTCTTCTTGCACTGATGGGCTTGCTTGCGGTTGGGGAGAGCTTGGAGTGTCTTGTCTCTGTGGGTGATTAGCCCACGATGCATCCTGAGTAGTTGGCGTCAGAGGACGACCAATGCTGATGAGTTTGCTGTGCGTGAGCACAAGCGATGATACCACTTGGTGCTCGATCTGAGGAAGGACTTCATCATCTTTAACATTGTCATGGTGACCAATGTCTTCAGCAGCGGTGAGGTCAACTGCTGGAATGTCTTCAGCTTCAGGAGCCTCTGTGGAAGCAGGCTCATGAACTACTATTCGTCGTTCTTGATGCGAGGAATCAGGGCGAGCAATAGAGATGGGTTCTACAACAAGGGGATCTGTGGGAGCAGCCCGATCTTTCTTGGTTCTGTGCTTCTTCTTGGAGGGAGCGACATCAGAAGCATCAGGATTTTTCCTCTTTCTGGCTTCAGCCTCGGTAGTCCTTGTCTTCTTAAGGTCTAAAGCGGTGGAAGTGACCTTTGGCTTCGAGCCCGACATGCTACTTGGGAAGACAATGCGGGGTTCTTCCTGCCTTGAAGGTGCAGATGTGTCAGTCGATGGCTTCTTCTTCTTTGCAGCCATTCTGGGGTCAATGCCAGGACGCCCAAGAGCCTTGCGCTTCTCAGCTTCATTGTAGGCTTGCACGCACTTGTTAGCCAGACTCTTCATGCGCTCACGAGACCCTTTAGCTTCTTCATGTTTCTTGAGAAAGGCTTCCTTAAGCTCGTGCAGCATAATCTTGAAGTTTTTCACATCTTGCACGCTGAGCTTGGCCATGTGCTTCTTGAACTGAGCTTTCTCATAGTCGATCTTTTGCTCTAGTTCAACGATGCGCTGAGCTAGAGCTAGCTCAGAAGTAATGGCACCAGTGAAGGCGACACTGAGGCCAAGTGGAAGTTGCAGATCTTCAAAGCTGAGGTTGGGCGTGTCAAACCACTCATCAATGAAGTTATGGATGATTGCCACATCAAAGAGAGGCAAATCATTGAAGATCTCTACTTCTTCCTTGCTCTTGATCAGTTGCTCAAGAGCGTCATCTGCAAGATCTTCATTGCTGGACAAATTAGTGGCGTCATTGCGCAGAATAGCAGCAACAGTCAGTGCCTGATCAGCATTCTTTCTCATCTCTCTTCTTGGAGATACGTGATAGATCTTCAGACTGCACACTGTCTTCAGGAGGTGCAGTAGCCAGTGGCTTCGCCCGTAAGATTTTTGGTGCTGAGGCAGACTTTGAAGCTTTAGGCTTCTTCAGCTTCGTTGGCTTCGGTGGTGCAGGTGCTTCGTCAGATTCAGCATCATCTGCAGGTTGATCCACGACTGCCCCTTGAACCATAATATGAGTGATGAGACCTTCTAGGTTGTAGAAGGGCCCAACCAGATTGGGTTCAGCTTCTCGTGTGCCATCAGCACGTGGCGCAGAGGGGCCTGGGTTGAAGTCTAATCCCAATGACTTCTTGTTTTCCTTGGCAGAGTTTTGTGCAAACTGATAGTTGCGCTTGAAGAGATTGTCTTCGCGACACCATAACAGAGAGGATGGGTCGGCATTAGCAGGCTGAGGTCCACGAAGCATGCATGGGTAAAAGCCTTGAGCAATAGCTTCGGACTGTGATTTGGGCTGAAGACCTTTGTATATGATATCTCCCCATGGGCCCTTGATGGCACTCTTCTCAGCATATTCGTCGGTGACAAATCTGTACTTGAACCATTCCTCTGCCCAATGTCATCGAATCTATTGGATTCGGTTCTTGCGTTCTCCATAGGTTTCTTCTGGATCTGACTTGTATAGCTCATAGAGATCTGGTGGCAGGTCCTTACCAGTGTTTCCACGGTGCTGTCTGCCTTCCTTCCTTGTAGATTTCTCTGTAGCCATGAACTTCAAACTGAATGGCTTCAACATGTTCAAAGGTTTCAAAGGCTTCCGCCTGCGGGTCAAACAGGAACCGGCTCCGGGAGAATTTGTATGATGTTGTAAGAATTCTGCAAATGAATGCAGACTATGAGAACCAAGGGATTCTCCCACAGACATGTACCTGTGACAGCATTAAGGTGTGAGGGAAGGGGAAGAGGTCATATGCATTCTCAGAAGATTTTGAAGATAAATCAGTTTAGAAGACATTGACCTCATAGTGCGAAGACATTCACTCATAGATAGAGAGTTGGTTTCAGATTTGTACGAATCCACAGATCAGTACAAGTGAGGAATCTAACTACTTTGTGAAGCATAAGTGAACATACTAGGCATATTATGAGATGCAGTATGAAATAGATCCAACTTGTGTGAACAGAAACTGCTTGTGGTAGAAAGTGATGAATCTATAGGATCAAAGGGGCCGTAAAAAGGAAGTTTTATTTACCACATGAAGAACTCCTAGACGGAGTGGGAGAGGAGGCCGAGCAGTTCGATCATCCGTGCCCTAACTTGGCGACAGAGGACACCTACGGTGATGGCGGAGAATACGATGTCCGCGGCCGGCATGAAGACGGTGTCGGTGAGGTCGCGACAGCTAAGTGCTTCATCGGTGGCGTCGTCGAGGGCTAGTGGTGGCGCTAGGGTTTGTGCGAGAGTGGAAGAAAGGATAATGTCTGTGGTGAGGCGTGTATTTATAGGGACAGGGACGGCACAGTGTTATTACACAGGTGCCGCTGGTAATTCACATCTGAAGGGCACGTGGCTATCATGCAACATATCGGAGGTTGTTCCACGTTCCCACGCACGCCTGGATTATCGGGTGGTCATTCCCACTTCTCCGGGTTTCAGGTGAAAGGATTTAGCATTGAAAACAAACTTAATGTCCGTCTCTGTATCTTCTGCTGACAAGGACGCAGAGAAGATATTCGACAGTTTCAATAGAATGCACATGATTTGGAGAGATAGAGTTTGAGATAGAAAGCATAGAGAGATTAGGGTCCGATCACATTCACTTAGTTCAGAGGATTCAACAAGGAGACATAGCTATAAGTGAATGCTGTAGAGGATAGAACACTAGTATATATATATATGAGAAATACAATCAAATCAACATAGTGAAGATAATCATGAAGACAAGTTGAGATTGAAGCCAAACCAAATGTGAAGACATACCAAACGTAACGCCATGAGTGAAACACTTCAAACAGAAAAATTTGGTGGTGGCGTTACCCACCGTATAGGAAGTATCAGACCCAGACACGGCGCACAATTATCGTGGCGCTCCGAAGTCAAATTCCACATTAATGTATTCACACTTAGAATGTAAGTCTTCATTGATTGAAGATATACTTTACTTCGTGTGTTGCACATCTAAGTCATCAATTTGCATAAGTGTTAGGATGTGTGCTTGATCACAGGACATTTGAGGATTCCAAGATATTTAGCCCACACCGTAACTTGCAAAACCTCTTCTCATCCAAGGGCTTGGTGAAGATATCTGCCAATTGCTCTTCAGTGTTGACGTGTATGATATCAATATCTTCCTTCACAACATGATCTCTGAGAAAGTGATGACGAATTTCAATGTGCTTTGTCTTCCAGTGCTGAACTGGGTTGTCGGCAATCTTGATGGCGCTTTCGTTGTCGCAATAGAGTGGCACTTGCTTCAGATGAATGCCATAGTCTTTGAGTGTTTGCTTCATCCATAGAAGCTGAGCGCAGCAAGATCCAGCAGCAATGTATTCAGATTCAGCAGTGGAGAGAGATACACAGTTCTGCTTCTTTGAAGACCAACATACAAGTGATCGTCCCAGAAAATGACATGTGCCTGATGTAGACTTGCGATCCACCTTGTCACCAACATAATTAGCATCCGAGAATCCAACCAGATCAAACTCTGAGCCCTTTGGATACCATAATCCTACTGTTGGGGTGTAAGCCAAATGTCGAAGAATTCGCTTCACAGCTAAGTGATGTGATTCCTTTGGTGCCGCTTGGAATCGAGCACACATGCAAACACTAAGCATAATATCTGGCCTAGATGCACATAGATAAAGTAAAGAACCAATCATGGAGCGGTATACCTTTTGATCGAACTCTTTACCATTGTCGTCGGGACCCAGATGATGTTTGGCTGGCATTGGCGTCGAGAAGCCTTTGCAGTCTTGCATCCCAAATTTCTTCAGGAAATCTTTGAGGTACTTCTCTTGAGATATGAAGATGTCGTTGCATTGCTGACGTATTTGAAGACCAAGGAAGAACTTCATCTCACCCATGATGGACATCTGATATTGCTCTTGCATCATATATCCAAACTCTTCACTGTATTTCTGATTGGTGCAGCCGAAGATAATGTCATCCACATATATTTGGCACACAAACAGTTCACCATCATATGTCTTCGTGAAGAGAGTGGGATCGAGGGAACCAGGTTGAAGCCTTTGCTCTTCAGGAAGTCTTTGAGTGTGTCATACCAAGCCTGAGGGGCTTGTTTGAGGCAATACAGTGCCTTGTTGAGCTTGTACACCATGTCAGGATGTTTTGGATCTTCAAAGCCAGGCGGTTGTGCAACATACACTTCTTCTTCAATCTTGCCATTGAGAAAAGCACTCTTCACATCCATTTGATACAGAAGAATGTTATGATGATTTGCATAGGCCAGCAGTATGCGTATGGCTTCAAGTCTAGCCACAGGAGCAAATGTTTCATCGTAGTCAATCCCTTCAACTTGAGTGTACCCTTGAGCAACGAGACGAGCTTTGTTTCTGACAACTTGACCATGCTCATCTTGCTTGTTGCGATATATCCATTTGGTGCCTATTATATTGTGCTTGCGAGGATCAGGACGCTTAACCAGTTCCCATACATTATTCAGCTCAAACTGTTGAAGCTCTTCTTGCATAGCTTGAATCCATTCAGGTTCCATGAAGGCTTCTTCAACTTTCTTGGGTTCAGATATTGAGAAAAATGCGAAGTGCCCACAGAAATTTGCTAGCTGTGTTGCCCTTGAACGAGTGAGTGGACCTGGTGCATTGATGCTATCAATTATTCTCTCAATCTGTACTTCATTAGCAACACGAGGATGTACATAACGAAGATTTTGCTCTTGCTGATCATTGTCATCGTTAGAAGGATTGTCTTCAGGCTGAGCATTGTCTTTAGGTTGATGATTGTCTTCAGGTTGATCAAGTGTGGAGATGATAAGTTCCTCTTTAGACTGAGCTTCAGATGGTATGACTTCTCCAGTTCCCATAAGTTTGATTGATTCACTGGATGGAACTTCATCTAGCACATTTGGCAGGTGCTCTCTTTGCGAGCCGTTAGTCTCATCGAACCGCACATCCACAGTTTCAACCACTTTATAGTGAAAGAGGTTGAAGACTCTGTAGGAGTGCGAATGCTTTCCATATCCAAGCATAAAACCTTCATCTGCTTTTGGTGCAAATTTTGAAGTGTGATGTGGATCCTTGATCCAGCACCTGGCACCAAATACTCTGAAATAACTGACATTTGGCTTCTTGCCAGTAAGGAGCTCATAGGATGTCTTGTTCAGAAGCTTGTGAAGATAAACACGGTTGATGATATGGCATGCAGTATCAATGGCTTCAGTCCAGAATTTTCTTGGAGTCTTGTATTCATTAAGCATCGTCCGAGCCATCTCAATAAGTGTTCTGTTCTTGCGTTCCACGACGCCATTCTGCTGTGGCGTGTACGGAGCTGAGAATTCATGTGTGATGCCCAAAGTATCAAGATATGTATCTAGGCCAGTGTTCTTGAATTCAGTGCCATTGTCACTTCTGATGTGCTTTATCTTGACGCCATAGTTGTTCATTGCTCGATTGGCGAAGCGTCTGAAGACATCCTGCACTTCCGTCTTGTAGAGGATTATATGCACCCAAGTATATCTTGAATAATCATCAACAATGACAAAGCCATAGAGACAAGCAGTAGTAGTAAGAGTTGAGTAATGAGTGGGACCGAAAAGATCCATGTGGAGTAGTTCGAAGGGTTGAGTCGTTGTCATGATTGTCTTCGAGAGATGCTTGGCCCTCGTCATCTTTCCTGCTTCACAGGCACCGCATAAGTGATCCTTCTTGAACTTGACGCCCTCGATGCCTATGACATGCTTCTTTCTTGCAAGAGTGTGCAAGTTCCTCATGCCAGCATGCCCTAGCCTCCGATGCCAGAGCCAGCATTCTGAAGCTTTTGCTAGAAGACATACGGCAAGCTGTGGTCCTGCTGAGAAATCTACCACGTACAAATCATCTTTCCGATACCCTTCAAACACTAGAGACTTGTCAGATTCCATTAGCACAAGCCAACGATATTTTCCAAACATCACAGTCATGTTTAAATCGCAAAGCATTGAGACAGGCATTAAGTTGAAACTAAGGGATTCAACAAGCATGACTTTATCCATGTGTTGATCCTTTGAGATTGCAGCTCTACCTAGACCCAATACCTTACTTTTACCAGTGTCAGCAAATGTGATGTGACTTTTGTCAGATGGACATAAGGTTGAGTCCATAAGAAGGCTTCGCTTGCCAGTCATGTGATTGGTACACCCACTATCAATAATCCATTCTGAAGCAGCTAGTGTCGTACCCTTGGCACCGCGTGCCATGAAGCAGTAGGTGGGAGTGGAGTCGTCCTTGTCATTAGCATTGGCGTTGGTGACATTGTCTTCAGTGTTGAAGATGGACTTGGCAACGTAGGCTATAGCCAGACTTGCCACACCAGAATCGGACTCCTCCTTAGACTCCACCTCCGCCTCCTCAGAAGTGGACTCCTCCTCCGAATCCATTTCCTTGCCAACAAACGCACGAGCCTTGCCAGATGAGCTCTCTTGTGTGATGAAGACTTTGAGGAAGACTTGGAAGAAGACTTTGAGTATTTCTTCTTCTTCTTGTCGTCAGAATCATACTCCTTTCTCTTCTTTTTCTTCTTTTTCTCATTGTCCCACTGCGGACACTCAGAGGTGTAGTGGCCAGGTTTCTTGCACTTGTGCCATGTTCTCTTCTTGCAGTCATGAGCAGAAGCTTCATCATTCCTTGAGCTTGATCTTGAGGACTTTCTGAAGCCTTTCTTCTTGGTGAATTTTTGGAACTTCTTCACAAGCATAGCGAGCTCCTTTCCAATGTCTTCAGGATCATCAGAACCGCTGTCAGATTCTTCTTCAGATGAGGAAACAGCTTTTGCCTTCAAGGCACGAGTTCGCCCATAGTTGGGACCGTAGATATCTCTTTTCTCAGAAAGCTGAAACTCATGTGTGTTGAGCCTCTCAAGTATGTCAGACGAATCGAGTGTCTTGAAGTCAGAACGTTCTTGAATCATCAGGGCTAGGGTGTCAAATGAGCTGTCAAGTGATCTCAGGAGTGTCTTGACGACTTCATGCTTGGTGATCTCAGTAGCGCCGAGGGCTTGAAGCTCATTTGTGATGTCAATGAGTCGATCAAATGTGAGCTGGACATTCTCATTGTCATTTCTCTTGAAGCGGTTGAAGAGGTTGCGAAGGACACTGATTCTCTGATCTCTCTGGGTTGAGACTCCTTCGTTGACCTTGGAGAGCCAGTCCCTGACTAGCTTAGATGTTTCCAAAGCACTCACACGGCCATACTGTCCTTTGGTCAGATGACCACAGATGATGTTCTTGGCAGTAGAGTCCAGCTGAACAAACTTCTTGACATCAGCAGCGGTGACACCTTCACCAGCCTTGGGAACGCCATTCTTGACGACATACCATAGGTCGACATCAATGGCTTCAAGATGCATGCGCATCTTATTCTTCCAGTAGGGATATTCAGTTCCATCGAAGACGGGGCATGCAGCGGAGACTTTAATTATCCCTGCAGTCGACATAGCTAAAACTCCAGGTGGTTAAGCCGAATCACATAGAACAAGGGAGTACCTTGCTCTGATACCAATCGAAAGTGCTAGTGATCGACTAGAGGGGGGGTGAATAGGCGATTTTTATGAAAGTCTTCAAAACATGGAAGTTTCGAAGACAAACGATAGAAATAAACCTATTACCATGCAGCAGAAGGTAGACTACACTAGGCAAACCATAGTCAAGTATTCAATGAAGTGAAAGCACAATGACTAATAGCAGCTAGGCAGTAAAGATCAGGTAGGAAGATATTGTGAAGCCAATCAGAACAAGCAGTCACTCAGTGAAGACAAAAGATAATGCAATCATACAATGACTTCACAAGGACCAACAGTAAGTAAAGGGAAGGGAAGGATGAAACCAGTGACTCGTTGAAGACAATGATTTGTTGGACCAGTTCCAGTTGCTGTGACAACTGTACGTCTGGTTAGGGAGGCTGAGATTCAACTCAGAAGACCTCGTCTTCACCTTATTCCCCTTGAGCTAAGGACACCCAGTCCTCGCCCAATCACTCTGGTAAGTCTTCGAGGTAGACTTCCAAACCTTCACAGACTTCATTCACCGGCGATCCATAATGACTCTTGGATGCTCAGAACGCGACGCCTAACCGGCTGGAGGATTCACAGTCCTCAAGTGTAATAAGTCTTCAGATCACACAAACAGGAAGACTTAAGTGATGCCTAACACTCTTTGGCTCTGGGTGTTTAGGGCTTTATCCTCGCAAGGAATTCTCTCTCAAAGGCTTCGAGGTGGGTTGCTCTCAAATGACAAAAGCCGTATTCTAACTCTGAGCAGCCAACCGTTTATGGTTGTAGGGGGTGGACTATTTATAGCCACTGGGCAACCTGACCTGGTTTGTCCGAAATGACCCTTGGTCACTAAGGAACTGACACGTGTTCCAATGGTCAGATTTCAAACACACACGGCAACTTTACTTGGACTACAAGCAAAGCTGACTTATCCAACTCTGGACAAGATTTGCTCTCATAGTCTTCACTCGAAGACATAGGATTTTGGTTAAGCATCACTTCAGTCATTCTGACTGGTTCTCTTGGACCCCACTTAACAGTACGGTGGTTCCTATGACTCAACAAAGAAAAACACAGAACGACGAAACTGCTAAGTCTTCGCGCTCCATAGTCTTCACGCGATGTCTTCTCTTATCATAGTCTTCAATGTGAATGTCTTCACATACCACCTCTGACTTCAATGTCTTCATACATTTTTAGGGGTCATCTCTGGTAGGAAAACCGAATCAATGAGGGACTTCTACCTGTGTTATCCTGCAATTCTCACAAACACATTAGTCCCTCAACTAGGTTTGTCGTCAATACTCCGAAACCAACTAGGGGTGACACTAGATGCACTTACACAAAGGGTACACCACTAGGGCGGAGGCGGAATCTAGATACGCCCGCTATTTAGCGGGAGAGAGGAGGGAGCGTGGGAGGAACCGTATGAAGACCAGTTTCATCGTGATGATGCTCATCGTGATGACCGCAGCTCTCTTCTATGTGATGGTAGTTTAGATGATCGATATCGACTTGTAATGTGAAGACAAACTCGATACTCGCGGTCTCGAGACTTGTAATGTTTTATCTTTGTTCGGTCTTTTGAATTCGGAGACTAATATGATGAATTGTATTCAGAGACTAATCTTCTATTGTATTCGATGAATCTGTTGTTGTTGTGTGCTGCTGTCTATATTATATCAAATAATATATTTTGTAACCCGTGCAAAAATCAGAAAAGTAAAAAAGAATAAAACCTAATATTCATACTAATGGCGCATCACTACAGAGTGCGCCATTAGTATGCCAAAGCACATGGTTAAATATGGCACCCTGGGAGGCATACTAATGGCGTATGGTGTTCTATACTAATGGCGCACTGCATGGTGCGCCATTAGTATACCAGATACTAATGGCGCACCAGTGGTGCGCCATTAGTAAGAAATACTAGTGGCGTGATACTAATGGCGCACTGGTAGTGCGCCATTAGTAGGCAAAACTGGTGCGCCATTAGTAGGCCTTTTCCTAGTAGTGACCAGATCATGTTCCACACCAAAGTGGTATGGTAATCTTGTTATGGAAGTCATGTTACTAGACCATGACGAGCCTACAAACTATGAGGAAGCGATGATGAGCCCAGATTCCGCAAAATGGCTTGAGGCCATGAAATCTGAGATAGGATCCATGTATGAGAACAAAGTGTGGACTTTGGTTGACTTGCCCAATGATCGGCGAGCCATAGAGAATAAATGGATCTTCAATAAGAATACTGACGTTGATGGTAGTGTTACTATCTACAAAAGCTCAACTTGTCACGAAAGGTTTTCAACAAGTTAAAGGAGTTGACTACGATGAGACTTTCTCACCCGTAGCGATGCTTAAGTCTGTCTGAATCATGTTAGCAATTGCCGCATTTTATGATTATGAAATCTGGCAAATGGACGTCAAAACTACATTCCTTAATGGATTTGTTAAAGAAGAGTTGTATATGATGCAACCAGAAGGTTTTGTCGATCCTAAAGGTGCTAAAAAAGTGTGCAAGCTCCAGCGATCCATATATGGACTGGTGCAAGCATCTCAGAGTTGGAATATACACTTTGATAAGGTGATCAAAGCATATGGTTTTATACAGACTTACGGTGAAGCCTGTATTTATAAGAAAGTGAGTGAGAGCTCTGTAGCATTTCTGATATTATATGTGCATGACATATTGCTGATTGGAAATGATATAGAATTTCTGGATAGCATAAAAGGATACTTGAATAAGAATTTTTCAATGAAATACCTCGGTGAAGCTGCTTATATATTAGGCATCAAGATCTATAAAGATAGATCAGGACGCTTGATAATATTTTTCAATGAGTACATACCTTGATATGATTTTGAAGGAGTTCAAAATGGATCAGTCAAAGAAAGAGTTCTTGCATGTATTGTAAGGTGTGTAGTTGAGTAAGACTCAAAGTCCGACTACGACATAAGATAGAGAGAGAATGAAAGTCATTCCCTATGCCTCAGCCATAGGTTCTATAAAGTAATCCATGCTGTGTACTAGACCTATTGTGTACTTTGCCATGAGTTTGGCAAGGGGGTACAATGGTAATCCAGGAGTAGATCACTGGACAGCAGTCAAAATTATCCTTAGAGGACTAAGGAAATATTTCCTGGTTATGGAGGTGATAAAGAGTTTGCCATAAAGAGTTACGTCGATGCAAGCTTTGGCATCAATCTAGATACATATTGAAAGTGGGAGCAATTAGCTAGAGTAGCTCCATGCAGAGCATTGTAGACATAGAAATTTGCAAAATACATACGGACCTGAATATGGCAGACCTGTTTACTAAACTTCTCTCACAAGAAAAACATGATCACACCTTATTACTCTTTGGGTGTTAATCACAAGACGATGTGCACTATATTACTGACTTTAGTAAACCCTTTGGGTGTTGGTCACGTGGTGATGTGAACTATGGGTGTTAATCACAAAAAGATGTGAACAATTGGTGTTAAATCACATGGTGATGCGGACTAGATTATTGACTCTAGTGCAAGTGGGAGACTGGAGGAAATATGCCCTAGAGGCAATAATAAAGTTGTTATTTTATATTTCCTTATATCATGATAAATGTTTATTATTCATACTAGAATTGTATTAACCGGAAACTTGATACATGTGTGAATACATAGACAAAACACCGTGTCCCTAGTTAGCCTCTACTAGACTAGCTCGTTAATCAAAGATGGTTAAGTTTCCTAACCATAGACATGTGTTGTCATTTGATGAACGGGATCACATCATTAGGCGAATGATGTGATGGACAAGACCCATCTGTTAGCTTAGCATATTGATCGTTCAGTTTTATTGCTATTGCTTTCTTCATGTCAAATACATATTCCTTCGACTATGAGATTATGCAACTCCCGGATACCGGAGGAATACCTTGTGTGCTATCGAACATCACAACGTAACTGGGTGATTATAAATATGCTCTACAAGTATCTCCTAAGGTGTTTGTTGGGTTGGCATAGATCGAGATTAGGATTTGTCACTCCGAGTATCGGAGAGGTATCTCTGGGCCCTCTCGGTAATTCACATCATAAGAAGCCTTGCAAGCAATGTGACTAATGAGTTAGTTGCGGGATGATGTATTACGGAATGAGTAAAGAGACTTGCCGGTAACGAGATTGAACTAGGTATGAAGATACCGACCATTGAATTTCGGGCAAGTAACATACCAATGACAAAGGGAATAACGTATGTTGTCACTACGGTTCGACCGATACAGATCTTCGTAGAATATGTAGGAACCAATATGAGCATCCAGGTTCCACTATTGGTTATTGACCAGAGAGGTGTCTCGGTCATGTCTACATAGTTCTCGAACCCGTAGGGTCCGCACGCTTAACATTCGATGACGATTTTGTATTATATGAGTTATGTGATTTGGTGACCAACCGGAGTCTTGGATAAGATCACGGACATGACAAGGAGTCTTGAAATGGTTGAGAGGTAAAGATTCATATATGGATGATGATATTCAGACACCGGATGTGTTCTGGGGTACCGGGTACATATCGGGTCATCTGAAGGGGTTCCGAGCACACCCCCGGCAACTATATGGGCCTTATGGGCCAAGTGAGGGAGCACACCAGCCCTGGTGCGCCCCTATAGAGGCCAGCCCTATGAGGAGGAGATGGAAAGGGGGGAGGGAAAGGAAAGTGTGGATTAGGATTCCTACTTCCTTCCCTGTCCCCCCTCTTTCCTTCCTCCTCGGTTATATATGGCAGGGGGGCGCGCGTCTTGGGAGGGACTCCAAGTAGGATTCCTCCTACTTGGGCACCTCTTATGGCTGATCCTCCCTCCCTCCTACC